>NC_139955.1:19063821-19231321 GCF_963454915.1 Gymnoscopelus microlampas | reverse complement strand
CGACTTGCCGGGGTCTAATTTGCTTTCGTTTTCCTCTTACTCCTTCTCGCTCTCCCTCCCCTCTTCCCCCTTTCTCTGCATCTCTATTTCAAAACTGATCTGTGTTATACATTTTTTCACACAATTTCCCTCTTGGAGTGATGTCTTTAGTCTCTATCTCATAATCTTTAAACACTGTCTTTGATGCGCTTGAGTCAGAACAGTGAGCGTTGTTTCAGTTTGTCTCATGAGAAAACCACTTTTAGTGCCATGGTAGTCATGTATATCTCCCACGGATCCAAGCGGAGAGGTAACGCTGGGTCAGAGTGAGTCATAGTAGTTTAGACTGGTGCTAGTGTGCTGATCCATGCAAAGTGGGTGTGGGGATTAAGTGGGGTTAGCATATCCATTGGAGATGTCCTGCAAGCATACTGTAGTTTTCTGACTCTTTGGCCATTACAGGTCCCCTATTGGATTGATTCCATGTTACTGTATGTGTTCGTTAGTGTTGTTAATAGACTGTAGTCCCAGGTTTCCAGAAGGGGACATGCCAGTTTACTGTTCCATACGTAATAAGGTTTCACACTTGTTTACTGTTCAAATCTGCTGCCGAGATGAAGCTATGGGAAATAGGGGTGTTGTAAAAAATCAAGAATTGTGATTTTTATTATCAACGATTCAAAAATCGATTCACAATTTCCAGAAGAAGAGTTTTTACTCTACAGTGTTTTTGATATAAAATGTAAGCTTACCATAATCACAGTAAACATCATGTCTTCAGTCATATCCAAGGGCTTTTTTAACTTTCGGGTCACTTTCAGTTCAGCACAGCTGAGGTGTGTGTCACTGTCCAGCTGAAGCTTGTTGACATGTTACTTGCGTCAAAACAATGATGTTGTGTTTCTGCATCAAATCTACACCTAATCTAAGATTCCATCAAAGCCAAGAACTTTTACACAACCCTCTCTGGTATTATATATTTTTTTGTTTGAGCTGTCGGAAATAACTAGGCTACTCTTGGTTGTTAAAGTCAAGATGAAAACAATATATTCATTTGGATTAAACTGATTTTTAATTGAATCGTGACCCCAAGAATCGAATCGAATCGAATCGAATCGTGAGATAGCATACGATTCACAGTCCTAATGGGAAACAGGAAACGAGTATGCCACCTTCTGGAAACCTGGGACGACAGAGCCTTGAATCACAAAATGATGCAACGCTATTGTAATGAGGCTTTATATTTGGTTGTCTCTCTTTATTCTGTGTAGTGTAATGTATGTCACTCTGTCCACACATTGTCCAAAAGAGGGTGCTGAAGCTGCTTATTCCAACGATGGAGGGTCTGAATCACAAGTCAACTTCTCAACTCAAGCTCAGGCAAGCCTTTGATTGGCTGGGCTGTAAAGGAAGTCCATGGTTGGTCCTTGGGTGTTCTAAGTAAGTCTTTGGTTGGTCAGTTGACCCTTTGTCAAGTCCCGCCCATGGTCGTGCCCGTCTTCGCACCCATTGGTTGCTGTTTCTTGGTTGGACAAAAATCCTTTCTCTCTATCACTACCATTGAAATAACGTGTTTTTCAGTTGCTTCGTATTGATATTCAATGTATTAAATTATTATTTTAAACTTGGTCTCAGTAAAAAGGAACATCTCACATGCATTATAGTGACTGGGCTTAAATTATGTTTTTAAATGTTTTAGCAAATTCCACATAAACAGCCAGGCGAAACCTGGCCTGAACCAGGGTAGAACAAGGCAGAAAGAGCCTGCTGGTTAGTTCCAAACTGAGCTACCTGGCCTGGCGGAGACCAGAGGAACACATTTTTCTAGTTTGTAATTGTACATATAGCAGCAGTGGACTTCCAATAACAATGAGTTATGGCTATGTACAATAGATGACACAATTGCAAGTGACAAGGGAGAGGAGAATATTGCAGGTATTTGACCTTATTATTGACGTCATGTATCACTGTGTCCCAAAAGTAAAATATATAGAAATGGACAGAGTGAAGTGACCGCTCCGGGCTGAGAGGGAAGGTCAGGAGTCCCCCGGGTTAATCTGTCTAATAGCCACTATTCCAGCTGTCACGGCCACTTGGAGGCCCAGATTACTTTGTTTTGTCCCTGTCTCAGAGTGCCCCGTCTCCCAACTGATTGGCACTGTGTGTGGCCCGAAAATGGAGACACAGACATTGATTTGCGTTCGGTGGAACAGATTAAATTGCCTCCTCATATACCCATACCCGCGTTTCCATGCCAATGTGTGCGTACCTGTGTGTGTGTGTGTGTGTGTGTGTGTGTGTGTGTGTGTGTGTGTGTGTGTGTGTGTGTGTGTGTGTGTGTGTGTGTGTGTGTGTGTGTGTGTGTGTGTGTGTGTGTGTGTGTGTGTGTGTGTGTGTGTGTGTGCGCGCGCGCGTGCGTGCGTGCGTGCAGTGTGCTGGCTTTCAGGCCAAACCCTGTCATTTTGTGCCTGTCACATTCTGTTAAGTATGGTTCACACTCCTTCCTAAATCCCTCACATCCCCTCCTCGCCGCCGACATCAACCCAGACGCTCGTAAACAGCATCTCTCAAAATGGCATCCGACTCATTACACCCCGCTGCACACACATGGTTACACACATGCACACACATACGCACTTGCACACAGAAACACTATGGGTTCTGTGGGAGCTGCCAATAGCCCATTCTGTCCCAATCTACCTGTGACTTCCAAACACGCTGTCTATTTGCTTTCCACCTATTCACTTGGTGGATGCAAAGGCAATATCCAAAGTGTCTCTCAATACTATGTCTGTGTAGGTTTGCATCAATGCATCAGTAAAAAAAGATGAACATCTGACAACTACATTTGGCAGTGTTGATACTGTGCTCTTCCCTCTCTTTATTGTAGAAATCATCAATTACAACATGTGACATTAGACCAAAATAGAAAACATTTAGGCACTGTAATCAAATACAGAAAAGATAACAGGTTTAACTACTCTCAATAGGATGATAAATTCATTCAAAATGGCAAAAGAACATGGAGTTTAATGTAATAAAAAAAAGACAATCATTTAAAACTAGGCCAATGCCTGTTGTGAACGAAGCCATAATTAATCTAATAATGTAATTTAATCATCTATTGTATCAGATCGCTGACAATCTTGTCAGGTGGGTGGGGATCCTCTCGGTAAACTGTGTAGTTTGGGCCATTCATCAATCAAATAAACATGTTTACGTTATTTAAATATGAAGCACATTTCCTTTCATATGCAGTGAGTGGCTGCAGGATTTTAGATCCCATAGCCTAAGGGGACATTTGGGTGAACATGTTTGTGATCCACTCATGGAACAAACTGCCTGTGTGAGAGAGTAAGGTCAGTGAGTGATGATGGAATGCATGTGGAAATCCAGCCAAGCACTGGACGAACTGGTCAACAAAACATTTGAACGCAACTAACAAAACTTTTTAGTGAACTGTACTGAATGATTCAGTACATTAAAAAGAATAATAATTCCCATTCCCTTTACTACAACCTGCCTCAGTCTATGTTCGCTTATGGCCAGCTCTGCACAACCTTCTCACAGTTGGTCTGCTTCTCGCAGTTGTGAAAGTTTTGATTGTGGGATATGAGGAGGGCATAAGTGTCAGTGACAACATTGTTTAGGACCTGCTCTGTAATTCATTCAAACTTAATGTTTGTAATAACTTTGTTTTGATAATTAAATAGCATTCTGTATTTTTTTTTTTTTTAAGATTTATTTTTGGGCTTTTATGCCTTTATTGACAGGAAATGGGGAGTGACATGCAGCAAAGGCCATCGGGACTCTAACCTACGACGCCCTGTCAGGCTACACTGAGCATAGGTGCCTGGACTGTCCAGTCCAGGCCAGCACTCTGCATTCTTAACAAATTCTCAAACAATTTCTGCTTTTCAGAGATAGAAATATACCGTACATGGTAAATTTACAGTAGATTACACTCAAGGGTGATGGAGACATTTGGGAGGAGGCCAGCAGTGTCAGGAGGTAGGGGGGGGGGGGGGGCTTTTCTTCTTTTCTTTTTTTCTAGTTTTCTTGAAATGTACATGATTTATGGGTTGAAATTCTCCTGTCGCACTTGTTATAATTCACTTTGCATTAAGATGCCAGCAACAGTAAATGCCTAAAATTAAAACTAAACTATAATGGATAGAATAAACAGAATACTACTGTATAAATTATAAGAGGAACAGCATGAAGACAATTAAATAACGGGTCAGGGGTGTGAGGAAATGATTGTGCCATGTGGACCTTGTGCAGAACCAACCAACATTAATTTTGCGAATGCTAATGTGGGTTAGTATATCAACAGTGATGAAGCCACCCTTGATTAATTAAGCCAGAGTACCATGACATTCAATCACTGAGGACTGCACAGAGGAATTAAGATATGTAGGACATGAACTGGCCCCTAGGGGCCATGCATCAAATTATACATTTACACAAGGGTGTGGCAGGCCTGAGGATACATGCTTAACATGCTTTGGTTATTTTGTTATGATGATGATAATAATGTCATGCCTACAGTATACATCCATCAAATGCTCGAGGGATTTGATGGTAATAATATCATTTTTATTCACAAAAAAGGAAAAAGAAAAATGCCACAGGAAGTTCCACAGTAATGGTTTACCATGTGTTAAAAAGTAATACGCTGCCTACCGGTCCGCCGTCATCAAATTATTGGCTTACGAATGCAACAAAAAAAAAATCCATTAATTCTAGTCTCCAAGGGTTGACTAATTGATAGATTTTTTTTTTTGGGGCGAACTATCCCTTTAATTTACATTGAGAGAGAGAGAGAGAGAGAGAGAGAGAGAGAGAGAGAGAGTCTATTGTACATATTTCTACATATGTCTATTGTACATATTTCTTGTTTTTCATGCCAGTAACCTAACCTGTAAGCTGATTGTATGACGTTCTGCATAGTAGTGTATGTCTGTTTTCTTAAATGTCATCATGAGAGAGAGAGAGAGAGGGAGAGAGAGAGAATTACGTCACCTTTGACAGGCGATTCTTGACAGGAAGAGCAGACTGAGAAATAAACGTAAGCAAAACAATGAATCATAATTATACCTCCTTCTATTGCATTCCTTATGCTTTTAAATGCATTTTTATGTAATTTTGTGCCTTTATAAGTATTTAATCACGTTGTATTGTCTTATATATGCTAAATGTGGCCTTTTCTAGGATTCCCTCGTTAGCGGTGGTTGGTACTATAAACACCAGTGGCGGAAAAAGTACATGTTTGCATCACCACGCATATGTGAGCTTGTATGTCGGCCAAAATGAATAGGGCTGAAGTGGTTAAAGTTAATGTATGTTACATGCATGTTGTGTGTAGTGGAGTAAAAGTACAATATTTGCCTCTGAGATGTAGAGTAGAAGTAAAAGTACTGAAAATTGGAAATACTCAAGTAAAGTAAAAACACCTCAAAATTGTACAGTACTTGTACTGATCTGAGCTACTTTCCACCACTGATAAACACCAAGGGGAACAGGTGTTGCTCATAAGTCGTCATTAACGACCCAGCCATGCTTTCCATGCAATTTTGAAACAGTTAAACGTTCCCAATTTCTGTTCCTTCTGTGCAAATTTAGTTGAAATGAACCAACAAGAAAAGTATTTCCCAGTAATGTCCTTCAAACATGTTCCTATAATGTAGCTAAACTCCAAAGTCTCACTGTCCACTGTGGCCAGCCACAATTCGTTACGTTTTTAAGGTCTGAAACCTCTAAAACGGCTCATTCCTTCCTTGTATCACTTCGTCGCAGTGGCGGAAGAAGTACAGTAATTGAGTAAATATACTTAGTTACTTTACACCACTGAGTGTATTATGTTATTCATAAACATACAGCCGTACTGTTTGCTTGTCCACCAATGCTACTGGTTTGATGTTTAGGCCGCCCTAACCTATAAAAGGTATCCCATTGTTACTGTGAGTCTAGCCTAATTGTTTTCTCTGCACTCTTTATATTTGACCTTTCATGTCATTTGTTGACTAGAGTTCTGTTCATGACATTTAATCTTAGCTTGTCTGCAAAATGCTTACATTGTAAAAACATGTCTGATATTAAATTTACTTTTGAAATGTCATGTTGCCTTTGTATTTCCAGCCAGACAGTTCCTATACATGGAGAGAATGTGAGAACGAGAGAAGATTTGTCCTCTGTAGCCTACTGAAGAAGCAGAACACCATTGGACTCATCTCAAAGTAAGGTTACAGTTTGCTTAAAAATGTGGTTTGGTGTAGTTTAGGCAGTGGTGTGAAGTAACTAAGTACATTCACTCAAGTACTGTACTTTTGAGGTATATATATATATTTGTTTTACTTTACTGGAGTATTTACAGTTTCCAGTACTTTTACTTCTACTTCTCAGAGACAAATATTGTACTTTTTACTCCACTACAATTATTTGAAAACTTTAGTTGCTTTGTAGATTTTGATTATTATTACAAAACCTACTTTAACCCTATATATTTCGGCCATTTGAAAATAGTCGATCTACTAGCTTTCAATATTTTAAAACTATTTTTTATACAATTTATCCATTTGAAAACGTGTGAAATGGGACATTCTGTATAATGAGTACTTTCTACTTTTGGTACTTTCAGTACATTTTGATACCAATACTTTTGTACTTTTAATCAAGTAAATTTAGTATTCTGGACTTGCAACAGAATATTTTTACATTGTAGTATTAATAATTTTACTTAAGTAAAACATTTGAATACTTTTTCCACCACTGAGTTTAGGGTATGTGTCTCTGTTATGTTATCCTAACCAAGACATTTTTCAATTTGAGGAATAATAAAAATGACTATTTTTAACATTATTATACGTACAGGCTACTCATATAAAGAGGGAGTCAAATAATGCTCAAGTTTAAAATAATTAGCAGTTCTTTCGCCATTTTCATACCAGAAAGATACAATAAATGCCCCCCCCCCTACACTAACCTTGAACATATTCTGTCTCAAACTAAACTTTCCATCTCAATTAAATCTCCAGATTATGATTAACATTGCCAGGGTGTCCTGTATTAGTTGGGGTGGCCATATGCTCATCTCCCCTCTGCCTCGCAACAGCTGAATCAGTGGTTGTCTCTTTTAACCAGAAAACACAATATGACAGCATTTGGCAGAGCCTGTGTGCTCTCATCTTAATGCCAGTGCCTGTGCCAACATTCTGTCTGCTTTTGTAATTGACCTGACCCGGAGCACCAGTAGGTGGCAGTGTTGCTCTTTAACAGATCTCATCGAAGACTCCTTTGGCCTAATGCTGAGTCCCAACATTGATGAATTTGTTTATAAAATGTTGAGTAGACTTTGGTGTATTGGCTCTTGTCTGTGTTGGCTCTCCGCCCCCAGTTGCAGACAGATTAACAGATGAATGGATCGCCATAGAGTATTCCAATGTTGAAGTAGAGCACAAATCAATATCTATTGCCCAGTAATGGCTCCAGAATAGATGCAACTTTCTTTCTTTCTTTCTTTCTTTCTTTCTTTCTTTCGTTCTTTCTTTCATTCTCTTTCTTTCGTTCTCTTTCTTTCTTTCTTTCTTTCTTTCTTTCTTTCTTTCTTTCTGTCTTTCTTTCTTTCTGTCTTTCTTTCTGCCTTAGCCATGGGCTAAGGCATCTTGAACAGAGTTTGTCTGTTGTATGTGCCTAGAAATAGACCAATTACAGCTGCATGAGTTCACAAAACAAACTTAACAGTGTACTGTTACTCACTGTAACAGAGGCAGAGCACAGACATGCACACCACAAAATGGCACTGAAGTTAACGGTCTGTTGCATCTGTGACTTGTAATGTGAGCGAAAAATAGACACACAGTATGAACAAATCTGAATCTAACCATTCATACATGAACTGCACACTTTGTTTGTAACTTTGCTATTGATAGCTAAAGGTTGGACATGGAGGCCATGTCAATATTAAACTTTGTCTTTGTTGTTGTTGTTTTGGTTACTAGCAGAGAAATGTGTATTGTGTATTGTTCTACCGGAACTCGAAACTGTTTTCCAAAAAAAAAAGCCAGGGCTTCTGGGCATGATAATCGATGAAGCCTCATTTTGGCCCAATTCAATAAATAAATGAAATTAATTGAAATTTTAGTGGGAGAAAGTCCTTGGTGCCTTCAGAACAGGCAATGGAAAACCTTTCAAGCTCTGCTAAGCTATGATTGGCTGTTATGGCATATTGTTAATTTCAATGAAAATTAATTTCCTTTCATTTAGATTTTGTAAGGTCAACTAACTTTGAATAGCTAAGTGACAATCCATCATTACCATTGAAGGTGGCCTAATTGGGACATGCCTTGAATTAACTGTTTATTGGTTTGAAATAGAACAGGAAATTATGGGTGAAAACCTTCTGGGAAAATGATAAGGAGAACCCTGCCTTTTTAATGAATCAATTGTGTTTCATGCAAAAGAAATTAATTACATTCTTAAATATTACACGTTGAAATAGACAAAGAAATTAAACACTTGACAATCAGTTGAAATAGAAAGTCAATTAATTTGTTATATAAATTAAATACTGAATGAAACAATTAATTAGGAAGAACAATAAGTGAGTACTTGTTCAAAGTTTTTCTTTTACAGTAAAGGGTTAAGGCATATGGTAATGATCAAAGAACTTGTGTTGAATTAAATGAGGTGCCTTTAGATCAAACAAAGCAGTGAAAAGAACAGAAGCATTAATGATGGATAAACAACACATTTACTCCCTTTGAGTCTCTGCTAACAAGTTGTGGCCCCACAGATAAGTGGTGCTGTAGGGTTTATGAAACATGCTGCTGTTTGTCTTCATTTCGATTTGTTACTCATCCTCTCCTGTTGTTGCGTTGGATTTGTTGAGGAATCATTTATTTGAATAAAAAGGGGGCTTATTTGATAATGCTCTCATAAACACAGGCTATTCCAAATGATATTTTTAATCTCTGTCTTTGTTAGCTTAAGCTGTGCTTCTTCCTCTTCCTTTTGGAAGTGAATAAGACAACATTTGAGCCAGACCGATATATTGGTTTGGCCATTATTTTACTTTTTGGAAGACATCTGTGCCGGAAATTATGCAGCAGTTGTGTCCCGATATTTAACCACTTTCAAGGACCTGGCGACCCTATTTTGGGCATGTTATTATATGTAGGCTATTGGTTGGTTGCTATTTTGGTTGCTATTTTTGTGACATGTAGCTTGTAGATCGGCTATTTTTGAAAAAAGTTACTTGTGTTTTTTGTTCCATGTTCTCAAATAAAATAAATCTTTTATCAAATCAAAGTTTTTTTAAATTGATTATTACATTACTCTCCAAAAATGTTATCGGTATCAAGGCCAAAAATCTGCAATTAGCACCACCTTGCTCACTGATAGTTTAACCTTACCTTTGATCTTCTAATAAATTCATGAAATTATATAGCTAGCTATATATATATATTTGTTTGAGTTGGCAACTTGATATTATTGTACCATTCAATTAACATTCTCTCAAAGCTATAGAATCTTTAACAGAAGCTGCACCAACCAGGTCATCGCTATTTAAACACTTTGTACAAAAAAAAAGACACGCCAAAAGAGAGGGATGCCTCTGTTAAACATATTTAATGACAACTGTGTGCGGATCTAATCATCCCCATTCCCTTTGAAACCCTAGAAAATGGTTATTAAATTTTCATTGTGTGAATTAGAATTCTCATTCTGAAAAGTGAGATCAAAAGAATCAATTTCAATCGCTGGCTTGTGGAAGTAATCCTTTGTGGCAAAGCTTCAGCACACACTGGACGTGGCCCGCCTGACAAAGGACCAACAGCAGCGATGTTTCAGCTGCTCAAGGTGGTGTGGGTCATGGCCAGTGTGTAAAGTAACTAAGTACATGTACTGTACTTAAGTACAATTTTGAGGTATTTTTTACTTAACTGGAGTATTTCCAATGGTCTATACTTTTACTTCTACTCTACTACATCTCAGAGACAAATATTGTGCTTTTGACTTCACTACAATTATTTGAAAACTTAAGTTGCTAGTACTTTTGTAGATTTTGAGGTGTTTTATACTTTTACTTAAGCAAAACACCTGAGTACTTTTTCCATCACTGGTCATGGCAGAAAGAAACACATTAAACCACTTTAAAACATGTCATTGTAGGTGAACATAAAAAAATAAGTAAAAATGTTCAAAATTACCAGATTTACAATCTCACAACATTTTGACGCTGCGTTGTATGCTTGTAGATCGGCGACTTTAGCTATTCGTTGTAGGACAAAGTATAAAGGGCTTAACTGGTTACGAAATCATGCACAGACTAGAAAAAGTGCTCTTCGGAGCACAGGTCTCCGCCAGGTCAGGTAGGTTATTGTGGGCCAGCAATGTTCGGAATTCGTCAATCAGGATGGAATACGAAAAATAAGACGGATCCGTCCTGATCACTTGACTATAGAAATGTGTACTGATTTGCGTGATGTTTGGACAAAATTTGAAGGAGTAATATAAAAAAGATATCGGCCTCCTGGTGGCGCTATAATAGGGCAATGTTAAAAGGGTGGCATTTGTTACTCAAAGTAGTGCGAATGTGCGTGCAAAATTTCACCGCAATGGGACATGATGATGTTCATGATTTTGTTCAAAAAGGTTTGGAAATTTGTGTTTGGTATTTGGTATTGTGTAAACAGTGTGTCTTGGCAATAACTTTTATACTGTTGGAAAGCATGTTTATTCCGCTTTTAAATGGAGCCCCATTTCTAAGGAACATGTATTTGTGGAACGAGCAGCGCAGCAGAGTATGTGGGTTGCGGCCATGAAAACTTTGACGAATCTCTGCCAATTCCAAACAGCTTATTCTGCTGTTGCTATTGTTTTGACTTTGAGCTACCTATCCCAGGTACCCATGGTGTGCGCTCGGCCGGGGAGGAGAGCTCTGCAGGTAGGCGGTGCAGAGGTTTCAGTCTCTGGTGGTTCTGAAGTAGACTACAACTGAGATTTGTTTTTAAACGTGCTTGTGTAGAAGGGATTAATTTTTTTAATGACGAAGATTTTTTTAATTTAAAAAAAAATACCCGTGTACATGTGCACAGGGCCTTGTTGAACGGGGTGTCACACATGGCTTGGCTAAATGCCCTGATATTATCCCAAATGTGGGTCCTTAATGAGCATGTTTTTTAGTTGGCGAGTTTGAGAAAGGTGAGTTTGGAATGAGCAGGGCAAAGACAGAGTACTTGGAGTTGGGTGTGATTGAGGGAGGTCAGGGCCAGTGCTGCAGCCTGGATGGAAAGGTTGTGAAGGTTGTGAATCACAGGAGAATCTTAATCAGGCCTTGTTACAAGTCTAATTAATTACAGCCCACAGGGCAAAAGAGCTACATGCTCACACATGCTCACACATGCTCACACACGCACGCACGCACGCACGCACGCACCTCATAAACCTGGTTAGGAACGCTACAATCAGACCTGGTGTATTTCAATGTTGGCAGGACTGCGTTGGAGGCTGTAGAGAGAAAGGTCTGATTGGCTGCAGACAGGGCAGTCAGAGGCTTCCGGGGTTAACGAGCGGTGATAAATCAACAGTCCCTGCTGTAAATCACCTTTATTGATTGGCCGTCACACACACA
Source organism: Gymnoscopelus microlampas (assembly GCF_963454915.1). Taxonomy (NCBI): domain Eukaryota; kingdom Metazoa; phylum Chordata; class Actinopteri; order Myctophiformes; family Myctophidae; genus Gymnoscopelus; species Gymnoscopelus microlampas. Next base: position 19,219,707 of record NC_139955.1, on the reverse strand, counting down.
GACACAAATGTCACTCACATTCCTCTATGGTCACAAAATATTATATAAAGATACTGAATTGATGTCAAAACAAAATGACAAAAATATGGTGTTGATGGTGCGTGTGTGAGTGCCTCCATACATGTGCCTGTGCATACATACAGTACAGTATAAGTGTGTGTGTGTGTGTGTGTGTGTGTGTGTGTGTGTGTGTGTGTGTGTGTGTGTGTGTGTGTGTGTGTGTGTGTGTGTGTGTGTGTGTGTGTGTGTGTGTGTGTGTGTGTGTGTGTGTGTGTGTGTGTGTGTGTGTAAATTGGGAAGAGATTAGAGTGAAAATTCGGGAAGTCATTACCAATTTCTCCTTAAGGAATCAAGCAGACTAATCCAAATTCCAACGTGATGAATCATTGACTATAAACAGGATGGGCAATATGAATACATTAACCTTGAGTTTTTTTTGTGTTTTGGCCAAAGTGCTGAGTGGCTGAAAAGCACTGACTTGACTTGAGGAAAGCCAAGTTGTGAAACCCATACTGATGCAGAGTACATATTTTCCTAATCGATTTGCCAGCAAATCCTTCGGTGTAAGGCAAACACAGCCTTTAGTATTCATGTGGGGAAGTGCCTCTCTTGCTATGTTAATAATGCTGTCTTCAGACCGGCTTACGCTGTATAATGAGGATGCGCACATTCACATCACACTCCGCTACATATGTCAATGGCATCAATATGCCACAGCCCAACCTTTACGGTTTCCTCTCCATCTTTGACATTGGTTGAACTCCTTGACCCTCCTCACCTCAACAAGGAAGCAATAAGTAAGCTGAAGATGATGCTCTCTTCAGATAATGACAAGATGATGACTGGCTGGCTCATCGCCACAGTCTGACCGTGGCAACGGGCCACCGGCTCACCAGGCTGCAGTGCACGGCATGGCTGCAGGCTGGGAAAGGGCATAGCATGGAAAATTAGTGTGGGGACTGGGGAGACGAGCATTGCTTCTGCTTTTCTGCTGCTCGTCAACATTTCAGGGAGGGTGATGCAAGCGGAGGTGAAATGGAATTCAATTCCCTCCACTTCTCGTAAATAGACTTGCCATGTTTTTTCTCTCTTTCATTTCATTTTCCCTTGATGGTTTTTTAACTGTGTTTGTTACTGTGAGACACCTTGAACTATGTTTAATAAATGTTTAACAGCATCGGGTGAGGTGAGAGTCTGTCTACTTTAACCTGCTCGCCCTCGCTCGCTCTCTCTCTCGCTGTATTGAGCTTTAAGTATTTATGTTAATGTCTCCCAATGGTCTGGTGTCAATGAATGCTATTCATCCAGATGAACTGATGAAATAGAGGGCCTTGCTCTCGTGTCAGATGTAACCATGATAATAATTATTTAATACAGGTAACAATAAATGATAGTCATTTAGTCCCCACTCCTTTAGGGTATTTGTCAGTGTATATTTGCACAGACGGTGAATTGTGTCCTCTGCATTTAACCCATCTTTAGTAGTAGGGGCAGTGGGTGCTACGGGGCACGTGAGTGTCTTACTCAGGGACACCTCGACACATAGACTGGGGCGTGAACCAGGTACCTTCTGATTCCCAAATCTACCCATTCAGCGTGTGTTTTTACTAGTAAGATGTAGTACAGTTAGTGACTTGCTAGTGTTGATGCTTTACTGCAGTGGTTCTCCAACTTTTTCCTGTCATGTTGAATGCACTTATTGTAAGTCGCTTTGGATAAAAGCGTCTGCTAAATGACTGTAATGTAATGTAATAATGTAATGTCAAGACCCCCAAAAATATATGTATTTGGCTGCGGACCCCCATCGCAAAATATTTTTTTTTTCAAAAATAGTAGATCTACAAGCTCATAGCGTGGCACTTGGTGGTTAAAGTGGTTAAAATGATTGTGACGCTATATTAGCTAATTTTTCTGGGGACCCCCTGGTAACCCCCCAAGGACCCCTGGGGGTCCCCGGACCCCACTTTGAGAACCAATGCTTTACTGTACCCTCTGTCTTCATCCTCATGGCTACTTTTAATGCCTCAACCAGCAGATGGCTACTCGGATGGTTTAGACGAGCGCACAGGGGGAGCTCTTAGGGATTAAGGGTCCTGCTCAGGGACACTTATACTGTACACTTTGACTGGGAGAGCCGAGGGTAGAACCGGCGACCTTTCCGATTCCCAGACGGCTGCTCTGCCAACTCATCCTATGGCCGTCCCTGCAGACTGCTGAGGCCTGTTCTCTGCAGCGCTCTTTTATTTGACAGCTGTTTTTTCTTTAATGCTTTCAATGCCACCCCTCTTTTATATGCCTCCACTTTTAAATGGTTACTTAGAAGAACGGCCTCAGTGTCATTATGTTGGACGTAGCTGATTAATTAAGTGGTTTAACAGATGAGGGCGCAGAGCGATAGTTTGTTGCCTTTTGGACAACACTTGTTTGCTGCTGTTTATTAATCCATTGAGACCGGGAACGCATCTCTGTCATTTTAGATTTCTTTGGCTATTCAAAAATAGCAGATGAGCTTGTAGATCTACTATTTTTTTTAAAGTCATGGTAAATTTGTGCAAATCTTTGGATATATATACAGTATATATATATATATATTATATATGTATGTTTTAAAGCGAACATTTTTAACTCCGATCTGTGCTTCTGGGCGTCCCTGGAACAACATATTTTGAGATGGGGGTCTGCGCCCAAATACATATCATTTTGGGGGTCCTTGATATGGAAAAGTTGGAGCACCATTGCTATAGTACACAACATACTGTTAGGATTTAGAAAACGGCCAGATACTATGTATTTGGTCGTGGACCCCCATCTCAAAATGTTTTGTTCCAGGGACCCCCATGAAGCAAAGATTTGAGATACAAATGTTAGCTTAAAAAAAAAATATATATATTCAAAAATGTGCACATATTTTCACGATTTATCTAAAAAATAGCAGATCTACAAGCTCGTACATCTATCTTGTATATCTGCTATTTTTGAACAGCCAAATAAATCTTAAAATGACACAGACGCGTTCCCGGATTGAATGGGTTAAAGAAGATCCTCTGGGCGGGGAGACCTCTTAAATGGGGTTAGACCTCATTGAGGGAAGCGTCTCGTAGTGAATTATTGGATTGTGGCTCAGAGTGCACGCGGTGTGTTTAAACGTTCAGATCGAAAGGCGCCCGGGGGGTGTTTACCTGAGAGGTCCTCTATCCCTCTCACCGATCGCCCTCCCCTCCCCCTCCCTCCCCTCCCCCCTCTCTCCATTGCACCGCTCCGTTGTAATCGGTCTGATAAACAACGTCCTCCTCTGCAGCCAGGCATTAGGCAGTCCTCCTTATTCACCGTCTGGTGTGGTGGCGAAGGTGGAGTTCAGGACGGTGACAGTGAGGGCCGGAGGCAGGGACAGACAGCAGGGGTAGACAGACAGACAGACAGTTTCCTTACACACACACACACGCGCACACGCGCACACACACACACACATCCATTCATGCATGGCTGTGTGTGTGCTTTCGTTAATCCATTAAGACCGGGAACACATCTGTAAATTTATTTTTTCTTTGGCTATTCAAGAATAGCAGATATACAAGCTTGTCGATCTGCTATTGTTTGAAAAATCGTGGAATTCTTTTGCAAATCTTTGAATATGTGTGTGTGTGTGTGTGTGTGTGTGTGTGTGTGTGTGTGTGTGTGTGTGTGTGTGTGTTTTAAAGCAAAACAAATTAAGTCTCATCTGTGCTTCTGGGGGTCCCTGGAACAACATACTTTGAGATGGGGGACACGGCAGAATACATATCACTTTTCCTTGACATGGAAAAGTTGGAGCACCACTGATAGGATTTAGAAACCATTTTTAGATGTATTTGGCCGCGGACTAAAAATGTTTTGTTCCAGGGACCCCCATAAGCAAAGATTTGAGTTACAAATGTTCGCTTTAAAAATATTCAAATTTTCAATTTTTCAAAAATAGCAAATAGCAGTATATCTGCTTTTTTTGAATAGCCAAAGTATAAAATAATGGTTAAAGTTGATTAAAGTATACAGTAAGTGGTTACACAGATGCGTTCCCGGTTTTAGTGGGTTAAACACACACACACACACACACACACGCACACGCACACGCACACACACACACGTGCATGGCTCTGTGTGTGTGTGCTTTCGTTAATGACACTCGTTGAGGAGTAATGAGCAGGTTGCCCCTGATGTAACCTCCACGCGCGGAGTTAGAGAGATGGATTTTGCCTCATGCTATGTGAGGAAGTACGTGCGTATGTGTGCACATGTGTGTGTGCGTGCACATGTGCATGCACACATACGTTGCTGGTGCTTTGGTACTGAGAGAGGAAGAGCGGTAGGAAGACAAATGTACTTCAGGTACACTTCAGGTACATAAGGAACATTATAATAGAATTACATGACTGGAGTCCCTCAGGGGTCGTTGACAGGATGCCAAGAATTTCTTGCCTATGCAAACAACAAGCTATTGCCACGGTGATCCGGTATATTTGTAAATTGTATGCCTGTAAACACACAGACAAGCAGAGGAGCTCGTTCCATTGCACTCTGTCTATTCTAGGGACATTTGAGGCAGACAATATTCTCATCTGCAAATGGCAAGCGAGGTACCAAGCCAGAAACATCAGTGGATAATGTTTGCTGATTGCAGGTTGTTTTTATTTACTCTGAGCGTGAAATTGCCTCACTCAGGCCATTTGTGGCTCCAGAGAGTTCCTGATATTGCAGTCTCCTGGTGCCACTTGTACGGAAAGTCATTGTCCTCAAAATACACATGCAGCCATCACTGCTGTGTGTCTATCATACCATGCTTATTTCTGTTTTCAATCTGTAACGGAGGCTGCAGGGAACACTTCACACGGCGCCTCAATGTCTATTAACCCATTCAAACCGGGAACGGTTAACCACTTTAACGCTACAAGCTTGTAGATGTGCTATTTTTGTGAAATTTTGAAAATGTGTGCAAATCTTTGTGTATATATAATACTATATATGTATATATATATATTATATACATACTATATATATACATGTGTGTATATACGTATATACGTGTGTGTGTGTGTGTGTGTGTGTGTGTGTGTGTGTGAGAGAGTGTGTGCCTGTGTGCGTGTATATATATATATATATATGTGTATATATGACTAGCTATGCATTTGACACTTTATAATTTGTTCGATTGGACGTTTGGTGTGCTGTTATTATGACTGTGATTGTATTTTTGTTAGATTGGATTTTCTCATTTGATGTGTCTGTGTGTGTCAGGTATTGGGATGTGTCTGTGCGTTACATACAAATATAGGCCTGTGCCAGTACGGAGATCATTGGCTTTCAAAACAAATATGAAAGAGAAACGTTGGCACGGAATAATTACTTTTGTGTTGATTTCATTTGAAAGCTCCTGGCTCTGAGCTTTCAAATAAATCTTTATTGACAATTGTCAACATCCAAGAATAACAGACCAGAGCTCGATCAGTGAAAGACAGCGGGAGAGACAGACAAACACATGGACAGACATACAGACAGAGCAGAAGGGAGAAGAGGGAGTAAGGGAGAGTTAAGAGCGGGACTGAGGGAGGGAGGGAGAGAGAGAGAGCCTCTTTCACCCACACGCCATAACCCGCCGAAACCTGAACACACCGATCGACTGTTTTCAGCTTTTTATAGAATAAAGTAGAAAAGGAGGCAAACAAAAAGGGTATAACTCAGGGGACTTAAAGGAAAACCTGCTGTGTTCTGGAAAAAGGTGTATTTTGAGGACATCTTGACTACCTGACTCTTCATCAAAAGACTGATTTCTGTTGAAGCCATATGTTGCTTTGACCCTGCAACATTACAGCATTTTTCTTTTTTGCTCCATTGAAACATGTTCTCTATTTTCTACATATCACATCATCATCCGTTCCAACTCCTTCCCACTTTGACCCCCTTGGTGTTGGATGGAAGCTGTTAAAAAATAACCCACACACACACAAGTCTTGAACCCTGTAACCTTGATGGCTGTGGCAGTCGGCTTAAATCACACACTTTTACGATCTCTGTGTGGCTACACACACTGACACACCAGACTGAATAAGATGGCGTGGCTTTGTAAGTGCTGTACCAAAACCAATCTCTCCATGCGATTGTAGCACGTTGCTGTTAGGGTGGCTTTCGATTTACCGTCAATGGAGTTTATTAAAACACAGACCAGTGGTGCCTTTTATGAAGGCAGTGGTTTTGCTGGGTGTGATGCTGCGATTAGGTGACAGAGATCTAAGTACCCTGTGACACTGATGGAGGAGAATCAGCTCTGTGACGGTCACATCCCCTCTAACTCTTCTTTTACACTTTAGGTGGCGATGCAAATATTCATGCATATATTCACACCACTTCACATTTATACTTATTGATAGGGTATATAGGCCTACAGTACTGTCGCTGTCGGGGGGGTGGGGGGGTGGGGGGGCTTGTACTGTATGTCCAAAACCGTTACTTTACTTTTCCGTGGTTAAATATTTATAAAACCCACTGACAGAGCCACTTTCAACCTGGTGGCCCTGTTCTGCACATGTCAGTATAGGCAAAACTTAGATATTTTTGTAAATGTCAAAATCTACACTAGCTCACTATGCGTCGGATTGCTATTTGCTCTATTTTTCTTTGACACCATCCCACAACAAGGTATAAAATAGAACTTAAGTGGTGTTAAAGTGTGAGGCCCTCTGGTATAGAGAGAAGTAACCTTGAAAAAAAGAACAGACATCATTTTCCCTGTGGTACCTGAACCAAATGTCCAGGGGCACCAAATGTAACCAAGCAGAGCGAGAGGGTGAAGGGATCGTCTATAAAGTTTGAGTTGAGAACACTCGTAGAATGGGAAATGTGTGATATGTTGCTGTCAGTGGTGCAAACGTTTACTCAAGTACTGTTCTCAAGTACAATTTTTAGGTATTTTTACTTTACTAATAGTATTTAGTAATATATATACTAGTAATATTTCCAATTTTCTCTGCTTTTACTTCTACTTCTACTCCACTACTGTACATCTCAGAGGCAAATATTATACTTGTACTCCACTACAATTATTTTAACACTTATATTACTACTTTGTAGATTGTGAGCTTGTAGTAGATCGGCTATTTTCAAAAGATTTGTATACATTTTGAACTTGTGAAATGGGACATTCCGCATAATGAGTCATTTTACTTTTGGTACTTTAAGTACATTTTGATACCAATACTTTTGTACTTTTACTCAAGTCAATTTTGAATTCCAGACTTTCACTTGTAACAGAGTGTTTTACATTGCAGAATTGATACTTTTACTTAAGTAAAGAAATTGAGTACTTTTTCCACCACTGGTTTCTGTGAGGCGATAACTACTGTAGACCAGTGGTTCTCACACATTTTCATGTCATGGACACCCAAATTCACGTATTTGGCCACAAAATATTTTGTGCCAGGGACAGAACAGATGATCTGTCAACATTTGAAAAAAAAGAGTAGCTGATCTACATGCTCACAACACGTCACATCGCGACACGTTGTGAGCTTGTAGATCAGCTAATTTTGAATAGCCGGGAAAAAATTACTGTCGCTCATTTTGCTGGATCCTTGGGGGGTCTCCGGACCCTAATTTGAGCATCAATGACCTAGACACCGCCTGACCTGTACATCTCCACTGGGTAGCTTGTACGTGCGATTGTATATGCGCACTTGCAGGTTTGTGTGCTAGTTCTCGGTAATGAGCTTCCGGACATCATCAGGACCAGGGCCGGAGTGGGACTCCAAATCTGGCCGGGAGATACACGCCCACCCAGGACACCCTGCGCGCGCGCAGCGCGCGCCGATTTTTTTGGGGGGCCCTTTTTTTGGGGGGCCTTATCTTTGGGGGGCCTTACAAAAGGGGGGGCTTTTTGGGGGTTAAAGGTAGGGGGGAGGCCCGCAGCTGCACTAAGCTGCAAGCAACACTGACTGCATTGAATTGAAATTGACTGTGGTTGGCCTGGCCTGAGCTTAGGAGAGATTTTTTTTGCTGCATCACTTAAGAGCCACGCTGGCTGTGGATGGCTGGCCTGACCTGATATTTTTTTTTGATGCAAAAAAAAAAAAAAAAAAAAAAAAAAATTTTTTTTTTTTTTTTTTTTCAGGCAGGCCACTAGAGGGCAGGCCACCGGGAATAGTCCCGGTCCTCCCGACGGCCAATCCGGGCCTGATCAGGACACGCATCACGGTGCCATTATCTGAATCCAGAGACCCATGCGGGGGTCCCCCAGTGGCTGATGGGATTAGGGAACAAAAGAATGGTGGGATTAGTCTGGTACTGTAGGGATGGAGGAGTTTGGAAGGAAACCATTTTGTCTACCCTTCCTTTATTCCTTTATTCCTTTTTTTTTTTATTCTTTAATTTATTTTATTCCATTACACGCAGCTGTGAGGCGGCTCGGTGTCGGGGGTGGGCGGAGACTGATATGTTGTTTGGTTGCTGTCAGCACCACTCGGAGAGGAGAATGGAAAGAGATGGTGATCGTACATCCACACACGCGCCACCCCACCGGCCTGTCCAGCCCCACGCTGTTCACAGGGCAATTCAGACCTTACCTGGCAATTTAGGGCAGAGACAAAATGGAGGGCAGCCTGAAATGAGTGAGGGGAGGAAGGCATCGGAGGGGAGCGAGAGAGAGACTAGAGAGAAGACCTGGGGAGTGATTGGTGGACTGCTGGGGTGGGGGGGCAGATGTAATTTTCAGATGACTGTGGGGGGAAGTGATATAAGTGTGTGTGTGTGTGTGTGTGTGTGTGTGTGTGTGTGTGTGTGTGTGTGTGTGTGTGTGTGTGTGTGTGTGTGTGTGTGTGTGTGTGTGTGTGTGTGTGTGTGTGTGTGTGTGTGTGTGTGTGTGTGTGTGTGTGTGTGTGTGAGAGAGAGAGAGAGAGAGAAAGAGTTCAGGGGTTTGTGTGTGCAGGGGTATGATGTGTGGAATAATGCAGATGCTAAAGTAGCACTTTGATGAGGGACTCTGAGAAAGAGAGAGGCAAAATGTGTCTCATTTTGGTACGGTGATGGTTTGGAGATATTTCAAGTTGATGTAGGCTTTCACAGCATAATGACTGTCAATAAAATGGGAGGTTTTGATTATGGTGGAGGCTCAGGTGGTTACTTAAGTTAGAACACTCGCAGACACATTTGCATTCAGAACAGACGCAATTAGTAAGCATTGACTGCAAAACTAATGATAATTCAAGAAAGCTCATTTTGCTGCTGGATGCGTGTTTTCCTTCATTTTGTTTGCTGTTGTCAGGACCAAACAACAATGTAGAGATAATAATGCTCACAACAAGGGCATCGACAAGCTCTGTCTTTAGCAAATGGGCTTTAATTTGCGGGAAGGGAGCAATTGATATTCCTATCAATGTAATTTGTGACTTTTATTTTGCCTCCTGTGTCGGACATGCCAAACTGATGTTGTGCAGAAAGAACATTGTTCGATACATTATTCTCCTGGCTGTCTCTATAGACAATTAGTTTGACAGATGAATAAAAGAATATGAGGCCATTTTCTGCAGGAGATGAATCCCTCCTGCCTGCGCCGAAATCCATTTACAGAGGAAGGCCTATTTTTATATCATAGAGGGGAAACATTAAAACTTTAGTGTTTGGTAATTGAGTACTTTAATAGCGGAACTCTCAAAGTGAACCAAGGACATTTTCATTAGACTTTAAACTTTGAATCCTAAGACGTTGTCACGTTCGGGTCCAGCTCAAATAATGCACTGTGGCACCCACGTTTTTCATGATTGCCTGTAGTTTTTTTTAAGATAACGCTGTAACATTGATATCCACATCTTTGGTAGAGCGGTACAGTGTTGGGATAAGCCAAGCAGAGGCTCTTCACCTCCCCTGCATCACTGCCAACTCTTAATGAAGGAAGGGATTTAAGGCGGGTGTCAGGTTTAATTCGCTCCTTCCATAACCATGAGTGACACCGTGAAATTAATCTAGATGAAGCTGGGTGATGTCATGTGGTCACTATAAACATGGCGGAGCAGGTTCCTGTTGTTAAGCTGTCATCTTGCCTCATACTTCTCTCATTATTTTAGACGGCAGGTCACAGGAGAGCTGCAAAGGTCTGGGAGGAATAGACGTATTCTGCTATTTTCGTCTCTAAATAAGGGTGTGGCAGGCTTTAGGCCTTGCATGTGACCTAGCTGTTGTTTATTTAGCACACGCTTGCAGCCACTCATTTCAGTAAAAGGCTAAATATCACACAAAACTTGAAACTTACGTAATCTACAGTATATATACATTGAATATAGCTTAGAGTAAGCGTTCTGTATATGTCGAACCAGCGGCATCATCCGGTTTATGTTGGTGTAAACATCCAGGTCGCGACCTCACATAATCACAAAATCTATGCAGCCAGACAGATTTTATTTGAGCATTCTTCCAAGGATGAGCCAGTGTTTATTGCGTTGCCTTGTGACCTCCTTGTCCTTGTGAATCCCTCTGGGATGGTTAATGTGTTGATGGAGGGTCCCCTCCCCGGCGTAAAGCACTCACCGTCTGCAACAACAACTTTATAGAACACCTGCAGGAGCAGTTTGTTTATGGGCTCGTCGGCTGCATGATTTTACATTTTCCAGTTGGCCAAGCGACATGCTGCTGAAAACAAACAGTGCGTGTTCTGGAAGCACCTGGTCCCTGGACCCCACTGAGCTGCATGGAGATGGAGACAGGCTAGCCAGTCTCTCTCTTGCTGCAGAGTGCTGCAGGGACAACGTCTCTTTGTACAGTAGACCAACCCGGAAGTTACCGCCGCCATTGGGTTCCCACTGTGGTATATTGTTATAAAACTAGTTTCTGACAAGTCCCGCAAAGGACACGCTGTGGCTAGTAGTCACTTTGATTGGCAGGTGTGCCTTCTGAGACTTGGAACTATGCCTAAAGTGGCGAAATTATGCCTAACCTTAACTCTAACCTCACAAAAACTATATATAAACCTAACCTTAACCCTAACCTCACAAAAACTATACTTACATCTAAACTTAACCCTAACCTTACAGGCACGCCACCAAGGCGTGCCTGTAAAGGGATTTCGGTTCGCAGATAACCTACAAAGTACAAACAGCAACACCGTAGGCCATACTTGGGAAGATCTGGCGAGGAGTGGGGGGGAAGACTGGGTTCTTGAAGACTGGTGTTGATTTGAGAATGGAAACAGGTGTGCTGTGCCACTACCTGTCAGCACGTCAGAATTCTCGGGTCAATCTGAGCGTCTAGGTGGCAGAGTGAGAACGCTGCACTGGATAGTGCACAGGGACTCCAGAAGTAGAAGGTGGAGGCTCTTAAAACCAGGAGAAAACATATTATACTCTACTTTCCCACACTGGCACCTCATGGTCTGGCCCCTAATATTTTTTTTGTTATTAACTTATGAGCCTGTGCATAGCCTGAGGTCCTCAGGTGGGAATCTGCCTGTTGTTCCTGTCTTCAGTGAGTCACCACTGAAGACAAATGCTAGCCGTGCCTTTGCTGTCAGGACTTCTTGACTCTAGAACGACCTGCCTGCGAAGCTCAAGGTTGATACAACAGTGCCTTCTTTTCAATTCTTTCTTAAAGCATACTTGCATCAAAGTATAGTACTGTCATCTTTCAAGCCGGACACTTGACAGTTTTGTTCTTTTATATTTGTTTTGCATTTGAATACTGCCCACTCGGCACTTATTGCACACCTGTCCACTCTGGAAAGAGGTCCCCTCTTTTGTGAGCCTTCCCAAGGGGTATTTTTTCCTTGCTAGGTTGGGGGTCTGAGGACAGTGTGTGTCATATGGTTTGCATTGTTAAGCTCTTTTTAATGCTTGCTTTTGTCAAAGGGCCTTTCCGTAGATGTTCAACTTTTATTGTCTCCGCCAGGCCGAAAGGCATGGCGAGAGAGTATGTTTTACCCCCTGTCCGTCCGTCCGTCCGTCCGTCCGTCCGTGTGTCCGTGTGTCCGTCATTCGATCTGTCTGTGTACAGCTAATCTCCGGCACTGTTGGCTTGCTCGCAGCCAAACTGTGCACACACAGTCCCTGGATACCAGAGCAGAACCTCTGCCCCAAATTTCTCACAGGGGCCTGTTATAGCGCCACCAGGAGGCCGATTTGTGCAAAACATATTTTTTGACAGTACTCCTACAGATTTTGTCCAAAAATCCCACAAATCGGTACACAGTATCTCTATAGTCATTAAACGAAACGGGTCTTTCAGATTTCTCATATTCCATCCTGATTGGCTAAAAATGCCTTCCAAAGTTTGCAGGAGTGCACCGTTTTGAACAAAATGCCTCAAATCATGAACACAGCATGCAATTTCCTTGAAATTTTGCACGCTCATTTCCATTAGGCCAAGGAAGAACTAACATTTGAAAAATTTCAAATCAGCCTCATGGTGGCGCTATAACAGGCCGATTCGTGTTTTTACCGATAAGTGCACCGATCTGTGTAAAACTTTGTATGCACACTCCCTATAGGTCAAGGAAAAACCTTTGACCTGCCTTTTTCACATCTGCCTTTTATAGCGCCACCAGGAGGCCGACTTGTGTAAAACACATTTTTTTATACTACTCCTTCCAATTTTATCCAAATTTCACGCAAATCGGTACACATGATCTCTATAGTCATGTGATCAAGACGGATGTGTTTGATTTTTCATATTCCATACTGATTGGCTAAGATTGACATCTAAAGTTTGCATTATTGGCTTGTTTTGAACAAAATTCTGCAAATCATGAACGCACCGTCCAATTGCGCTCAAACTTTGCTCGCACATTCACACTATGTTGAGGAACAAATGCCAACCTTTTAACATTGGCCTGTTATAGCGCCACCAACAGGTCTAATTTAGCGAAACACATGTTTTTAACAAAATTTCTCAAATCATGAATGCAGTCAGTGTCCGATTGTCGTGCAAGGCCTAAGAAGAAATGGCACCCTTTTCACGTTGGCCTATTATAGCGCCACCAGGAAGCCACAATAGCCTACCTGACCTGGCGGAGACCTGTGCTCCGAGGAGCACTTTTTCTAGTTTGATTTTCAAATTTGTTTGATTCTCTTATTGTCTCCGCCAGGCCGAAAGGCATGGCGAGAGAGTATGTTTTACCCCCTGTCCGTCCGTCCGTCCGTGTGTGTGTGTGTGTGTGTGTGTGTCATTCTGTCTTGTCTGTGTACAGCTAATCTCTGGCACCGTTGGCTTGATCGCAGCGAAACTGTGCACACACAGTCCCTGGATGCCAAAGCCGAACCTCTGCTCCAAATTTTTTACAGTGGCCTTTTATGGCGCCACCAGGAGGCCGATTTGTGCAAAACACATTTTTGAACAGTACTCCTACACATTTTGGCCAAAAATCCCCCAAATCGGTACACAGTATCTCTATAGTCATTAAAAGAAACGGCTCATTTCATATTTTTCATATTCCATCCTGATTGGCAAAATTTGTCTTTCAAAGTTTGCAGGAGTACTCTGTTTCGAACAAAATGCCTCAAATCATGAACACAGCATGCAATTTCCGTGAAATTTTGCACACACATTCCCTTTAGGCCGAGGAAGAAATGCAATTTGAAAATGTTCAAATCAGCCTCATGGTGGCGCTGTAACAGGCCGATTCGTGTTTTTACCTATAACTGCACCGATCAGTGTAAAACTTTGTATGCACACTCTCTAAAGGCCAAGGACAAACCTTTGCCCTGCATTTTTCACATTTGCCTTTTATAATGCCACCAGGAGGCAGACTTATGTAAAACACATTTTTTGATATTAAGCCTTCATATTTGATCCAAATTTCACGCAAATCGGTACACATGATCTCTATAGTCATGTGATAAAGACGGATCTGTTTGATTTTTCATATGCCATCCTGATTGGCTAACATTGACATGTAATGTTTGCAGGAGTGGCCCGTTTTGAACAAAATGCCGCAAATCATGAATGCAGCGCCCGATTACGGTGAAACTTTGAACGCACATTCACACTATGTTGAGGAACAAATGCCACCCTTTTAACATTGGCCTGTTATAGCGCCACCAGCAGGTCAAATTTAGCAAAACACATTTTTAGAACAAAATGCCTCAAATCATGCATGCAGTGTCCGATTGCCGTGCAAGGCCTAGGAATAAATGGCATCCTTTTCACATTGGCCTATTATAGCGCCACCAGGAGGCCATAACCTACCTGACCTGGCGGAGACTTGTGCTCCGAGGAGCACTTTTTCTAGTTTCACACTGTTTTTGCATTTCATCTTTTTCTTGTGATGTTTGATTATATTCTTCTTCAGTTTTACGTAAAATTATTTCGATATGTGCTCTATGAATGAAGTTTATTATTATTAACATTACTCATTAACACTATACCAACTGTAGTGCCTCGTTATAATTTAGATAAGCATTATTTGACAAATTAGCAGGCAAAACGATGAGTCAGCAAGTGCGGGTAATATTTTATTAACCCTGTTTTTGAGTACATTTAATAAGCACAGCCATTTGCATGCATTTTGCATAGCTAGGCTGGCAGAGGACCGACTTTGGGAGTGTTGGTTGCAGTATAATATCTCCTTGCGGCAGCGGCACCTCAGCTCTTCTGGGGGCAGTTAAAACTCTGCAGAAGCCCCATTTTAATTTTCATGGCTGCATTTACATGCTGTCTCACTGTCTGGACTTCTGAGTTATATCCGGGTGCTTCATCTCTTGAAATGAAGAAGAGATAAATGTTGCTGAGGAAGTGTAAAACGCCGGCCCCTCAACTGTGTGTGTGTGTGTGTGTGTGTGTGTGTGTGTGTGTGTGTGTGTGTGTGTGTGTGTGTGTGTGTGTGTGTGTGTGTGTGTGTGTGTGTGTGTGTGTGTGTGTGTGTGTGTGTGTGTGTGTGTGTGTGTGTGTGTGTGTGTGTGCGTGCGTTATTTAGTGCTATATGCTCTGAGCCCTTACGCATGTAAACTCACTTTAGGGAGCATTCTGCAAAGTCTGCTACTCACACCTCGCTTTATGTTCTGCTGAAGAAGCACTTCCTGTTATGGGTTGCAGGAGGTCGCAGTCTGAAAGCGCACACACACACACACACACACACACACACACACACACACACACACACACACACACACACACACACACCTTTTCCTGACATTTGACATGGATATGGATCCACATGCCAATGAAAGAGCCCATTCCCTGAGTGACATTTACCTGGGGTGGCTTGAGGTCATTGGTGAAGGTCAGTCCTATGCGTGACTGTAGGGGGGGTGGTGGGGGGTTGTTTAGTTGTTAGATGTAATGTGGGTGACCTCGCTGTATAAGAGTGCCTCCAGGAATAGATGGGGGGACAGTTAATGTATGCTGTGACATTTGGAGCGTAGCTCATGTTTTAACCCGTACATACTGCATACGGAATAGTAGCATACCTATAATCACTGTATTACCGCCATTAGGCATCCCAGTTTCTGTGTTTCCGTGCGTGCACCGTGCCCCTGTTATCTTGTTTGTACTTACATCGTTTGCTTTCCTTTCCTTGGGGATGTTTTAGTGAACTCTCCAGCTCTTCTGAGAAGTTATTTATGTTCCCTCTGAATACACACTCCTCTAGAGAATAGGAGAAAATCAAAGCACAGCGAAAGAAAACCCCTCTGAAAATGTATGGTAAATACATACGTGCGTGTGTGTGTGTGTGTGTGTGTGTGTGTGTGTGTGTGTGTGTCTCAGACAGGTAGACAGTGCTAGTTTAGACAGACAATTGTCCTTCATACAGTACACTGCACGATTCCCCACTTTTTCACTCAATTCCTCCCTGAAAGAAATCAAACCCTAATCATTTATTCATTTATATATTTTCCTACCAAGCTTTTTTTCTCAATATTTAATCAAGGCAGGTTTTTTTGTATAGCATATTTCAACAACAATGCAATTCAAAGTGCTCTGCACGATCCATTAAACATTAAGACGGAGCATTAACACACAATATTTGAATACATATTTTATTACCAATATAAATGTTCATTTGAATATTTCCAACATTTTGCTGCTTGTTCCTGTAATGAATGAGTGGCAAATAAAACCCTCTTGAACAATTAAAAATAGAATAGCTTAAATGAAAACAGCCGCAGTGGCAGTGAAAGATTCAGCAAAAAGGAATACTGCCTCAAATCCATGCATAAAACACAATTAAAATGGAAACGTTCACGTTTTAGTGCACTCTCAAAGAGAACCAAGGATATCTAGCAAACAATGTGCTGCATCACCCAGTTTTTTCACGATTACCTGGAATATTGCTCAACATTCATATGTGATGAGTTTAGCCATGCCTTCCAGTACAATGTTTGGATGCGTCGAACGCAGCCTCATTAGGAAGCATTGCATTAGAAAACAACCTTGACAGGAAGTTGAACCGGTACTGTTGTTTGCTCCTTCCATTCTCTTCTAACATTTTACATTATTTACATCAAAGCTACAACCTGGAACTTTTTTAAATGAATAAAACGTTATTTTAACCTATATGTATGGTAGAGCATCTTAATTTAAGTGTATACACATCTGCCGTGGTTGGAGGTGTTCTCCCTACTCTTCCATTGAGAAATTTAGAACTTGGTGTTGGGTAGGACACTAGGGCTGCAACTATTATTTTCTTAGCCATTACTGTATTGATTACTTTTAAGATTAATCGAATAACCAAGAAGCGTGTTTTAATTTATGTTTTGACTCAATCAATTAGTCTGATGATTAACCCCTTACTGTAAGCCCTATTTTATAATTTTTCATACAATGGTGTCGTGCAAAAATACTGAAAATAGCCGGAGCTTGTAGATCGCTTTGTCTCACAGTTTTCTCTTAGTGGAATGTTGTAGTCGGTTAAAGGGGATATACAGTACTTGCACAGAAATCAGGGAAAGGGGGTACTGAAGCCAACAAAAGTGTGACAACCACTGCCCTAGTAGAGGACACTGACACATTTCACCATTTCACATCCAGTAAAAATCCAGTATAAAAAAGACAGAAAAGACGTATGCCATGTCAGAGATTTTAGTGGTGGTCAGCAACACAATGCAACACGGAGGAGAGCTGTGGACGACTATCATCCCCAGGTGGGAGGGAGGAGGGAAGATGGACGCTTTAGTTTAGGAGGCTGACAGCCTCAGGGAAAATGGTGGCCCTCCTGGGGACAGTTGTGGGCAGTGAAGGTGTCGGCCAGAAGCGATCCAATCAGTGAGGCAGAGAGCAGTACAGAGAATAGCTCCACCACACTGACATGTCTATTTTTTTAATGCCTAACGGTCCTGGAATGAGCTGAGATTCCAGAACTGGGGGTGAGTCTCCCTGATGTATGATATGATATATATGATACTGTATAGGGTATGATATATGATATATAAATGATATATGATGATATACCGTATATAATATGATATGATAGGGTATTATGTATTATAGTATGATAGTATGGTACGCTATACGACATGATATGGTCTTATACGCCTAAAAGATTTCCTCTGCACACCACACGCACCCTCCAACCCCCCCAATCCCCCATTCATGACATGTGAGAGCAACCAAGAGACTTGGCAATATTGAACTTGTATGCACTGTCTATCCCCCTTACACACACACTCATGCACACACTTAGAATTCTGAGAGAGAGAGAGAGAGAGCGAGAGAGAGAGAGAGAGAGAGAGAGAGCAGGAGGTGTTTTATTCATTCTTCAGGCTGTGCAATGCCGAGCAGATTGCTACGGACCTGCAGTGTAAACAGGACACCAGACTCCCCTTGTCTTGCCCTTCCACCTCTATCTGTACAGCTCCAGGCCGGCAGGTAGGACTGTCTCTGCATGTGTGTGTGTGTGTGTGTGTGTGTGTGTGTGTGTGTGTGTGTGTGTGTGTGTGTGTGCGTGCGTGAGGGAGGGGTGTGTGTGTGTGTGTAGAGGCTACGATGTCTGCTCAGCACTTTTACAAGGCTCACAAAGAACTTTCCTCCAGTCTACTGAAGGAAGCTATTCTCACAGTCAGCACAATGCGTTGTTGCTTTCTTTCTTTCTTTCTTTTTTTTGTTGAAATTGCAATAGCCTTTCAACACACAAAGTCACTACTATGCTGCACACAGCGTGGTATAGAAAACCAGCGTCTGCCACGCTGCCGAATGAGTCCGTCTTTTTGTTTTGTTTTGTTTGTGTCATTGTTTGTAAGTGTACACGGTGCCACAGGAAGGAAATATAACTTAATTCCAACAGAATTAATGTGTGTGTGTGTGTGTGTGTGTGTGTGTGTGTGTGTGTGTGTGTGTGTGTGTGTGTGTGTGTGTGTGTGTGTGTGTGTGTGCGTGCGTGCGTGCGTGCGTGCGTGCGTGCGTGCGTGCGTGCGTGCGTGCGTGCGTGCGTGCGTGCGTGCGTGCGTGCGTGCGTGCGTCTGGGGTGGCAGTGTAGATGTTTCCCTCCGGAAATCTCATTTCCATTTGATTTCAGGAGTGAGTCTGGCATGAACGCCCATTCTGCAATATTGGCTGTCTGACGAGCCTATCAGCGTCGTCGTACATCGTTCTGTGATTGACAGCGACAGTTGGCCAATCAGGTGGCGTGTACGAGTGAGCCCGAATGGGACCGAGTGCAGCCGACAAAAATGGAGCGATCCGCCATTGTTTCTGTGGCCAGTTACACTTTTTACTTTCGTTTTTAAAACGCTCTCAAACTTTGTTTTTGAGGCACGGAATTTACTTTTAAGATATCGTTTGGATAGAATTTAGTTGTTTAACTTCATATATGTGGTCAATTAATCATGCCAGAGCCTATTTAAAAATAAAAATTTAGAGAACCGGGAGGGGCGGGCAGTGCCACGCATTTATCCGAATAAGGCAACCTATTTTGGGCATGGCCGTCTCAAAAGTACCGTTGCGTCACGTTAGTCTGGAGGTCTGCTGATTGGCTGGAGGGGAACAACGATCATTGGCTGAAGGGCCCACTCCAGCCCACAGCCAATATTGCAGAATGGGCGATCATGCCAGACTCACTCCTGAAATCAAATGGAAATGAGATTTCCGGAGGGAGGGTTTACCAGGCTAGTTCAGAACATCCCAGTGTCTGAACTTTATGTTATAACTATACTTAATCACTTTTAAGCTGTACAGTATACTGTAAGCATAGATATGTGTTTCTCACACCATTTGCTCTGCTTTATTAAGATACTGCAGGCCCAAGTACACATTATGTCACTTGAAATGTATATATTCTCAGTGTTTTACTGTTGAATAAAGGTGACGTGACACTGCCTTGATCTCTTGTTCCCCAAGCTCGCAGCTTGCTTACAAATTAGTAACAATGCATGACCATCTCCAACCAATAGACGAGAGCTTTTAGGATCACATATTGTTTAAATTCTAAACATACAGTATTTTAGACATTATTGCATTTAACATGCTATTAACCACTTAAGCTTATTCAACTGTTGCAGAATCACTCTGTACAGTATATATACTGTATACTGTACTAGAGATTCAGGCCGCCACACGTCCCTCACATCTAGGTGTCACATCTAGAGTAGACAACTACGTCGCACTGCCGATCCGACCAATATGTCTGAGTCGTTGTCAGAGTACCTTTGTTCCTGTCTGTGTCTCTTTTGTGCCCATATATGGAGATGTCTGTTTCTTTTTTTTTTTACTTGACATTTTTTTTTGTGGAAGTTACGGTAACACCAAAAAATATTTACAAATAAAGTTCTTCAAATGGTAAAGAAACAACCATCCTTCCACACAGATAATCCTCCTCCATGTCAGAAACACAGTGGGTGTAAATGCAGAGGAAAGGTTGCAACCATTTTGTCCTTGTGTCACTGAAGGTTACTGTGGAGAGGTCTGTGTGGTGTGTTCCTCAGTGAGTGAGTCCTGGTTCTCAGCAGAACTGGCTCCTTGCTGCCCTGCCAGCATGTCTGTCAACTTTAACTCCACCACTGGATCCCTGGACTCTGGTGCCACCATGGGACCTCCTCGTCTCCTCAGCACAACTCTGTCTGCCAGCAGAGCCTTTGCAGTCTCCTCAAACATACTAGATTCCTCCAGCGACCCACTACTCTCCAATTCTGTGTACTTCTCAGCAAACCTTTGGCATGTAGAAACAAAGTTTAGTCTGGAAAGATTCAATGGTCTAGGTCCTGTCCCATACACCTCATAGAATTTCGCTCTAACCAAGTCCTCTTTGTAAAAGATGTCAGGCACAGCGTCCTCGGTTTTCCCATATGACTTGGATTGCGGTCTTACAAAAAGTGTGTTCCTCTTGGGTGGAAAGGCCTTGTAGACATCATACCATATGGGTTTGTCTGACTGCTTGATGACCCCGGAGCGCAGCAGATCTCGAACCTGTGTGAATACCGTCCCAAACTTCTCCAGTCTACTGCCAGCCATGTTAGTGTAGAAATAAATCACAATGTGATTGAAACTGCTTTATAGCTGCTGATTAACGTGTAGGTCTCTTAGTGTAGCCGATTTAGTTGCCAGATTGTGTGAGAGAAACAAGCAACCAGGTCTATGGAGATGTCTGTTTCTGTGTTCCTTGTATGCCCATATAGCGAGATATCTGTATCTGACCGTGTCCCTTTTATGCGCATATGGAGATCCATGATGTTATCAGTATATGCCCATATGGGCATGCTCATATGCCCATATAAGGAGATCTCTGTATCTGTCAGTCCTTGTCATTTGTATGCCAATTTATGGAGTTCTATATCTGTCAGTCCTTGTCCCTTTTATGCCTATATACTGATGACATCCCGGATCTCCATATGGAGATCCGGGATGTCATCAGTATATGCCCATATATGGGCATATACTGATGCCTGTCCCCTCACAAGTAGATAAGTGATGCTGGTAGGTGTCCGTTCTGCATCTCTGCATCGCATTGCAACACGTTAGATCGGCTATTTTCGCAGATTTTTTACAAGCGACCCTCTCTGGTATTATTACAGTATCATAATTGTTTAAAATATAATACCTCTCTGGTATTATATATAGTCCAGATGAAAGCAATATATGACTGTTTTAAATGAGAATACATTCCTCAATCGAGAATCGTTTGAATCGTGACCCCAAGAATCGGAATTGAATCGTGAGATAGCAGAAGATTCACAGTCCTAATTTTAAGTCATTATAAGTAATCAATGCGTCAATTCTTTAACCTGTCTCCAGTATTCGTTGCACCCTCCCTTGTTTCAGTGCGGTGGTCAAATATGACCGGTCTGTTTTAACTGCTTTTATATTATCACAAAAAAACATATATCTTCAATGTATTCAACATGATGCATTTGTAAAATAATATTGTAAGGTTTCTCAGCTCTGCCTTGACGTCAAGCTCTGCAATTTGAGAACACCCCTTTTTCTAAATAATAAATAGTGATTTTCACCTGATTGCTGTAAGACCAATTATGTTTTCCTCCACAATATGACATTTTCCTTAAGGATTTTTTATAGTCTAATGACTGAGACTCGTCAGGTGAGACACCACAGGTGTCTCGACTCCACTGTTCGCAAAGTGCTTCCGCACATTGTGTGGCCTTAATTGAGCAATTTGACCTGCTGTGGTACACAGAAGTCTAAAACGTTTGATTTTGTGTGATGTATTTTTACGGCGGTGTGGCACTGAAGGGGTAACAAAGGTGATTACACAACTCAAATTTCAATAGTGGGGAGGAAATCATAAGGTCTTGACTTGAGGCAATCGGATGAAAACACAATAATTATGATCTTGGAAACTTAACCCTCTTGGGTTCATGCAAGGTGCAACATCCAGTTGCCTTCTCCAGAAGCATCAATTGAAGTAGAACATCCATAAAGCTGAAAGACCATGTTGACTTCAGAGAGAGTCCAGGTAGACTTGGAACAGCTCTGTGATAAGGGTGAATGAGGAATTCTCAAAAAGCTCTGTGAGTGACACCTGATGGACATCATATTGGAAGCTGTAAAATGCTCCTCAGGGCTTCAGGAGGTCAACCTCTGTTGTATGTTTGCCCTTTAGTCAGAGGAGGAAGCCTTTCCAGGAAAGCCTCATCAATGCTTTGTAGACAAGCAAGTGCTGCTGCTCCGTTGTACTTTCTGCCTTCTATCCACAATAACACTAGACTCCACACAGAGGTCCCTCAACCCTGCATCTCAAAATCATTTCCCTAGAATGGAAAGTAAATTGCAAATGGTGTGGAACTCCCCCGTCGCAATGACAGTGTTTTTAAGTGGTGCCAACCACTCCTATATCTGACTTTGTCCGTGTGTCCGTCCGTATGTATGTATGTATGTATGTCCAATAAACAAACATTGATGACAACATCAATACGGGGCTCATCAAAGGCACCACTGTCTTCACACAGGGTGTGATTTTTTTTTTAACTTGCCGTAATTCCACACTATTTCTGTTACCTTGACGTATAATGCTCGGTCAAACACGCAGATGATTATCTTTCTTTTTTTTAATTGACTAATTGTTCATAATGAGGGTGCGGTTTGTGAAAAGGAATGGAGGGTGAAATTGTAGGATCTAGAACTTGCAACTATAAATAATCATGGTAAAGCTGGACATTTATTCACCAAAGCAAACTTGATCTTATGATTAATAGCTCATGAGCACAACGTGAGCTACTGTACAACCTAATTGAATCAAAACAAGCCGTCCTCTGAGCTTGACAAATGACATTGGTCTCTATGTACATGACTGTGAGACGAATGACAGTCTGAAATATAATTAAACTAAATAGATTGTAGCTTGTTGTCTACCATACTACGGTTTTAACAATGTTTCGCTTATGAGCTATTGAAGTTTGAATCTGTGAATATATTTACAACTTTACTGACCTCTGCTAATATAATGTCATCAACGTACCCCCTCGCTCGCTGTAAATATTATTCACACATTCAGAATTGTTTTAATACCTTATAATCGCGCTGGGGAAATTCAGTTTCCGCTTCACCCAGCTGATGGCTACTCATCAGGGGGTAGCAGGTAGGGCTTAAGTGTCTTGCTCAGGGATACTTAGACACATAGAGGAACACATACTGTAGGAGAACTGGTGACCTTCTGATTACCAGATGGCCTCTCTACCCACTAGGCTAAGCTATTTCACTGTGTTAGCGAGCTGGAAGATTCAAGTCTGTTTCATGTCTGCCTCGTCCAACTGAGGTTGGACATTTGCGTTCTATTCTCATATACAGACGGTTAATGTCGAGATAAGTTCAGGGTGTCAGTACGTGTGGAAGACGCTAATGTCTAAGTTAAGTTGGTCTACTTTTTCTTTTAGAGATTTGATGAAGTTTTCAGAACGTGTTCACCACATGACAATACTGGCTGTTCCTTTGCAGGAAGGAGCAAGTAGCTCTTAACCTGATCCAAACTCTGTTTAAAGATAACAAATTCTAATTGAACTCTCTGCTTGCATTTATGAAGTTTGTAAAACTCTCTCACACGCAAAGTTGCACTCATCGTGGGTAGAGTTTACTTGCTGTTGTCAGGGAGCCCGGCCTGTCGTCTCAGTAAATCAATATTCTCGGTTCAGAGACAGAGGGAGAGGGGGGAGAGAGAGAGAGAGAGAGAGAGAAAGTAAGGGACAGTAATTGAATCCCAGTATTATTGATTTAGGCAGAGCAGCATGATGGGGGACCTTGGGCCTCAGTAAGGCTGTGATTAGCATATACTGTGCTAATGGAGGGCTTACTATAATTCTCTTTTTCATATACTGTAGATCTCTCTCTTTGTGTGTGTGTGTGTGTGTGTGTGTGTGTGTGTGTGTGTGTGTGTGTGTGTGTGTGTGTGTGTGTGTGTGTGTGTGTGTGTGTGTGTGTGTGTGTGTGTGTGTGTGTGTGTGTGTGTGTGTGTCTCTCTCTTTCCCTCTTGGAGTCGGTCCACCTTCATTCAGCCTTGCCTCACACCTAAGTACTAACACGGTTCCCATGTCTCCTGCTCCATTCTCCCACCCTTATGCTTATTACAATACCACCCTGGGCTTTTCTGTTCTCCACCTTTGTGCCTGATTCGCTCATTACTACTTTTCTTTGTCGCACACACACACACACACACACACACACACACACACACGTACGCACGCACGCACGCGTGCGCGTGCACACACACACACACACACACACACACACACAAATATTATTTATATAATACGCATCCCACACACACAAGTATCCCACACTTATGTATAATTGTACGCACGCACGCACGCACGCACGCACGCACGCACGCACGCACGCACGCACGCACAAAAACATAACTCTGTATGTGGGCTTCTGTCTGTCTGTCTATGCATACACTTTGTCTGGAGCTGTAAATGTTCCTCTCCCTGGGCCCAAAGCCAAACGGACAGAACTTGTGTTTTACAGCACAGCATCATGGAGGCACGTTGGAAATGCAGCGGTGGCACTTTTCCTGCCTCAGTCCTGGCCCCCTCACCCAGCCCCCACCCCAACAACACCCCAGGGGATCTATGGAGATAAGGATTGAACATCTCCGGATGCCACTCTGCATAAATGTTTAATAGCAGGGAAAACATTAGCATCAGTAATTAAAGCAGTAATTTAGGCTTGGGTGCCATCAGCAGCCGAGCTCCCTCCATGCTGGAATAACACTGCTGAAACACAGTAATTAGCCTGCGCTTGATTGGAAGGGAGGTAGGGTTCTGTGTGTGTGTGTGTGTGTGTGTGTGTGTGTGTGTGTGTGTGTGTGTGTGTGTGTGTGTGTGTGTGTGTGTGTGTGTGTGTGTGTGTGTGTGTGTGTGTGTGTGTGTGTGTGTGTGTGTGGTGTGTTTCTCTATGTGTGCACATGTGCATGTTTGTCAGCGTGCGTGCACTTCTTTTCAAAC
The DNA here is from genome assembly GCF_963454915.1 of Gymnoscopelus microlampas. Lineage (NCBI taxonomy): Eukaryota > Metazoa > Chordata > Actinopteri > Myctophiformes > Myctophidae > Gymnoscopelus > Gymnoscopelus microlampas. Next base: position 19,194,880 of record NC_139955.1, on the reverse strand, counting down.
ACTTCCATTCATGGGTGCACATTATTACAGAGGCATGCTGTTTGTCCACCTTCAAGCAACACTGGTGTTGCTTGAAGGACAACACCAGTGTTACTACAGGTACATGTCATTCATTGTCCATTGCCAACACTGGCCACATTGTATAAACTTCAACCATTTTTACTTGAGCATGTTTGTCAAGGTTAGCTGTAGCTCACTGTATGGTTAAGATTTGAGTTCAAAATGCAGCACTTTTAAGGAACAATTTTCCAGGCGTATTGATATGCCAATGGCTTGTATCAGAGTATTACAATCATTTTAGATAAAATAAATGGCATAGTGACTTTCAAAAGGGCTGTGTCAGGTGTGTCTGTGCATGTGCATTTTTGTAAATGGGTGTAAATAGGGACCAAGCAACAAGATGCGGAATGTAATCTCTCAAGAACAGATTCTGAGCTGCGCTACTGCATCTGTGGGGAGGGCCATTCAGAAGGTGTGAACATTGGCCCACAAGTGGGTGGGCCTTAGATCAGGAAGCAAGACACGCTTTACCCAATCAAATGTAGTGGCCGGGATTTACATCTGTGCGTTCGCTTTCTAATGTGTTCCCACTGGAAACAAACCAATCTATCAAATACTTCAAACAAATGTGCTGAAGAGATTTTACATGTTGGTTTTACAATATTTGTATTGTAATTGAGCAACTCTCGTAAGTACGCTATAGCAAAAGGCTTGTTGTCTATAACATCCATTTTCCGCTGGAGAAATGTTGTTAGTGTTCCGTGGGAGAAATGTTAGTTAGTGGGAATGAAAACATAGGCACCCCACCAGAAGAGGAGGGCTGAGGGCGGACCAAATAGGCCAACATTCTATTGGGCGGTCCCCCAGAGAGAGAGAGAATTTAGACAGACAGAGTGATAGCGACAGAGAGACAGACAGACAGACAGACAGACGCCGATAAGCAGGGCCAAGAATGAAGCGCTAAAAATAAAGTAAAGTGAAATAATAGCACAAAGAAAAAGAAACCTAGTAAAGAACCTCACTCATGGACACCTCAACCTATTGCCATTGACAGGACTCGAACTCTCAACCTTGGGACTCACAGGCTGAGACACTACCTGTAGTGCTATAGCTTCATCCAGGCTGAAGTTGTCTGTTGTAGATCATAAACTTTTGCCTTCTGTCATGAACCAAGCTCCTGTTTCACTAACACTAAGATCACTCGTTCACAAACCATTTACCAATAGAGAAATTGTATGTCTCCTCGAAACCGAAACCAGTGAAAGCAGCCGTTCTACAAGCTCAGAAACACGTTGCTATCTGAAAAGTTTTGAGATTGTAGATCGGCTATTTTCAGAATGAAGTATGTCATACATTGAAAAAACATACTATCAAATAATTATTTCAGGTTATCTTTAACAATTGCACATGCAGTAATTGACACAATCATGTTGTGTGCAATGCAACTTTAAGGAAGCCTGCATCAAGTGAGGCTTGAACTGACGACCTTGAGGTTGTAAGGCACACACTTAAGCGAGAAGCCATTGGACCAACAGACAAGAACCTGTGAAAAAGGAGATCACACAGATGATACAGTTTCACGCAAATAGCTGAAAAATCCTGGGTTTAAGTGTTTTTCAAACTGCTCAAAATTGTGGACAATCTAAGGGCGGAGCTTACTAGTCAACGTGATACATGTGTTCCTCATGAGTCAAGGCACATACATGCGTAAGCAGGTTTAATGGCTGTCGGCCAAATGAGGCATGACTTTTGCGTTTAAAGTTTGCATTTAAAAACAATTGCTATAGCGCCCCCGTTTGACCAATTGGAGTAATATCAAAACCTCCAATTGGCCAATATCAAAACGGAGCCATGCTGGCACTGTTTTTTTGTTTGTTTTTTGACGATGGGTTCCCAGATTGTGCGAAATGTAATGAACACTCTGCAGTTGTCATTAATGGCCCAGCAGGTGGTGCTAATAAAAAAAAAGGATCCTAATTTACACTGGGTTTTATTACCTTAGTAAACCCTTTTCATAAAGACGTTACGTTTTCAAGTCTTCTTTCACACAGCATGATATGTGTTTTTGTAAATTATGGTCCCATTAATTAAAAGAATATTAATGAAGCAGGGTATGGTTTCGGGGCTTGTGATTGGGTTCTATTGAGGGAAGACCCACCCTTTGTCTCCCTTCACACTAATAGCAGTCATTTTTCGGCTTCAAATCTGTAGAATCCAATGGGTGACGTCATGGTCTATTCGTCCATATGTTTTTACAGTCTATGATAGGGAGATGGAGATTATTGGTGGGTCAGCTTCCTGCTCCGGCTGTTCATTGGTTGCTTCCAGAGGAAGTACACTACGTATATAAAGAGCCAAGATGGCATTGCTGCTACGCAGAGGGCGCACTTCCAAACCCATGTTAAACTGTCATTTTGGTGTGGGTTATTTTTTACTTTGTCATGATTGTGTTAGTAAGGGAGATAACTTGTTATTTGGGTTCTTGGCATAAAACTGCAGGACAGTTTGTTGATAAATTATAGTACTAGCTCTGGATTCACCATTGATCTTTGCTGTCTGTTTACATCAAGGATTGATTGTACTGCTGTACAATCAAGTGTGTGTATGTGTGTGTGTGTAGGGTTGTAAACATTGCCTCATGGGCGGTGTTAAACATTGGTCAAATATTGTCCTGGAGTTCCTCAAGGAAGACCATAAGTTGTTTTGTTTACTCATCCGTACGCTGGCAGCATTTCCCCCTCCACTAATTCCACCTAAACTCTCAATTCAAACCTTTCTATTTGCCAGAGACCTCTGGGACAGTGCCCTGCATTCTTTTTCATTAAAGTGCGATGATAGCAATATGGCTGTGAGGGGAGATGACATGTTTTGCTTTTCCCCCCTCCTGCTGCTATCAAAAATCGTTAGAAGTGCAAGGAGGTCATTCTGGCTCATATCTGGCTTTTAATGGCTCCTTAAAGCTAGGCCCCAGGGACTGGTGATCTCCTGTCTGCACGCACGCACACAGAAAGCAGCAAGCCTAGACCATGTTCTCTGTCCTACCTCACTCCAACTTCACTCTTTTGTTTGATGGGACTATTATATGTTTATATCTTTATTTAAATTGTTTTAACTGCTTCACATTTCTAGTACATCTAATACAAATTATTATTTTAAATATTTTTTAACTGAAACTCCCAGAGGCAGTGCCACAGGCCTATTACCCCCTAGATAATAAGCATTGGTTTGTTATATGCTGTTTGCTTTTTTTCTTTTTCAAAAACTGTTCATTTGTGTTAAAAAGCTGTATTTATGTGGACTCACCCAGCAGCTGAGACTTCCAGGGTGAGCCCGTAGGACGGCCCACTTATAGTCTCACCGAAGCATTACTTGCATCTCTAGGGAACAGTGGTTTGGGTTGGACAACTATGGAGAAATGATTCTGGACACAGAATTGGTTCAGAGATAATATTAAAATTTCCATTGCAGGGAGTTTACAAGAGTGAAAGTGTTTGGTCTCCCATTCATTCACGTACACAATCACAAAGGATACACTTAAGTAGGGAAAAGGTTAATTGTCCCTGCAACCAACCCATCTATCACTGTTTGGAATCTGGTGCTGACTATGTGCGTGTCCGTTGCTTATCCGTATGCTTCTGACTTGTTTGCCATTCATGTAGGAGCGTGCAAAGAGGCTTTCTTGCATTCTGCTTTGCCAAATGAAAATAGCAATATATTTAAACTCCTATATTAAGTAGTAATATTAACTCAAAACAACAGTACATTATGTGCAACAAATAGCTTTTTAGATGTGTGTATTCCACAGATTATTAAGAGGTTCCACATCCTCAATACATTTCTTGGTTTTTGATTATATTATTTTGAACAATGTGATTCAATATTAATATTAATTATGTGATAGGTGATATGTCTTGATACATCAGAAGTCCATTGTTTCCATTTGCGCCTTAGCTAGAAAAGCTTGCAGCTTACAAAACACATCCTCTTCCTTGCATCATTTCATCACATGGGATGGTCTAGAGGAGTAATGTCTACTCCATAGATAGATACCTTGATTGTGACCTTGACCTCTGACTTTTTTTTTACCCCAAAATAAATAATTTAGTCAAGTTATTCTATACAAACAGACAGGACCGATTGCAATACCTTGCGCTGTGCATTGCTGTGGACATAGTAAGGGGCCATGTCCACAGAAAGTTTTTTTTTTCAGAGGAGCACTTTTGGATATGTCCAACAGAGTGTTTTCGTATTAAGTGCCAGGTTAGTTTATTGAGGCCCACAACGTTCAAACCTATCAACCATTACTCGTGCTTGAAAGATTGTGTCATCTGCATTACAAATAGCCTTGCTGATATAACGGTAAACATGGGCTTGTTATGGTTGTAGTAACTATTCAAAATCAGGTCATAAATGACCAGGAGGATAAAATGCGACATTGATGAGCTGCGCTCCTCTACAAAACTTGAACTATTTTCTGCTTGAATCGCCCAGGAGCTCCGCCAAAAAGATGCTGGATGCTGAGAGAGCTGAAATGTGAAGAACGCTTCAGTGCGTCTTTACCATAGAAATGCATTGGCAGAAAGGTGCTGGCAGCTCAAAATAATGCTTTCTGTGGACACGGCCCCTAAAGGTGCATTCACACCGACTGTGCAGCGCAATTATTTTTAAGTTATGCAATTTCATTTTAAATCAATATAAAGGGTGACATCAAGAAATATTAATATTAAGCTTTTTGCCTGGAGCGACACAAATACCATGAATCTGTATGGAGCTACAGGGGAAAGGGTCAGCGATTTCAAGTTCCTTTGAGTACACATCGAGGAGGAGCTCAAGTGGGACACACACACGTGAGGATAAAGGCCCAGCAGCGACTATACTGGTTTCGCCACCTAAAGAAGTATGGAGTTAGCGTCCGCATCCTCAGACAACAGCACAACAGCTCCATTGAAAGTGACCTGTCAGGCTGTGTTACAGCCTGGTATGGAAACTGCACTGCCCGAGAAAAGAAAAACCTACAGCGCGGGTGGTGTTGTCAGCAGAACGCATAATGGGAGGCGAGCTCCCCTCGCTCCAGGAACTGTACAAGTAGAGGTGTGTAAAAGCTCAGTGCATCATCAAGGACAGGCACCACCCCAGCCACAAACTGTTCAAACCCCTACAATGACCGTGGCCGGGCAAGCGGCTCAAGCGCCTCAGTTAGGGTGCGAAGGGGTGCACGTCCCCCCCCCACTTCTATTTTTTTTAATACATTTTTAATATTTTGTTTTTAGTCAAATAGCTGACCTACAAGCCCGCAACTTGTTGCAGCACGACATGTTGAGAGCTTGTAGATCTGCTCCCCTCCAAAGCCAAGTGGTACGTTTTCTCCGCCCCCAGGCCCCCTCTGTTCCATTCATTGTGTGCACTCACCGCCGTAGTGTTAACTGTTCTGTTCTGTTATTGGACCATCTCTTCGGGCTGTGGGATCAAATTCGAAACCATGACTACGCTGTGTGCGAGATGGGGTCTAAAAAAAAAGCCTTGCCGCGGACTTCAAAGGGATGTTTTACAGCCGATGCAACTTTGATCTGCGTGCTCATATCCTATAATGTAAACATAAAGTGCCTGCCTGCGTGTGTTGGAACTGGTTGAGACTAGTGTCCCACTTGATTAAACTGCAGAGATACTGAAGTGCTCCAACTCCAAGGATAGTTTCATTCATTTTCGTTTATAAAGGCTTTGATCTGAAATCGTAGATGATATACGGACACGTGGTAATCCACACGGCAGTAGAAAACATTTAGCCTCCCGACGTTAATGTATCTGGTAGGAGACACAAAGTAGACTGTGTCTCCTACTGGAAATACACCCGGTCATCAAATTATTGGCTTAGGAATGCGACAAAAAAACAAAACAAATCCATGAATTCAAGGCTTCATGGGGTGCGTAATTGATAGAAAATAAGTTATTTTTTGGGTGAACTACTCCTTTAAGGGCCAGACCACCAGGTTTATGAACGGTTTCCACCCGGCTACTATCAGACTGTTGAACAAGGCATGACCACAGCAAATATCACCCTCTGTTTTACACCTGTAAACCTGTGATGTGACAATAAATATGATTTATTTATTCTGCCACCAATCTCCACATGATGTCACCAAACTACCAAACAGAAAATCCTAGAGTAACAGTGAATTCCATGAAATCCTCCACAATTCCATGAAAAGTGAATCTGTGATCTAGACATGTTCAATGCATAGGCTCAGGAGGAGCTTCTATCCTCAGAACAAGTACTACTGGTAGCCTCAGGCATGGTTATGGCCCATTGAGTCACGTTATACTTAAAAAATAAATAAATGCTGAAGCCATTGGATTCCATTGATTTCATTAATGGTGGAACGGCAAGGTTTTCACTGCTGACCTTGTGACCTTTTTACCTTGCGAGAGGAACACTTTTCATTGGCCGTGGGGTTCTGTCTGCTCCCTGCCGCTCCGTCTCAGCATGCTGATAGAGTTTCTGTGCAGTTTAATTAAGCCTATTGAGTTTGCATCAGCGGTGGGGAATTATATGGCCAGCTGGACACAACGCGTGCACATACACAAATTATTGTGCCCACTCACACTCACACACACACACACACACACACACACACACACACACACACACACACACACACACACACACACACACACACACACACACACACACACACACACACACACACACACACACAGGAAAGTATGCTCCCACTAGCACACCTATCCATGTTTGTTAATTGCCAGGGGGTTAACTGGAAGTGGTGCTGTAATTGCATCAGGGCTGGGAGTTTTCATTAAGCCTGGCCTTATTTATTTACCTCACCTTTAGTATTAATCTGGCTATGTGTCAGGACAGAGTGCAGATGACAGGGTCCCTGTCAGTCCATTTGTGAGTCAGACACACCACACCACCCAGACAGACTAAGAGAGTGTGTGGATCACTCAGTATGACTTTTAGTATGGCTTTGACTTTGAGAGTATGAGTTTTAATTTCACTACTGTAGATCATGGGCCATATTTTGGTACAGGCGCTGAGGAGTGCAGAGCGCGGGTAAATTGGTTTCCTGAGGCGCAAACCCCCCCCCCCCCCCCATTTTAGTACATTTTAGTGGATTAATGGATAAACTACATGTGGCAGTGGTGCCATAGATTCATTGTTGACAACTTTGCACCTCAGTTTGCACTTGGGAGAAATTACAATTCCAAGGCCCTTATTCTGTTAAATAATTATGAAATTCTAATACTATTAAATAACCTCTGCAAAAGATAAACATCCAAACAAGCTTCATTAGTGGTGTACCAGCCCGCGTTACATTTTGGCCTATAACTCTTGGGTCATAGAATAGAAAATAATTACCTTCCAAAGGGGGGGGGGGTATTTTATATAGAATGCCTAAAAGCATGAACACTTCGTCTGACAAAACGCTGGTATCCCAAATGGTATTGCGAATGATAGTCTTCTACTGCACATACCCCCTCCTATGGAAGCATTGTGATGTTGGCTGGTAAAGGGGAGAGAAGAGAGGCACAGAAAGAGGGACTGAGGCAGCGTGGGAGGGAGAGAGAGCAAAAGGTAGAGGTTGAGGGAGGAAAGAGAGGCAAAGTGCGAATTTTTGAAGATGGTAGTAAACACTTCCTAGTATATATCCAAATTGCCTAATGGGTGGGTGGACAGTCAGACTTAACCATATAGAGTTCACTATAACACAGACTTGACCATAATATAGATCGGCGGTTCTGGACAACTAGATATCCAAATGCCCATATATGAACATATCGGTCGGATCGGCGGTTCTGGAGGGCCGCATATCAGAACGACTCTGCGGGCAGCACTGCACTCCCTTGAGTCTAAATTAGGTACAATGATCTCTGAAGTCCTGTGACGATGAGTGTCAAACTGTGTTTTCCTGTAATTGGCCGAAATTAGTGTTAGGGGCCTATTTCTTACAAAAAATGCTGTATCACAAACACAACATTCAATCAATGACGTATTGGAATCGCATGTCGTATAGCCTGCCCCAGCGCGTCTGATATCTGGCATAGAGGGGTGGGCGACGCCCACTGCACTCTGGTTGGTTGGGGAAATGAAAGGTTGACTCCCACTTCCTATGCCAGAAAAATCAACAGCTTGGTCCAGGCTTTCTTTCTGAGCAAAACGCGAAGTAAAATAAAAACCTGGAGTTCAAGGCTACATGTCGTATGACTTCTCTCTAGGGCACCTCCAGAAGCACTTTCATTTCTGCCCATCAGGGGCACTACAAATGCTATTTCCCCTGCAGAATCCTCAGGTCCTGATCTCTATATCAGTACTCAAGTGTACTTATATTGTGACTGTCCACCACTGCAAGTTTTGAAAAATTTGATCAGGCTGATAATTCTCACCTGTCATTGGGGTCACAGTCTGCCAGAGTCACAGTAAGGGTTCAGGTTAATTGAGAATCTTGTGAACATTCAGGTAGAACATAGGATCACACTTTTTGATTGTTTGCGAGTTTGGCCTTTCTTCCTGCTCCTGCAGAAACCATCAGATGAAACATGGCTGCTCCTCTTCTTGACCACATAATCACATAGTTTGATGCCCAATTTACTTCCCTATATGTCATCTCCTCAGTTCCCTCTGTCTAGTTGCCAGGAAGGTGTAAGAGCAGACATCTTCATTGGAAATTACTTACACTGATCTGCCATCACCAGGGATGACTGAACAGGATTCATTGGAAGAAAGTGATAGATTGCTTTATCATTTTACAAACACCTTAGGCTCAGATCACACATTGGAATAAGATAGACACAGACACAACGGAGATCTCCTTCTTTTTACTTGCGCAAGGAGCAAATGTACAGCTTGACCTGAATCATTTCTGGAGTACAAATACTTTTACATTGGTTTATATAGCAACATGAGAAGGAGATACAGTTAAGCAGGGGGCAGGGCTTAGGAAGTACTCAAAAGTATTAGACTACTGTGAGTACTCAGTACTTGAAGTTAGCAGGCAGAGCAGAGGAGACAGAGACAGCAAGCTTCTGCTGGACTTAGAGATAAGGAAACTATGTAAACATCTGTAGCTGTAACGATAACAAACCACCTAATATGCAGTCTCTGGCTCCTGCACACATAAGGAGAAGAATATACATCATCTATTCAATTGAATGATTAATTAGTTGAACACATTAACAATATGAATAGAACTTATAAACCCACATTCCATAGAACTGAGAATCGGCTCTGTCATTTCCCTCCTGTTGATCAAATTTATTAATCTTCACATTCTTCTTGTTTTCCGCTTTTTCAAAATGGACATCAGGATTTCATTAATCACTTGCCTCTTTTGCTTTCAGTGGCCTTGGTACTTAAGCTATCCGCTTTTCGCACTTTGTCATACAGAGCATAGCACAAAGCTGTTATCAGGGCACATGATGAGACTATTAAAATGTCAATTGATCCTGATCAATAATGATATAAACGATTGTAGATAATGCTGAAAAAACCTAAGGATAGGAAAAAGGACATTATCACTCTCAAAATGTGTGGCTTTCTTGTGAGCAGTGGTTATATCACTTAATAACCTTCAACCGGTTGTATCATTAATTTGACCATCATGAATTGACAACTCATTTTAAGCATTGTCCCACTTGTACCCAGCTGTCTGTTCCACCTCCCCCTCCCTTGACCTGGGACCCACCCCTGGTTACAAACAGGGTGGTTTAAAGCTCTCTGGAGGGCACTAAGGTGTTAACATCACATCACTGGCATTTTTAGAACTAATGTCATCTGACATGGAAAACACGGTGTTTGATGGCTTCATTAGTATGTGGCTTCTGAGATGATGACCGTTTGGTCGGTTATCCCGCCCCTCCCTTCGGAGGTTGTCTTAAAAGCGCCCTCATTCCTCAACACACTCCTCATAACACATTTACACCAGTTGGCATTTTCCATCTCGCTCCATGATATTACATTTATCACACTTCTTCAGAGTGACATAAAAGCTCTTATTTATGTGCTTAAAACTGATCATACGTTTTGCACGGCAAATAGCTTGACCCAAGGCTCACTCACTGTTTGGATTCGCGCTTACTTACTATCAGTTAACTGGAACAGGAAATGCATGATGTAGACATATATCGCTGCAACATAACAATCATAATTATCTTAGCTTTAGCCTTCCCCTGCTTAACTTTAATAATAGACAAAAGATACATAGAAAAATATACAATAACATAGATAGGAAAATATAAAAATAAAAACACAGACAGGAAGTGGTGTGGTGCATCGTCCTTCTAAGTGTAATCAGGTGAGGGGGGGGTTACTATTCTAAGTGGATTCTTCACCGGTTAGGGCCTAATATCACTCTATATGTGAGACTCCACCCCACAAGCCGGCCTTCTTCACCTTCTTACGTAATGTTCGATGATGTTTGCACCAACTTGCGAATGTTTTTGTGTGGATTGGACAAACCACACGTCTCACATCAGGTGACATGTTGACCAGGGACTGCATCTCACAGCAGTTGGCATGTTGACGTGACCCGGGCATGGACCCTCCTAGCACGGAGAGTTCAGTTCACACTTGATGACCTGGTCAGCATCACCATAAGCAGTCCCATCGTTCCTGTGGAAGAGATAAAATCTTGGCAGCTTACTAGTTCTTTTGACCTTTGTAACGTCTTCAAATTCATTTTTACAGTGTATGGCTTTTACCAGAATTTTTAAAATATAAGTGTGAATATAGTGTGAATATGCTTCATAATCTTCAACTATCCCTCCTGTTGAACCATTACTCAGATGATTGGTTCAATATATTTCAATTACTGCATTAAGACACTATAATTATAAAAAAATAAAAAAATAAAACAATCGCCTTATAACACTGCTTGGGTACTTCAAATATAGGAATTTGACACACTAGTATCAAGACACAACAAATGAAAGATAAGTTCCATGAGAACTGAACTCGCTTCCTTTGCTTTTTTTTATATAAGCGTTCCCATGGGCTTGGGACGAGGTAGTCACTGCTCTACCCATAACATCTTGCAGGCTGAGATTAGAATGTCTTCACATGATATACTCCACAATTTGAGTAGAACTACTCTTCATTCAAAGTGAAAAAATGCTTTTAGAAACACATGCTAGTTTCTTACATGTGGAGAGGGAAAGGGCCAAAACTATGAATACTACTGATTCTCAAACATGTACGAAGTGTCAGTTTTGACATAGGGTAACTTTACATAAGTCTTCTAATACTTATGATACTTTTCATTATTGAGTATTTCTTAAAATCAACAACTGCTCTACAGCTTGTAGATCTGCCATCTTTTGGAAAAAGATTTCCATTGCTAGTTAAGACACAAATGTCACTTACAAAAGTAGAGCTATCTTCGCTTAAGTCTTTTAACTATTTTTAAATCAAAACAAAAATATTGAATATAGTTTTAATACAAAAAAAATGCTCCCTATCTCCCCAAAGTCTGTGAGCCACTTTTCATTATAATGGAGCTTTAGATGGCCCTGCAGTGCCATCGTTCACACCATGATCCTGAAAGCCACACACAAACCCTGGGCTAACTTGCTGGACAAAAATGACCCTTGACCTGTGAGTGCACATTCCTAGCTTGGGGTACTTGCACCTAATACATCGTTCTGCTGGGACTGCTGGGTGTGTGACAACTACTACAATGCTCAATACTTAAGCGCTTTGCTTAGATAATTTACTAAAAACTTCATATTTTACTGTAACAGAAATCATAAAACATCATGTCCAGGGGGGTGTACTTGTACATCAAAACTGGCTCACACTAAGGAAACAGGAGATAGGCTCCTCCCCTATGGGCCTCACACTGTTGCTGGGCAAGGCTTACTTAACAAGTTATTATGTAGACAATAAAATAATGTAGTGGAAATACTCCCCACACCGTCACTAGTTTTACTCTTCCTGTGCAAACACTTTGTCGGTCTTGTGTGTCACTAGTTGACTACTGGGAAAGTTTTGGGTATCTACAAGGGGCATTTAACTGTAGCTTTAGACAAAAGGCTTACTGTAAACAGGAAAGGAGCCAAGACATCGTAGCTAATTAATACCAAATGTGTGCCCTCACCATATAAATATACATATAGATAAGGGTTTCTGTCCCAATTAAACCAATGTCCTGCCATTTATCTGTATCCATTCTGCCCTTAGACCTGCGTGGCCTTCTGTTCTTCGGCCTATTGTCACTACAGTTCTCCACAGTTGTTCCTGAGTTACAATCACCAACAACAACATGGCCCGTGAGCCCACACCTAAAGCATGTATTTGGGCCCTGTGTGTTCTCCTGCCTGTTATCGTCCCAGTCATTAACTGTGGTGCGCGATCTACAATCGGCTACGAAATGTCCAGTACGGCCACAGCGAAAACATGTTCGGGAGGGTCCCTTCTTTCCTTTTGGTCTAGCTCCTTGGTAATCAACATCACCCCACTCTCTTTCTTTCGCTTTCTCTCCCATCTTGCATACACGCACGCGCACTCACGCACGCGCACTCCCACACAGTCCCCACACACACAGCTTGAGTACAGTATCTGAGTAAATGTACTCAGTTACTTTCCACACACAGCTTTCTCTCTCAGCAGGCACACACATGCACACACACACACATTCACTTGTATTCCTATACTCGTGAGGACATACACAGACACTGAAAATCTTATTCATTCACAGTCACACAACAGAGAGGCAGATCCACTCACGCACTTAGTCTCTCTCTCTCTCTCTCATTCACATATATTCCACTGAACATTCCTCACAATCTCTAGTAGGCTTCTACAGGAACATACACATATTCCCTGGGGATCCCCACACACATTCACTGTACTCTCATTCATAGATTCATACAGAAATCACCAGTCCACGCGACTGTCCCAAACAGACCTCGTCTCTCAACCACCGTGATTATCATTCATACTTATTTCGAGCGTTATTTACACTGCTGTATACTGGTTGAATCGCACTTCACACATTCCTTAATAACACATCTTAATATACACTATCACCACGTTCCAACGGATTTCTCCGGAAAGGTGCTCACGGTAGTGAGGATCTTTTAGTAATATTAAGCACAAACATACAATATAAACACATTCAGTTTCACCACGTTCCAACGGATTTCTCATCGAACACCCAAGAGTACTCTCATCCAATCTAGACCGAACACCCCTTAGAATGAAATGGGGGTTATTCTAGATTTAGACTGAATATAGATACCCCGTGGGTTATTCTAGAAGATGATCCGGAAAAGTGCTCACGGCTCACTCACATAGTGATGACCGCGGAGAGAAAATCGTTAGACCCGGATAACTCACTCAGATCGCGTTTTGGATACACATAGTGATGACGCACGTCTGTCAATATCTGTGATTTCATACACACTACAGTATACAATTTGCAGGAAATAAATCACTCTGTTGCTTCTAAAACATAGCAACATATCCTAAGGTTTCACTGACTATTCAGTGCTTAGGCACATGTCTATATTGCGCTTATATAGACAACACAAATGTGTCACACTTACGTGCTATCTTATAGTTGTGTGATCAGCGTTCAAATGCCGTCGGCCGTTCCTTGAAGAGCAGATGTTAGACTGATTTGACCGCCGACCTGGATCGAATTCACGCTCCAGGATTTTTGCAGGATCCGGGTCCTGGCTGCTTGCAGACTTTTCCAGCGTCGTCTTCCTTCTTACTCTTCTTGGAACAGCTCTGACATCCGGCTCGAAGGACCATTGTAATGATAGATTGCTTTATCATTTTACAAACACCTTAGGCTCAGATCACACATTGGAATAAGATAGACACAGACACAACGGAGATCTCCTTCTTTTTACTTGCGCAAGGAGCAAATGTACAGCTTGACCTGAATCATTTCTGGAGTACAAATACTTTTACATTGGTTTATATAGCAACATGAGAAGGAGATACAGTTAAGCAGGGGGCAGGGCTTAGGAAGTACTCAAAAGTATTAGACTACTGTGAGTACTCAGTACTTGAAGTTAGCAGGCAGAGCAGAGGAGACAGAGACAGCAAGCTTCTGCTGGACTTAGAGATAAGGAAACTATGTAAACATCTGTAGCTGTAACGATAACAAACCACCTAATATGCAGTCTCTGGCTCCTGCACACATAAGGAGAAGAATATACATCATCTATTCAATTGAATGATTAATTAGTTGAACACATTAACAATATGAATAGAACTTATAAACCCACATTACATAGAACTGAGAATCGGCTCTGTCAGAAAGAAAGGCCAAGATTTCTCAAGACGTGTGATCTTCTGAGGTGGGAATGTTCACAGGTTTCTCAATTAGTCTGAACAATTTCTGTGACTTTGACAGGCTCCCCGACCCCCCTAGTGGTTGTGGCCCGAAGCAACTGCATAGACTGCTTATGCCAGTGGCCGGCCCAGAGTGTCGCAAAATACGGAGAAGTGTCTCTGCTTCCATCAGAAAAAGAAAGCGTGTCACCGCGACCCTCCGTTCTTTAGTTATTGGCTGTTGAATATAGCTTGTTCTCGCCAAAAACGCAGAAAAAAATAGAAAGCAGAGAAAATTTAATTTTTCTAAATCCTTTAACTATTAGATCGGACGGGGTTGGGTTTGTTGTGATCATGTTATTTCCAGGTATACTCTTCTCCGGAAGTCATAGGATCACTCATAGGTTGGCGAAGCGCGCCATCTAGCGTAAACACTGAAAACACTGTTTCGACGTGTTACACGTCATTGGCACTCTGGGCTTTGGAAAACATTTACGTGTTACACGTCATTGGCACTGAATGGGTTAAAATATGTTCAGACATTCAAGTTCTACACTGAAAAAACGTGTTTTACATTTGATGCGACAGCCATCTTGAAAAATGGCCGCCATCTTGGATTTTTAGGTGGCTAACAGCCATTTCTGAAAAAGTAGGTCCTAGCCATTAGTCATGCCAAATTTGATGCTTGTATCACAAAGTGAATGATTGTGTTCCTAATCTGCTACAATATTAGTCCAGTCATCGAATTGGTTTTGTATCTTTTAACCACTTAAAACCTATACACTTCATTGATCGGGGTCCCCCAGGGGTCTATACTTGGCCCCATCCTTTTTCACTCTATACCGTATCTCTTTGCCAAAAATAGACGATCTGTTAGATCACAATGTGTTGCAACACAATGTGTTGTGAGCTTATAGATCTGCCATATTCACCGAATGTTTGCCTATTTACAGATAATGTCCGCTTATTATAGTTCGCCCAGAATAGGAATGCTAAAGTTCAAGTGGTTAATACTCCAGGCACTTTCCATACTGAACTGTTTTGTATTCTGTGTCTATGATGAATGACTAGTCAATGCCTTCTGCAGCTACATCATACTGGGAAAAAAAGAGGAGAAAAAAAAACAACTTTTGAGGCCTTGACGTGTGTACGTGTGGCATTTTATGATTGCATACTTTTTTTTATAGAACACTTTATTTTCTCTTCTGACCTCGAGGAAACAGCAAAGTGGAAAACCTTGGTAATCACATTTATTTGACAGGGAAGCAACTTAAAAGCTTTGGCTCAGACTAGCCTTTAGTTCAAGGCTTTAATCCAATAAGACCGGGAACGCTTCTGTTAAATTTTAAGATTTCTTTGGCTATTCAAAAATAGCAGATCTGCTATTTTTGAAAATTCTTGAACCATTTGTGCTATATAGATTTGAATATAACATTTTTGACTCAAATCTTTGCTTCTGGGGGTTCCCTGGAACATGGGTCTTTGACATGAAGACGTTGGAGCACCTTTTTAGATATGTATTTGGCCGCCGACCCCCATCTCAAAATATTTTGTTCCAGGGACCCCCACAAGCAAAGATTTAAGTTACATATGTTCGCTTAAAAATATATATATTAAAAGATTTGCACACATTTTCACGATTTTTCAAAAATAGCAGATTTATCTCATAGCGTGCCTCGCCATGAGGTTGTAGATCTGCTATTTTTGAATAGCCAAAGAAATCTTAAAATGACACAGATGCGTTCCCGGATTGAATGGGTTAAGTGGATGCAGGGGAGGAGAAACTCAAATACTTGGTATGAAGCACACTTTAGAGAAATGCCATTGCCTTGATCCATCTGACCACTTTGGCTTTGAAAATTATGAGATTAATTGGAAAATTATAAAATCTGTTTGAGGTGGAACTGGTGTTTGATGTTGAAGGTTTTCTTTATGTGGCATGTGCATTTATTTGTGTGTGTGTGTGTGTGTGTGTGTGTGTGTGTGTGTGTGTGTGTCTGTCTATATTGCCAGAACCCATCCAAAACTACGCCTGCTTCTTTGGTCCTGCTCATCTGTCTATAGAAACACACACACACACACACACACACACACACACACACACACACACACACACACACACACACACACACACACACACACACACACACCAGTGAGCCCATCTATCTGTCCCTGTGACATGATTGTTCCTATCTTGTTTTTTGATTGATTAGAACTTTATGTTCTAATCAATCGGCTATGACTAAAACGGCAATTACAACAAGCCATCGATACAGCCAGCGGACAGAGTCAGAATTATGGCATGGGGTATTACTGCAAATTGCTTTAAAGTTCCTTTTTTCCTCTTCAGCATGAGCAGCCAGTGGAGAGTAATGGATAATTATAATAAGGCACATCATTTGGGTAGATTTAGCAATCTCATGGTCTAATTGGAGTTTGGTGTACATGCAGGAACACCAACAGTGTTGAAAGAAGTTGATTTTCTCTTACTGTCCATGTCCACTAAGCTGAGTCGGTGAACTTTATTTGTGTTTGACTGTTTTGCCCTTTGTGCGTTTTGTCAAATAAAGCAATTTAATCCACCAATATTTCACCTTAAAGCAATATTTCATTTTTGTGCAACATTTATTTTTTTATTAGCACGCCTACTTTGATACCCATTTTATGGTCGTTCTGTTACTGGCTGCTGTAAAAGCTGATTTATTTCCTTACCTGACCTGTCCTTACTGTACCTGACCTGAGCTGACCTGACCATATCATAGCCCTGCATTCAACATCTTATTGACTTTGATGCCAATACTTTTGTCACATTTTGACAAATGATTGCTCATTTTTGGTCAAAAGGATGACACAAAAAAGCCTGAAGGCTTATGTCCATTGTGGTCCTATTTGTTGTGACAAGGGGAGACAAAATACAGTAGAATTCAGTTTAAAATCAGGACCAAGTGGTGTTATGACAACTCTTTAAGGGGGACTTAAAGCTAGTAATAGTCCCAATCGACTTAGTGAAGCCAACCAAGGCTACTAAAATGAGTCGGGAGGTGATGAGTTCTGGGGTGGAGCTTGTGGATCAACCTAACTAGTTTATTTTGAGAGGTCTGCTATTTCTTTTTTAGGACCATAGGGATACCATTGTACCTCAATGTGCAGGCATAATCAAAATGACACTGAATGAGTGCCACTGCCAATACTTTCCGGACGCATGCGCTGTGCGAGTAATAGCCCTTCCAGTCAAAAATTACGGCGATGTAATATGCGACACGGCCAAAGAACGAATACAAATGTGTACTGAACAATTAAAAGTACACGATCCAAAGGCTACAGCCATAATCGAGTTTTAGGCTAATGTGTAGACATTGGACACGTGGTCTGCTAGAACATAGCAGAAACAAAGAATAATGCCCAACTCCGCCTCTTTGCAGATAAACAGGTCCACCCACTACGCAAATTCGTTTTTTATGTGGGTGAAAAATTACTTTTTAGGTAATAGAAAAAGCTTGGTGAAAAAAAAATTAAGCGTGTGAATTGTTTTTTGTCATGTTGAGTTAGGAACTCGTTCTCACAAGTCCATGTACAAAACTTAATTCACCAATTTATTTTTTTCCTGCACCCTGAAAAAAACAACACGTAATCCGTAATTTGATGAAAAATGACTTTTCAAAGTAAACCTACCCCTAAAAGAAGGTCTACAAATGTCCCTTTAAGGGGTCCGTACCTTTGAGATGACTCTTAGAGCCAAACTTTCTCCAGATAATTTATTGTCTAGAACACAACCCAAGTAAGTAATTTATTCCTTGGCTGTAATTTCTGCGTCACCTACAGCCACTCTGAAGCCGGGGTACCCCAAAAAATATTGACAACTTACTATCTGATCACCAGATGCACATTTATTTTAAGCCGGGAGGCAGAGATTATGTTTTGGCCCCATCTGTGTGTGTCTGTGAACAGCTCATCTCCGGCACTGCTGGACAGATAGGAGTGAAACTTGTCATGCACACTCTCAGTAGACCACGGTAGAACACCCCACATTTTTTCCAAATTGGCCTCATAGTGTTGCTACTGTATAACAGGCTGCTTCACGTTTTAGCCTTTAACTCTTGAATCGTAGGTTGCTAGTTTTTGGTTTCCTGGATTCCTTGGATCATGATGCAACTCCCCATAATAGGCCTTCAAAATGTCATACAAATGCCATACGTATATCATGAACGCGACATTTAATTGCATGTTGAGGGGCCTCTATAGCGCACGTTTCCTAAACCGCTTTCACTTCTGGCCATAGGGGGCGGCACAACAGTTGCACCGTCTGTCGTACAAACTCTTAATTTCCACCCGCAGCTTTCTGAATGGCTGCACCCCATGACTGACATAGCCCTGGATAGGCGAGCAGATCTGCGTTCCAAGAAGCGTTTTTTTTCTAGTTGTTGTTGTTATTACTCTTACCTGACCTAGCTGTATCTTTTTTCTGTATCTGTCCTGTGTTTCATAACGTGTGGTACTGCCATGACAACTGAAAGATCAACAAAGGTCTATCTATATCTAGAGTATGGCATTATACATTTGACTGAAGCAGAATCTCTTCTTTGCTAGCTATTATGGTCGTTAGAATTTGGCCAGCCATAAGTGCAAGCCTAGCACTATGGGTGAATGGGCATATCTGATTTTTTGATGGCAACTTTTTCTGAAAATATCTGCGTGTGATAAACTGATAACAATCAAACTGTTAAATGAAATGGCACTCTTTCTTGCTTGACTTTATGAGACGAACACTGGAACTAGACTGGTAGAGGGACTGCCATAAATGTTCAACAGACTTAAAATTATTCAATGTAGACTACATCAATTCAACACATTATTCAGTGCAGTGTTCAGTGATCCATCAGTGTTAAGTGATGTATTTATTTGCGTGTGCGTGTCCTTTTTGCCCATATGGAGGTCCCCAAACTCTCCCAAGTTGGTGTGTCATAGATGATTGACGTCATAGACTGGCCTCAAAGTACTGAGGTAATGTATTGCGTAGAATGTTGACAACGGTTACTGCACTAAGTATTCTGATAACGGGTACTGCACTACTGCGCTACGTATTGTACTAGTAAAATCAAAGACTGTTAATTTCTAACAGTGTCACATTTTGGCAACATTCTCTGATAAAAAAAAATCTGCTCCCAAACTATCATTGTTACTGCATATCAGCCTTTAAAGATCCACTATTTGTCGACCTCTAATAGGAAGGAAATGACATTGGATGGCAGCAATTTGGCATGTGGCGAAAGTGTGTGTGAGGCACGTTGAGAGAAGGATGGAGAGGTGAAGTGAGGAGTGGCATCCTGTAAGCCTGCGTTAGCGCTGGAGGAGATGGATGGCTGGGGTAGGTGGAGTTGTCCTTGGCGCGGTGCTGCTTGTGTACGAGGTGGTGCTCAGTAGGACAGATGGTGCTACCGGGCAGATGAGTGAATAATGATGTCTCACCACAGTGCAGTAATTACCTGCTCCCAGGCCTTCAGTGTCACACACACATAAGCACATGCATGCCTGGACCTGTGTGAGCATGAATGCACAGGCACGGGTACTCTTAACGCACGTGTGTGCGCACATGCGCACACACTTTAGTCAGATACAAGAAGACGTTTGCACTTGTGCACGTGCTCAAGCACATAGACACATGACAATTCCCCTGTGCATGAGTTCCTAAGTTGGTTGAAAGACATTTCCGATGCAATACAGTTTACACTCAGTCATGGTACGTGTAGGAGAGATATCAGGCTGGAGCCATGCACAGGGTTGCCTCACACCTGCATGCAGTTGATGGATGAGGGCAATAGTTAAATGTGAAAGTTGCTGTACATGAGAATGAATATAAGGGGAAAGTGAACGTGCATGGACTCCCAGATGCACGGATGCCCACGTCTGGACGGAATGAAGCCGTGCAGCTCTAGTTCTGCAATCGTGCTGCAATACTTTAACAATGACAGACACTGACAATCAATAATAATTACAGTATAATAACAATAATAATAACAGTAATGAACTATATTTGTATAGCACCTTTCATGACATCAAATGCAGCCCAAAGTGCTTTACATAAAACAAGAGATCAACAAAGAAAAATAACACAAAGTGTAACACAATCAATATTTGAATGATTCACATTCACAGTGATGGATTGATGTTTTGTTCTTTTTCTTGTGATAATAGAAAGAGCTGTGTTATTTGTCTGTGTTCCAAAATGTTAAAAAATATTGATGCAGAATTGTTCATACGGTTGCCAGTGATGCAGTCTGGCATCACAGTGAACCTTTCATCTTGTCTGTGTTTGGTGAATGCAGACAAGATCAAAGAATAGAAGCATTTTTAAAGAACTGGGTCAACTGCAAAATTAACTCCTTTGATTGGCACTAAATAAATACATATTGAATTTCCATGCAATTTCCAAGAGTGATTAACTCTTAACATACTGTCTAGTGGCTACGCTAGTCAGGGTACACTGATGAGGCTAAAAACATAATCAAGCCTTTTCAACCGACATAATGCAGTTCAGTCAGACAACTCTTGGATTGGATTAGAATATATATTTATTGAGCAAGCTTGAGCATAGATATAGGAAGCATAAAGAAGCATAGTTTGGCGTCAGGGCTCTGAATCCATTCACTCCCTGTAAGAATAACATTTTAATAAATGTTACATGCCAAATAGCATTTACAGGGAATGAATAAAGACCCCCACGGGGGTCTAGAAACAGAGCCTACAGGTGGATGCCGGGGAGGCGGTGGGATGAGACTATTCATGGTCAGCAGCATACGCAGGCAACAGTGGCGTGCACAGACATTTTGAGGGGCAGGTGCTCAAGTAAATTATACTTTTTTTTGTTTACTTTGCCAAAAATAGCCGATCTACAAGCCCACAACGCCTCGCAGCGCATCATCGTGTCAAAAAACATGGCGCACATCCTGGCGCATTTCCTTCTCTAAAACCCCTATAACTCCGAAACTTTTTACGCTGGGGAAAACGACTCATTTTGTGTGCACGATTGCTCCGCCATTGTTACTCGCGTGAGCGATGTTATCGTTCCAGGCGTTAGCCAGCACCATCGGCTAAAATGGAGACATGCTTTTTTTTCTCATGGAATGCACGTCGTGGGGTCTACAGTTTAAACAGCACTGCGCAGCTCAACGGTGAGATTTCGGCACCGAACGTAATCTGTTATTATAAAATGCTGGCACCCGATGTGTTAACGGCGCAACGATGTTTGACTCATCTTGTTCAGGTAAATAGGCGTGTGCATAACTGTAGTCCCGGCTTTCCAGAAGTTGACATGCCCGTTTCATGTTCTGGTTAATTTACCCCATAGCTTTGTTTGATTGGTTCGGCAGCAGATTTGAAACGGAAACGCATATTAATGTGTCATATTTGTTTCCTGTTCAAATCTGCTGCTGAGCCGTTCAAGCACAGCTATGGGAAATTGAACTGGAACAGGAAACGGGTATGCCACCTTCTGGAAACAAATGGGAGAGAAAAATACATCCTCAACAATTCTTTTTTGACAATTTCTAAAGACATTTTTTAAAATATAGAAATATATTTTCTAGTGTGTCGTAGATATCTCAGCGATTGAATAAGGTAATACTATGGCCCAGCGAACATACCACAAAGTCATGACATCCAAGAGCATTTTGTTTTGACATAACTGGCATGCAGTCTACATCTTTTTATGGCTTCATGCATTTCAAGGCTAGCTTTAACAGCCATACCTGTTCAATAGCTGTGCAGTCGGCCCACAAATCTTTATTTGCATCAATAAAAATGCCAAGCATCATAAACCTGGTGCTGTCGTACGTATGTACTGTATAAGTATCTTTCAAGGTTGAGGATAAATATGAAATTATTATTTTTTCCTCATCACTTAAGTTGCAAAGTTGCGTGTCATTAAATGATGTTTCTTGCATCATGGTCCTTTACATCGTTACCTTGTTAATTGCTGAAACTCTTAATGGTGCACCAAAGACTCCTGTAGATGTGAGGCTGAAGATTTGAAAATCGCAAAAGGCTTTCCTGTTAAAGAAATACTTTTGTTTCTGTAAACTTGTTTCTGTAAGTAAGCTGTGTTTGGGTGTGTCTGGACACTTAATTATGAAGCTTAAATTTGCATGAAAGGATGTTACTCTGCTGCAGAACACTGGAGCCTCCTCAAAGTATGGTATCCTCTGCTTGCGTCTGTCTGTCTGTCTGTCTGTCTGTCTGTCTGTCTGTCTGTCTCTCTCTCTCTCTCTGTCCGTCTCTCTCACTAGTGTATCCCAGCTCCACTCTCCGCTGACTCCAGGGGATGAGTCCTCCTCTGAGGCCATTACGTCTCTCTCCACTCGACACGTGCTATTTCCAGAAGTACGAAGTTGCACCCCCCCCCACCACCACACACACACACACACACACATACTCTTTTCATCTTCCGCCTCTTAACCCCCCCCCCCCCCCCCCCCCAGGCTACTCGGCAAGGTGCACCTGGTACAGATATACTTCCTCCTTTCTAGTGTGCAGAAAAAGGCCAAACTCCTACCTCTCTGGGGCATCAACAGAAAGCATCTCAAAGTGTTGTGCCTCTGCCCTACAGTATGTAAAATCCTCGGTGGTAATTTAACCCAGTGAGTGTAAAAAAAGGAAGAAACTATCCATTTGGTTCAATTTGTACACTCTTGGAGTTGCTTGAGTAAAGCGATACCTCGGATAAAAGTAGGTGAACCAGGTGCATCCACAGTGAAAGAGCCTAACTTCAGAGCATCTCTGTTCCTTCCTGTTCTTAAGTACAGGTAGATGGGTTGAGATCCTTCTGCTTCCAACAAATGAACGCTAGGCTTCAGCGTAGCTGCAGATGTGATGATGGGTGGTGATGACCTCGAGACAAGTTATGAGTTGTTTGTTCTCACCGCATAACTGGTGTGTAGGTAAGAGGGTTGGGATGTGTGTCAGGAATAGTTGCTGCTGTATAAAACGTATACTTACCATGCACACGCATGCATGTCATGGCTCACTATTGAGCAAATAATTTCTGGCCACAATTTCTGTACCTGGTTCAAAGTTTGAAATTCAAACTCAATGAAAAGTCATTTATAGAGCCATAGTTTATTTGAATAATTTACCTCTTGACATTCGTCTAATACAAAATAGATTAGCCTTTAAGAAGAAAGTGCAGAGGTATTTACTGGAATGCAGATGACCATAGTTGAATAACTTTAGGCTAAATTAATTTATATAAGTATTTCGTATCAGTGTTAGTTTTAATCTGTTTTATATTGATTTAACTGCATGTGAATTAATGCAACTTAATCTGTTTTTATATTGATGTAACTGTAATTTGAATTCATGCAATTCAATGTTGTAGTTTTTTTGTATGTGTTTCGTAAAATGTTTTTGTGTGGACCCCAGTAAGACTAGCTGAGTGCCATGGCATCAGCTAACGGGGATCCTTTTCAAATAAACAAATACATAAAATGCACTCATTGACGCAGGATAATATAGAAGAAAATATCAGGTGAGAGGGTTGCTGGTATGGGGTCGGTAGTGGATTGTATGTGTGTGTGTGTGTGTGTGTGTGTGTGTGTGTGTGTGTGTGTGTGTGTGTGTGTGTGTGTGTGTGTGTGTGTGTGTGTGTGTGTGTGTGTGTGTGTGTGTGTGTGTGTGTGTGTGTGTCAGTGTCAAGTTTATCTTTAGAAAACCACACGATTCACTAAAGGTCAAGCTCCATAAGAGAACTGAACGTGCTTTGTGTGTATTGAGCTGAACACTGCATCACTGGTGCAACACTCAGACTCTGTTCATCTCTCTAGTTCTCTTTCCCTGACGGCTGTCTCTCTTTCTCTTCTTTGTCTCTCCTTCACTCTGTCCGTCTCCGTCTCTTTCTTTCTCTCTCCTTTGCTGTCTCTGTCTGTCTGTCTGTCTGTCTCTCTTTCTTTGTCGTTATTGGGACTTTTTCCATCGAGACATCATGAGTTTATTATGATGAGAAATTATGATGAGGTCCACACAGACTGTGTCCTTTGTATCTGAGTGAGGGCTTGCCTATTTTTTAATAGGCACTAGTTCCAGTTGTCTGTTGGTTACTTCTTCACATATGTTATTTAGATAGACATAGCGGCTGCTTGACCGCAAATGCTAAGAATGTTATTTAGATATCAAAGCAATTTTTTTCTTCCCCTGAGGCTGTCAAGGGAAGAAAACTGCATTCTGTAAATATGTCTAATTGTAGTTTTGCACATAACTGTACATGCTTACACTAATGTATGTAAGTGTATACCTTGTACATATCCTATATATCTTGCTACTAAATTATTCTCCCCCCCATATTCTGCACAATCCCGATTGCTATTAAAGAGGTTTTACCCTTACTATTACTATTACCAACATTATTTATCTTTTCATCTTTTTTATAACATCCAATATTATCTCTTGTTTTTAGATTGTAATTAGATTTAGCACAGTCTGGAGCATGCCACATCAACATTTTGCTGCTTGTACAGTATGAGTGACAGATAAACCCTCTTGGTAAATGGTGCATACTGCAGTATATATAGCACCTTTTAACAAAAGTGCTTTGCATTAACACATTCGCACAACACATTCACACACCAACGGCGGAGGAAACCATGCAAGGCACCAAGGTGCTCGTCGGTTCAGGGTCTTGCTCAAGGACACTTTGACACTAACCCAGATGGAGCCGAGGATTGAACCGGTAACATTTCGATTCAACGGCAACCACTTGCAACGGAATCCCAACACTGGGCCCATCTGCAAAGGGGAAATTCAGACTGCTGCAACTGGTCATAAGTTGAAACTGCTTGTGTTGCGAATCATTGATGTGGACTGGGCTTTGTTGTTTAAACGGATGCTAGGTTTGATGTTTACTGGTATCCTAGTTATTTGTAGCACTGACCATTTACTGTCCATTGATCTTGCACTTTGTAAGTTGCTTTGGATAAATGCCTACATTATAAATGGAGAGCTTGGTTAAATGACTTTACCTGGGAAAGGCTATTCCTTTATTTTTTTATGATCAAAAGAGAGACGGAAAGAGACAATTCAGTTGGAGTTGGAGAGAGGTTTGCGTTACTGTGTGGCAGTCGTTGCCCATGGGTACAAGGACTTGAAAGCAGTGGAATAAGTGCTTGCAGTGTATTTCTGTTCTTTGTCATCCAGAAACACTAGTTGAAGCACTTTTCAGTCAAATTAACCTAAAAATAGAGGAATAGCGTGGAGAGCCTTCTGTTTATGTTAAGTACCCCCTCCTCTCCACATGATGCTCCAAGTGCTCTCAACACACACACACACACACACACACACACACACACACACACACACACACACACACACACACACACACACACACACACACACACACACACACACACACACACACACACACTGAGTGAACATTTTCTATTTCCTTGCTTTAATGAATTGTAGCTTTTTCCCTTCCCTTCCCTTGTTTTGCTTTCTTTCTTCTTTTGGGGGGTTTTAGAGAGAGAGAGAGAGAGAGACTGAGAGACTGAGACTTCCGGAATTACCCAGCATGGCTGTTGTGACTTTTTGCCTAAAACGCCAAAGTTCAGGCAGGCAAGCACTCACACATACATGCGTGCTTGAGCACACATGACAATTAGTTTGTCTCTTCTTTTCAATAGTTATTTTTCCATCCTTGTGTCCCACACTTCGACCCACACACACGCACACAACAATTATTTTGTCTCTTGTCAATAGTTATATTTCCACCCTTGCGTGACTCACTCTTTGTCGCGTCGTGCTCGTCCCACTTAACGATGCAGTAGAGGATTAGATGTGAGGAAGCGGAGGATTTATAATAGATTTTAACGTATCGTTTTGTTACAGTTTTATTGCTCAGATACTGTGATGTCATATTGAAAATAAAATATGAAATATGCGTATTCCTATGTCCCATAACCAGTTGAATAGCATCCGTATTCTGGGCATGTCATAACAGGTACATATTTGGCGAATATTCTGCAATAATAGCAGATCTACAAGCTCGTGTCTCAATGCAACGCGTTGTGAGCTTGTTGATTGGCTATTATCGGCAAAGACATTTGGTGTAGAGGGGAAAAAAGGAGGGGGCCAAGAATAGACCCCTAGGGGATGCTGGTCAATGAGGTATGGAGGCCTTAAGTGGTTAATTGAACTGTTTGACATGCAGTCTCCCGTTAGATAAAACCATGCACAACAAACTGCTTTAAGAATGGTGTAAATAAAGATCAGTCAGTGGACCCTGGATTGTTGAATTTGTACGTTTCTAATGAGGGTGCAAATAAGAACCGAGGGGGAAAAATATATTGGGATACAGAGGCGGAGTACATTTTATTTGTAACAATAAAGACATGAACAGTGTTGAAATGCAACAAACTTGTAGTCTACTGTAAGATGTGAAACTTCCAACTTCTTCTAATAAAAATAAACAATAAACATTATTTACATTATTTACATAATGAAATACAAGCACATAAAAGAAAAGGTTCATTTGGCTGCAAATCATACTTTTGCAGATCCCATCTCCCGGAGAGAGAAAAGTTTAGATAGAAAAGGGCAGAAAATATGCGTGTCATTTTTGATGGGTGCAAATAAGAACCGAGGGGGAATATATATTGGGATACAGAGGCACTGTACATTTTATTTGTAATAAAGACATGAACAGTGTTGAAATGCAACAAACTTGTAGTCTACTGTAAGTTGTGCAACTTCCCTTCCAACATCTTCAAATAAAAACTGCAGAATGAATGAACTGCTTCATAAGGCTTTAGCCAATGTTTTACAGAACAGCTCAGTAGCCTTGTGGTTAGAGTTTTGCCCTGACATTGGGAGGTCTATAGAATGGTACCCAATGCCTCCCTGCTTGGCGCTCGGCATCAAGGGTTGGATAAGGGATCCAAGCAATATACTAGTGTCATGTCCAGTGGGTGTACTGTACACACATCAAGCTAAGGAAACAGGAGATGAGCTCCTGACCTCTGGGTGTGGCTAATTACCTTTTAACTTTTGTATATGTAGATATACTGTATCGTGAATTTCAGTATCTCTCTTCCAATTTAATCAAGTGGGAAACTTTCACTCTCCATTATCAGACTGCTGACAGGAAGGTTTGTCAGATAGGGGGGAGGGGGTCCTAGGTATACTCTGTGAAGCATTACCTTTAGTCATGTCCATTTTTCAGTATAGTGAAATAAACAATAAATATTATTTACATTTTTAAATACAAGCACTTAAAAGAAAATGTTTATTGGGCTCCAAATCATACTTTTGCAGTCCTCGAGTGCTGTTACGTTTGGATCCCATCTTCCATCACTGCCAATTGGAACTGGAATCGATAGATACCCATGACTACTGCAGAGTCTTTGACCTGGGACTGAATGCTGAATGTAACCCTTCCCACTAAAGACAAAAGCCAGATGTTAGAGAGAGAGAGGGGGAGAGAGAGAGAGAGAGAGAGACGTTTGGGGGGGGGGGGGTTCTCCCTAGCACATGCCACTCTAGCACAGCATTATGCTGTTGGCTATTATTGAAACATAAGAGTGCATTGAGTTATTTTCAACGTCTCCTTTGCGTTTGTTTGAAGCGTGAAGTGTGTTGAACCCGGAGGGCGTCCAAGCTTTTCCTATTTTGAAGTCAATCAATCAGCAGTTGTACTGGCTTTATCTCCCATTTGATCGGTCGTACTTTCTCTCTATTGCAGTCTTGTTGTGGGGCTTCTTGTTCCCCGCTCCAGGCCTCTGTTCTCATTCAGTGCGTCTGACTCCCATCCACTCCTCTGGTTCGCTGCCTTCCATCCTTTTCACTCAAACCCCACAGGAGGGAGCTCTGCTGAGGTACCTGCACTTACCTCTCGTCTTTCAACTCCCTTGATAATCACAACTTTTCTTCCTCACACACACATACAGTAGTTGTGTCTTTTTCTCAGTTGACCTCGATAAGATAGAATAAAGCAAGCCCCCTGCCATCCTTTGAAACAAAACTTTGTATATTTGTCTCTCTCCTCTCTCCCCCTCCCTCCCTCTCTCTCTAGTCCCCTCTCTCTCTCTCTAGTCCCCTCTCTCTCTCTCTAGTCCCCTCTCTCTCTCTCTACTCCCCTCTCTCTCTCTCTACTCCCCTCTCTCTCTCTCTAGTCCCCTCTCTCTCTCTCTAGTCCCCTCTCTCTCTCTACTCCCCTCTCTCTCTTCCGTTTTTTGATGGAATCTCTGTCACTTCATCCTTATTACCAGCAGAGAGGTCAGAAGGAGTTCACCCTTACATCACTCTGATGCTGACAGCAACGGCGGCACTCTGCTAAGAGTGAGAGAGAGAGAGAGAGAGAGAGACGGAGAGAGAGGAGGAAGGGAGACCCAGAGAGAGAGATGATTGGAGTTTACGGGTGGTATATCCATCAGATGCCTTACTGCCAGCCTCTGTTGGCGAAAGCCAGAGGAGTCAGCCAACCAGCCAGCTGAGACCTGACTCTGCTTGGCTGCCATAGAGAGAGAGAGAGAGAGAGAGAGAGAGAGAGAGAGAGAGAGAGAGAGGAGAGAGAGAGAGAGAGAGAGAGAGAGAGAGAGAGAGAGAGAGAGAGAGAGAGAGAGAGAGAGAGAGAGAGAGAGAGAGAGAGAGAGAGAGAGAGAGAGAGAGAGAGAGAGAGAGAGAGAGAGAGAAGACACAAATGTGAGCCTGACTCAATCTGTATCTAGAATAACAAACAGAAAGTATCACCCACTGAAAAGGAAAGCAGCCTGTTGGCTCAGACTACAGTATGCTCCTGTTGAGCATGAGGACCGAGTTCGAATCGGACTCCCGGTCTTGTCTCTCGTCTCTTTGTGAAAAGGAGAAAAGGTCCACATACTGTAACAGCTAGATTCTGCTAATACAGACCAGGGCCGGAAGGCGAACTGGTGACTGGCTACGGCCATCTCCGGAGGGGATACTGCTGAGTATACATGATAACACGGCACGATGCGGCACGTTGATAGCTTGTAGATCTGTTCTGGCATGCGACGTGGCTTTGTACCAGAGAGATACTAGAGAGAGACTGACGAGGGGCAACATCTCTGTTCACTCCGACTCAATTCCTCTGCTCTACTATTTTAACGGCAAGCAATTCAGCAGAATTGAATTTTAACATTATTAGACAATCACTGTCTGTACACCAGTAATTTGATTTATATGACACCAGTCATGTGATTTATATGACACCAGTCATTTGATTTAAATGACATAACTCTCGACACAATGTGATGTTGAGTGAGTACTTCGTGAACGCATCCATTGGGGAAATCATTAACCAAATTAAACGACATGAGCAAGATTAAGTTGGTGAGAGATTCTAATGTCGGTCTCTATACGTTTGTGGTTAATTGCCCAGCCCTACAGCGAACAAACTATATCTAGATCAGTGGTTCTCAAACTATTTAATTTCAAGGACCACCATAACCTGTAAGAGTCCATGAGGGTCCCTGGACCCCACTTTGAGAACCACTGGTCTAGATAAAGGTCATGTGAAACATCAGAGTAAACATCAGAGTTATTTTCAACTTCCTGTGTGTGTGTTTGTTTGAAGTTTCGTGTTGAACCTGGAGGGCGTCCAAGCTTTAGCTTTTTTCTTTTAAAGGCAATCAATATCCCCCATTCGATCGGTCGTACTTTTTTTTTTTTCTTATTTTGGGGCTTCTATTCCGCGACCCAGAACTCTGGCTTCTCATTCACGGCGTCTGACTCCCATCCGCTACTCTGGTTCGCTGCCTTCCATCCTTTTCACACAAACCCCACAGGAGGGAGCTCTGAGTTACCTGCTCCTACCTCCCTCTCTCTGTCTTCTTTCTTCTACCTCTCTCTCAGTCTTCTGAGAGACTTCTCTTCCTTCTCCCTTGATAAACGCAACCTTTCCTCCCCCTCTACTCCTCCTCTTTTGAGAGTCACCCAAACATTCCTTGGTTTGCCTGCGGTGAGGCACCGGATTCAGAAAGCTCAAACTTCGTTTTTATTATTGACAAGAGTCATAAAAGCTGGTCTCTGTGAGGCCAGATCAATTTTCTGCACTGTATCCTGTTTTTAAGAACTGGCCTCTGGGCGATGGAGCCCCGATGTTAAACGAAGAAACAAAGGGGAGCATTGAGGGGGATGGAGACACACACACACACACACACACACACACACACACACACACACACACACACACACACACACACACACACACACACACACACACACACACACACGTGCACTTATGCACATACATACACACATGCAACACTCTCAAGCCAGCTCTGTAACTGATAAAACATGTATTTCATATGCATTTACTTTTGCAACGCTGTCATTAAAGGATGAGTTAGGTGAACGTGCAGGTCTGCTGTAATACTCCCGGACAGGAGTGGAGATAGAGACAATCACGTCTGCTATGAAAAACACTTCATCACTGTCACTGTTGGGCCGAATTCAATTTGCAGATGTCGAACTCGCCCCTTCTCTGTCTGCGCGCCACGTCTGGATTTTGAGAGAGACAGACACACACGAGCACACATGTACGCATGCACAGACACGCACGCGCACACACACACACACACACACACACACACACACACACACACACACACACACACACACACACACACACACACACACACACACACACACACACACACACACACACACACGCACGCGCTTGTACACATGCTCAAAAAAAGAATACAGTAGAGAAAGAGTAATACACTCCAAATACAGTACATATGATCAATGACCTCTCTGTGAGTGCTGCCTATATGCCAGGAAATATATTTAATAGGCTAGTCTAACCCTCTGACACAGTTTAGTATAGCCATGGTTCACATAGCATAAAGAAAACCCAGAAAAGAACAGAAAAATGTAGAAAGGAACCACACACACCCTGCAGCCTATGACCTGACACAGGTTGTCTCTCCATGCTTTAATAAGACAAGATAAGATGAACCTTTATTGATCCACATCTGGCAATTCAGGTGTTATAGCAGCACCTCAGTGGTCTTGTGGCATACTGCAGTGTCTTATGTTTGTAGCCTGTCTGCAGTTATGGCTATTGGAAACTAAATTCAAGGAAAAAGCAATTGGTAGTCATGTTTGACAAATCATGTTCAGTTTACTTGAAATAAGCAGTTTGTTCTCCTTCTCATTAAAGGCAGACTGAGAGAGATGAGGCGATGTGAAAGTTTTCCAAGTTCCATCATATCATTAGATGTGCCCACAGTGGGTAACATTCAAGATTGTACTGTTGCATCCATTAAAGTATAATAAACATTCTTTGCTTTTGGTTTCTCAATATTGTAGCAGCAATGATAAACACTACAAAGAAATAAAGAATAGCAGCAATAGTAAGAAAGAGAATCAAGTATGTACATTGGTCATAATACGCTTTGATGAGCTTGAAGGTGCTGAGTGTATGTTTCCTACTTATAAATGATATCCAAGTGTGTATGTGTGCACTGCGTAGTATCTGTGTATAAATATATATTTACTTATCGCTCATTATATACATTGTGTGCATATATTTGTGTTCGCAGGGTCGTTCATAAACCAGATTGTCTACTCTAGGGTAAGTCATTTTGTTATTTACTACTTGCCTACTTGCCAGTATCTTAGTGGCTATGAAGCCACTTGCCGCATTGTATCTGAAACAGATTGTGGTTGTGATGGCTAGCTAGAGTCTTTGATAAGCATGTGAGTGAGGAGGATAATGGCAAATTACTTTGTGGTTTTATGTGTTTTGCTTGTTTTGCTTGTTATAGTAAAGCTGGACTTTGGAAGAATGGACCGAATGCTATTTCCCTCTGAAAAAACAAAACTATTATTGCGAACCTTGATAATTTATTTTATACAATAGATGTTGCTCTGTCTGTGACTTGACACATTAATGGCCCCCTGTGATGTATTTGACCACTTTGCCTCTTACTTTCAAATCACCACACATAATAGCTGGTGATTTGGCGCCAGCCACGCTCCACATCCACCACAAATATTTCCTCTAAAGCATGGCACAATTTGAGCTCTTTTCTGGCCAACACAAATGGAATCGATTAATAATTGCCCTTCTTTCTCCGCAAAGCATTAGCTATTTCATGTGCCATTTGTTTGCCTTTTGATTTGTGCATGGTGAGGGGTGTGTGTGTGCCCGCGTTCATGCACTCTAAAAGTCTGTAATTTGTGTTGTGGATATCTGGGAAATGCGAGGGGAGTTGTTTGTGTGTATGTGTGTGTGTGTGTGTGTCTTCATGCACTCAAAGCCTGTGATTTGTGGCGTGGACGATACCTGGGAAATGTATTCTTAATTGCGTCGAAGCCTCCTTACACCCACAGACTGGCAGGTCACAAATAACCAGCCGTTCTCTCTGTGGCTTCAGGCAAACAGGGACTGGATTCTAAAATGGACAGATGAGAAGAGTGGTAGTATATAGAAGGGAAGTGTACACTAGAGCAGCAGCTATCCATACTGTTCTTAGCAATTACTCTACGGATTCCTTTTTCAATTAATCGAATACTAAGCATGTGTTTTTGATCAGATTTTATTTTAAGATTTATTTTGGCATTTCCATGCTTTATTCAGACAGTCACAGTGAAGAGAGAGACAGGAAAAGCAGACAGAGAGCAGGGTAAAGACACACCGCAAAATGTCCCATCTGGCCCGGGACACAAACCAGGGACACCCATGTGTTACTGTATGTACCCTAACCATTCGACTTTGGATCGCCCCTAAGAAAATCCTTAAAGAAAATGTTAATCTCAGATGTATTAATATTGTGAATTAAATTGATCAGATGTATATATATGTTATATATAAATAATCATAAGAATGTTATCTCTAGGTATCACAAGTACTCAAGCATAGAATGAATTTCTAATAATCGATCACACAAATAAGAAATCCCCATAATTGTAATAATGGACTGTCCCTCCCCCTTGTGTGTGAAGCTGAAGTGACAAGCAACTGAAATGTTGTGTTTCTCTAGAAGCCCTTGAACATAGGATGAAAGCCAGTCAATGATGTTAACTAAACAATGATTAATGTGTTAAGCTTACATTTCATGCCACACGGCGAACCACAAGACCAGGCTTCATAGCACACAAAGCTCTCGTTACCATGTGTGCATATTATTCATGCTTTGTTCACAAACTGAACACCTACTGTTAAGCTATCCTTAGCCACAGATTGCACAGGGAAGCCGTGGCATTATTAGTCTGTCTTTTTTATCAACAAATGAATGAAAATAAATAAACAAATCACATAGATTGGTTTCTTTTCTAATCGTTAAATCAATTATTTTGATAAACTGTTGGAAACAGTTGATCAAACTAATTGATTTAACGATTGTATTAGGACAACCTGCAGTCCTAACACGCGCACACACACACACACACACACACACACACACACACACACACACACACACACACACACACACACACACACACACACACACACACACACACACACACACACCCCAGCCCATCAGTGAGGCTGCAGGTGTCAGATCAGGTCTGGCTCGGCTGAGGTGTGTGACATGAATATCTGATCTACCCCCACCACACACACACACACCCACACACACACACACACACACACGCACACACACACAGAGAGAGCTCTGGTGGTGATAAGGCCTTCAACTATTCCCCTACTTGTTTTGAAATCTGTCTTGTTGTGCGGTGTGTGTTTGCCTGTGGTGCTGGAGAGCCAGACGCTGGGGTTGATCTGGGCTCCATGTTGATGTGGGCAGACTGAGGGTCTACATTATGCAGCCAGTCCATGGATCTACATGCAGCTGAAGAATATTCTCTCCTCTCCCCACACCATTCCTCGCTCCCTTAATCAGGTAGATCAAACGCCGCACAGGGGACACCCCGCTAAACCGTGCCATTGATTCACAGTTCTATCTGTGTCTTAGTGATTATGAACAAGTTTGGACTGTTGGCCTAAATGGAAATGACTGATGTTTATTGGCTGCTAATAAGCTATTACCTCAACCTTGCTGCAAGCTAGAAGTCAATCCATGCTCATTTCACTTGTATGGAGATGGGGAGGAGGGGAGGGAAAAGGAGAAGCTTGAGAAGGATGGATGTAGGGAAGGAGGGAGGAGAGGAAAGAGGGAGGGTTAAGGGAGGAGTACTGGAGGTATTAAGGAGACAGAGGGCAGAGTGAGATAAAAAGGGAAGAACATCCCTGTTTGTATTTCAATGTGCTGACAGTAAGCCACGGCTTAAAGCAATTTATATACCTGTGAAAAATGTTCCGACCATTTAATGGCTGTGGAATTAGCTGGAAATAGAACAGCAGCTATTTCAAGGGCAGGGCTGCTTTCAGATAAGCATCGCCATTTACTGTAATATTGGAGCTGGAGGATAGAGTCCTGTTACAGCAGAGATTAATGAGGTCCGCGCTTGCGCGTGCGCGCGCGTACACGTCGGACTTGTGTGTGTTTGTCTGTGTGGATATTGTATTTATATCTTCCTGGAAACGTTAAGGTTTCCAGGAGCAAAGAAATTAATATTTCTTCATTTTTGACACTGTATACCACACATGAATTGATTGTTGCTGCTGCCCTGAAACATCTTGTAACAGTGCCACCCAGTGGTCAGAACTGTCCTCTGCAGTTCAGACTAGAGCATAATATAAACACAAGGGTTGGAGAGATGGATGATGTGTGTGTGTGTGTGTGTGTGTGTGTGGGTGGGGGTGGTGTGTGTGTGTGTGTGGGAGGGAGGGGGGGCTGAGTGGGTGGCTGGTTGTGTGTACATGTCTGAGCCTCTGAGCCTCTTCCCCATTGTTTTTTCAGAAACACACACACACACACACACACACACACACACACACACACACACACACACACACACACACACACACACACACACACACACACACACACACACACACACAGTATTCCCTATTTGCCTTTTTTCCCCCCCTTTTTTTTATCAAAAATGAAAAATGAGGGTGCAGTTTCTGGGCTATTGATTGCATGCTTTTATGGAATTACATCTTTGGAGCAGGTCGGGGCTTTAGAAGGAAGACAAATTGGCCTGACCAAATGAGAGTAAGCACAATCCACTGTGAGCCAGTTACAGAGATTGTGCAGGGGCCACCTCAGGGCCAGGCCCGGTTCCAATAGGAACCAGACAGGCATATATCCTTCCTTGCCTCCTTCATGTCATCACTAGGGGCAGGGAAGAGCATGCCCCACGTGGAGACTCTTGAAACGGAATCCGCTTCTTGCCTCCATGCGCTCTATCTACTGATATAACTGGCTGCCGCGCTGAAAGCACTGGGTTCCGCCTGATGGGTTTCTCCTATTCCCACAACATTTAAATGGACCTGCTCTATTTCCTTTATTGATTATTATGAAAGCATTTCATTATACAGGAAGTTATATGGCCAACAAGCAATTATGAATTCAATACTGCAAATGTAAACTGAAATGTGTCTTTGGGGGACATGCGAGAGGTGAAAAAGTCATTAGGCTCTCCTTCTCGCTCACACTCACGTGCAATAACGTGTGTGCACACATATACTGTAGTACAGGAAAAAATATATAATCTTGTTAAAACACACACACACACACACACACACACACACACACACACACACACACACACACACACACACACACACACACACAGAGAAGCTGGGAAATACCTCCGTTTCTGGACATTAACTAATCCACTCACTCAGTTGGCAGGGTGGTGTGGGGTAATTTTGGTGATGGTGAGGCGTTCCATTAACAGAATAAGAAATATGGAAATACTCACTTAAGCACTCTAGCTGTTCCCGTACAGGGGGGAAGAAAAACAGCCAGCGTCTGAAAACCCTCTTTGTCTAGCGCTGTGTTCACTAGAGACTTATGTATCTCTTACTCTTTTTCATAAATACAGTAGCTGCTAACTCTAAGTCCTCTGAATTATACATTAAAAAAGACTGGCACGTGAATCTGGCTATGATGTCATCTGGATTACACACACCTAAATTCCCTTTCAACCATGCAGAGGATACTATAAGAAGGCCTACATGATTTGATAGAAGTGGTTAAAGTACAGTTATAACGTAGAAGATGTTAAGCAAACTTGGGGATACGTGCACCCCAACTCTCTGCGTACTTGGGACACCCTTGGCAAAAATAATGAAGATTGATAATAAAGAAAAGGAGAAAATCAGCACTGTCAGTCCCTGCTTATACCACTGGTATAAGCAGGGACTACATGATTTGATAAAATATTTTGTTTCCTCTCAAAGTTCTCACAAGTAATGTAACTTGTTACTTTAGAATTCACCCTGGATTAGAGTGTCTTCTAAATGTCTAAATCGAAATTGTCCAAGAGGCTAGGAATTACATTAAGGACATCTGAAATTTGAAGTGCCCACTTCAAATTTCAGATCACTTGGCCAACCCACTGAGGAGAAAAATACATGAGAATGGACAGAGTTCACAAATTTGGGACAGAAATTGAAAACCCATCTTCGTCAGTCACTACCTGGGAAAGTCAGCTTTGTCAGTCCCTGCATAATGCCAATGACCAATGCCCATGTGTGATTTCAGATCGATACCTCAACCCACCAAGGAGAAAAATGGATGAGGACAGTCTGAAATGAGTGACAGAGTTAACTAAAACGCCAAACAGCTTTAATTTGGGAAAAGTGAAATATCCTTCCTTACTCCCTGCACATGCTAGTGGTCAATGCCCACGTGCACTTTGAGATTCATTAGCCCACCCACTGAGAAGACAAATGGATAAACAGAAGCACAGACAGTTCTTACTTCATTTTAAAGTACTGTAGGATGGAGAGACATGTGGAAAGAAAAAAGGTGAAACCCATCCTGGGTGCATGTTTTGCCATCCACAATGCGACATCAATGCTGCTTGAAATGCATCAAACGAGTGAAAATGCCGCTAGTGTACACAAAGGAACAGGTGGAAATGTGAGCCGATACAGTACAATGTTGGGCAGCAAGCTGAGGAGAAGGAAGGGAAGATCTGAGGAATTGGAAAGAAGTAGAGATGCATGCGGTTTCTCTGCGTGCAGTTGTGTAAAGTAACTAAGTACATTTACTTAAGTACTGTACTAAATACAATTTTGAGGTACTTTTACTTTACTGGAGTATTCTCAATTTTCACTACTTTTACTTCGACTCCACAGACATCTGAGGCAAATATTGTACTTTTTACTCCACTACAATTATTTGAACACTTTAGTTACTAGATTTTGATTATTATTACAAAACATACATTAACCACTTCAGCCCTATTTAAACTTTGAAAATAGCCGATCTACAAGCTCACAACGCGTCGCACCCCAGCGCGTTGTGAGCTTGTAGATGTGCTATTTTTGAAAAGATTTTTACACATTTGGAAACTTGTGAAATAGGACATAATGCATAATGAGTACTTTCTACTTTTGGTACTTTAAGTGCATTTTGACACCAATACTTTTGTACTTTTACTCAAGTACATTTTTAATTCCGGACTTTTTCTTGTAACTGAGTACTTCTACATTGCAGTTTTGATACTTTTACTTAAGTAAAACGTTTCGGTACTTTTTCCACCACTGTCTGCGTGTCCATCCCTATGGGTGAGAAGGAAGGGAGGAGAGGGAGTCCTGCACCAATTTCACTGACTAATTTGAAGCAGGCGATAAGCCCTGCATGGTTCACCGCCCTGCAGGACGGATGACCAACAGTGGTACATGTCTCCACGCAGTATACCACACAGGCAATATTCAGGCAATATCTCATATCATCTTCTAAGTCACTGATTGCCGTACAACGCATCGCCTCCGAGGACATACATCTTTCTCGTGCTCCTCTGCGGATGTTATTTGTTTGCTGTGATTTGATATTTCTTCATATGATAGGCTTGTCACGCAGTCTGTGTGGCAGCGATGCTGGGTGGTTATCACATTATGGAAAAGGAAAAAAAACAAAGCAAAGCAAAGCCACAGGGACGTGACTAGCACATGTTCCTCCCCCTCCCTAATGTAAACAATACATGCAGTCATAGTTAATGCAGTAGCTAAATGCATGCATGCCAATGCCCAGAGATATGTTGAGTAAATGGAAATGTGTTTGAACTACGGCGTCTAGACTGCTGTGTTCCATATCAGGCATTGGGTGAAGTCCTGCTGCTATGAGCATAATTGTGTTTACCAGTAATCACTGTGAATCCCTGTGGGCTGCGGTTGATAGAAATACCAATTGGACAACAGTATTGATATTCGATTTGCCTAACTGAAGTAGCATGCTTGGATAACATGCGCAACATATTGGTGCCCACTCGCTGTGTTTGTGTATTTTCTCGCTGTGTGTGTGTGTGTGCGCGCGTGCATAGTGTACACGAGTACAGAGCAGGGAGAAGGGATCTAATGTTTTGAAAGGTCGGCCCTTTATCCGACTTATCACTGGGAGCAAATTACGCCACATGGAGTCAAATACCCCCGTTAACCCATTCAATCCGGCAACGCATCTGTGTCATTCTAAGATTTCTTTGGCTATTCAAAAATAGCAGATATACAAGCTCATGAGTTTGTAGATCTGCCATAGTTGAAAAAATGATCGTATATGTTTTTATATATATATATACATTTTTAACTCAAATCTTTGCTTCTGGGGGTCCCTGGAACAAAACATTTTGAGATGGGGGGGTCCGCGGACACATACATATCATTTTGGGTGGTCCTTGACATGAAAAAAGTTAGAAAACCACTGATATTATAGCAACATAAGTTTTTCCCCCAAAACATTTTTAGGATTCAGAAGATACAGTATTTGTAGAATCCCCAGAAGCAAAGATTTGAGTTACAAATGTTTGCTTTAAAAACATATATACAGTATTCAAAGATTTGCACACATTTTCAAAAAATAAATAAAAAAATAACAGATCTACAACCTCGTACGAGCTTGTGTATCTGCTATTTTTGAATATCCAAAGAAATCCAAAAATAACCCTCCCGGTCTTAATGGGTTAAAGAGGGATTGAAACGACCCAACACAATATTCTCCAACCACCAGGAATCTGCAAATGGCCCATTTAGCATCGGCGACCCCAATACCTGCCACTGAAGGAGACGTATAGCCTCTCACGAGGAAAATACCATGGATTTGAGTGAAATAAGAAAATGTCCCCAGGTCCTACTAGAGCAAATGAAATTATGCATGACCTCTTCATTACTGGGTTTAATAAGTAATCCATGGACCTGGAACAATAAAGAGTCTCTCTATCTCTCTGGCTGTCTCTCTCTCTCTCTCTCCATCACGCGCACACAGGAACGCACGCACGTAGGAACGCACGCACGCACACACGCACTCACACAATCACTGAGGGTTGTGTGATGTATCTCTCATTGGTATTCATTGGCCCTGGGATGGAGAGATGGGCATCACACTTTTCATTTAATCAGACTCTTATAAGGGTCAGCTTTGTGGACGTACACACGCGCGTGTGTGTGTGTGTGTGTGTGTGTGTGTGTGTGTGTGTGTGTGTGTGTGTGTGTGTGTGTGTGTGTGTGTGTGTGTGTGTGTGTGTGTGTGTGTGTGTGTGTGTGTGTGTGTGTGTGTGTGTGTGTGTGTGTGTTGGATGTAGGCTGTCAGCAGATATTAAGGCAGGCCTGTCAAGGTGGAGGAGCAAAGAGGCTACGGAACCTGAAGCTGGGTTAAGTAATTGGATTCTTGTTCAATAAAAGTTGGTCTGTGTGTGTGCATGCATGCGTCCGTGTGTGGCTGTGTGTGTGTGTGTGTGTGCGTGCGTGTGTGTGTGTGTGTGTGTGTGTGTGTGTGTGTGTGTGTGTGTGTGTGTGTGTGTGTGTGTGTGTGTGTGTGTGTGTGTGTGTGTGTGTGTGTGTGTGTGTGTGTGTGTGTGTGTGTGTGTGTGTGTGTGTGTGTGTGTGTGTGTGTGCGTGCGTGCGCGCACCGGAGGGGAGTTGAAGGATGTAGTGCTGTGCATGTTGAATGATATCGCATTGCATAATGTTGACTTTGACACAAAACTTTGCAGTATTAGTACACATAAAGTATGTACTGTAACGGACCACTGTGTGAGTGTGTGTGTGTGTGTGTGTGTGTGTGTGTGTGTGCGCGCACGCGCGCCTATGTGCTGTTGAGGCTGTTTCACTAGTACTCCTACCTTTAATTCTCAGAGACAGATAGAGTCTCCCCTGTGGTGGCAAATGGTGGACATAGAAGATAAACCCTGTATCACTGACCCACACGCACGTAGGCTCCAACCAAACATGAATTACACACACACACACACACACACACACACACACACACACACACACACACACACACACACACACACACACACACACACACACACACACACACACACACACACACACACACACACACACACACCCTCCCCTCCTCACAGAGGTATTATGTCTTTCTTTCAAATGTGCATACACACAGAGCAGAGATTTGGAGTGGAATTTGGCTTTAGGCTGTTATTATCTAAGTGATATGCATTCAGTTCAGCTGTAGCGGTGAAACACATATTGAATTCTATGTGTTATGGGTGAAGAGAAGTGCACTGTGCAGAGAATGTGCTCCAGTCCAATGTGTTTGATCAGACTTTTGAATGCTGGTGTATGTAGCTCAAGTAAATTAAGTCCCTACTGTAGTTACTTTGTCTTACAACAACTAGTGAAAATAGCTGATCTACAAGATCAGATATCTTTGCTATTTTTGAAAAGCAAAAATAATAAACGTTGAAAAGTATTAAAGATTTGCCCTAAATAGGGTTGCCAGGGTTAATGTGTTTGAACTGGATCCATGTTTGATCTACTGCTGATTTTGACAGTACATTTTGATTCAGTTTTAGTCATAGTCTTTTGAATCAAATTTCATTTAGTTTTAGTCATAATAGTCATCTGAACTGTTATACTGTTAGTCTAGTTTTAGTCGACTAAATATTTTAAGATTATAGTCGACTAAATCTACAGTTGATTTAGTCGACTAAAATGTATTTTTACACTTGGTTGCATGTTGAAAATAGACGATCAGCAAGCTCACAACGCGTCTCGCTGGGACGCGTTGTGAGCTTGTAGATCTGCTTTTCAGAGCGCAACACCGAGCGCAACCAAACATAAAATGACGTGTCTTTTAGTTCTATTGGATCTCTTCTCCACTAGTCCCTCCCTAAGATTTTAGTGTAGTTTTTACTTGTTACTAAAATATATTTAGTTTTAATTATCGTAGCTTAGTTTTTATTTCGTTTTCATCAGTGTAAAAAAGGTAATCGACGAACATTTTTCGTCATAGTTTTAGTCGACGAAATCAACACTGGTTTGATCCGCTTAATAACTATTCCCAAGTGAGCCTAGCTGAAAGTTAAGTTACAGATACAGAGTAAGCAAAGTACTGTAAGGTACATCAGAATCAGAATCAGGTTTATTGTCACATCACAGGTTTACAAGGTAAAAAAGTGGGTGAAATTCGTTTTTGTACATCACTCCCATCGCAACGTTAGATTCCGTAGAAAGAAGAGTGGGGAGAGAGAAGAAGAAGAAGAGGGGTAGGGGGCAAGTGGGAAGGAGATCAACAAGAGAACAATAGAAGGCCAAAAACAAGTTATCTACATATTTAGTACCTGAGATAAGAGACAAACTAAGGTGCCTGAGCATAGCAGCAATGTATGTATACTGTGCATGATATACTTATAGACGCTAAGGTGCTTAGAGAGAAAAAGAGCGCAATAATAATAAAAAAAAAAAAAAAAAAAAAAATGGCGACAATAGGATAGCGACACAAAGTGAACAAGGGGTCACAAAAAGCACCATCAATAATGAACAATAGTCTACAGTATACACCTATACAATATTTTACGCTATGCAGGTCTTGGCTACGCTCATTTGGGAATCGTTAGGCCGCGTTTTCTTGAAATGATATTCTTGTAGGTCTTGTAAGCTTTCTCTCAGTCACCTCTGTGGCTGCTTTTCTGTTCACAA
The DNA here is from genome assembly GCF_963454915.1 of Gymnoscopelus microlampas. NCBI lineage: Eukaryota > Metazoa > Chordata > Actinopteri > Myctophiformes > Myctophidae > Gymnoscopelus > Gymnoscopelus microlampas. The sequence continues at coordinate 19,152,611 of NC_139955.1, read as the reverse complement.
TCCCTAAACAGACTGGCTTCAGTTACATATAAGATTGTGCAGACAAACAGCTCCAATATCTCTTCATACTTTTATCAACATGGCTCTTTTCTAGAGACAAATGATTCTAGTGAACCTGTTTAGCCCAATTCAGATTAGGCATTATCGAAATGGTTAACTGCATTTATGCTCCCCACATGTCCTTGCTTTGATGTGCAATGTTTTTCTCATCACACATCTTGTATAGCATATAGCAGGTTTAGAATGTTTACAATCACAGGTCTTTTGATTCTTTTGCAAGGAGTTGCCAATTTCATCCCCCATTGACTCTGACTCACTCAGACTTGATATTACTGCCAATGGTTTATTTGATTTTGCAGGAAGCCATTGGATTCAGTTCATTTCAGTACAGTGTGAGAATCATCTTGTAAAGACTGGAAACTTGCTTGGAATGGGGAATCCAACATGCTATATAACTGCAGTTCTTTATATTATCATTGCCTTTTAATGCATTTTAAAGTGCAGATTGATTTGAGATGTTACTGTAGTTAACAGGTAAATGTCTATTCTATATTGTATGTTTATGTACGAGACAGTATATGGCTGAAGCTGTGAATAGACGATGACATGGTTAAATGCCACAGGACAAGGTACGGTACAGTATATCATCATTTGAGCTCCAACAACAAATTAGACTGGATTGACATAAGGCATTTGTTAAAAACTAGATTAAAAAACAACTGACTTTTATGTAAAGCTAGTACATAATATACAGCACTGTAGTATACTAACAAGGTAGCCTGGAAACCAGACGAATAATAATAATAATAATAATTATAAACTTTATTTGAAAATAAAATAAAGCAAAAGTGCATTACAGAAGAAACAACACAATTCAACAACAAAGCAGAAAAAACAACATTGAAACAATTTAAAACAATGGCATAAAAATAAAGGCAGGAAGATAATAATAATAGTAATGACATTAAAATAATGGCCAAAACAAAAAGGCAGTGAATCAAGCAAACAGTGAAGACTTAAATAACAACACAGCGATATATTTTAAAAAATGAAGAAAATAAATCTGCCAGAGCTAAAATAATAATAAAAATAAATCCCATATCTATGCAGTGATATTAGTCTGGCCATGCCAGGCTACTAACATGTAGAGATTAGAGAGTTTGTTGAGATTATGTTTTGTGGGTTTTCTTTGTGGATTTCATTTTTTCCTTTTATGTGTTGTTCCTATTCAGAGAACTCGGTGAACACAAATTACAACCAAAGGTTGTGTGTGGGTGTTTAGACTCGTATAAAGACTGTCCCAATCAGCCAATCAATACACTGCATCATTTGTATGGATGCTGGCTCGGTCAGCACCTTGAATAACTCCAGGCTGTTTGCAATGTGTTGATCGCATATTCATCTTGCCAGGTTCAACTGTAATGAACAGCAGAGGACCACGGATGGGTTTGTAAAGTGACTCAATTGAACAGATAACGAGGTAAAAAGCTTTTTCGCCGCTGTAGAGAGCCACTCCATGTTCCTGTGGTTTCGGAGTACAAACCGGAATATTGCAGAAGAGCACCTGCAGCTACAAACAAGAGCCAAGTGTTTCTTATCAATCTTTATTTATGGCATAGAGTATGTCCTTTACCGTGGGCAGAGAGCAGAGTTTGTGTGGGTCCTGCAGAGAACGGCACTCAGTCTCCATTACCTGGAGAGCCGGAGTGTTCTGAATAGAGCCGGAGAGAGTCAAGGTAGCATCATAGATCTGACCAGTGAGTCGTGTAGAACACACACACACACACACACACACACACACACACTGTACCCCTTCACATACACTTCTGTTTTAGCAGCCTTGAGGAGCTAAATGGTGTGAAGCTCAGTGTTGCTCCATCCCTCTCCAGGGTGTCTGGAAGGAATTAGAGAGAGAGAGAGGGGGGGGGGGGGGGGAGAGAGAGGTAGCAGGGGAGAAAAGGATTGAAAGAAGAAAAGGTTGGAAGGGGGCAGAGGGGCATTAAGACGAATCACCAGCAGCATCCCACAGTGGGGCCATCTGTGGATGGAACATCGCAGCAAACAATTTGAGGCCCCAGACGATAGAACAGGAGTTAAGGAATAAAAATCTTCATGTCATGCATGAATTTGTGGATGACTGATTGCCTGTTTTCGGCAGCCGGTTCGTGGGTTAATGTCGTGCTGGTGCATTATCTCCGCGGTGTTGTTGTGGTCGGTACACAGCGATCGGTGTAAATGGAATGTCATCTCCCTGCTGTGGTTGAGCAACGCTGCACAGCGAAGCATCTTTATGCTTTCAATGATGTCACTTTCAAGGGACATTTTGAACTACTGACTAGAGCTGCATGATCATAGCTGAAATGATAAAATCCTGATCTGAATCCTGAAATATTGTAATCATGATTATTAATCACAACTATTAGAAAATATCTTTGGTGTAAAAATATGGTATAAATGATACGTGTCATTTTCTTACAGTAATGCCTGTGTTGTTCATTGGAACCATATCTTTGGTCAAATGGTCTGTAATGGCCTCTGTGAGTTATTGTGTTTCCTCTGTGTGATGATGGACTGATGGACGGGGAGATGGTGTTTAATGTTCTGGTTAATGTCATCGTTGGGCAGAAACCTTACATGTCCAAAACGGTTACTTTAGGAAATAAAAAAAAAAAAAACCTGTGTGTTCCAATGGATCCAATGTAGTCATTATTAAGTCACAAGCTCTTGCCAATAGTTTAAATTGTTAAATATTATAAAAACAGACTCTCCCAATGTCGTCGTTAAGCCAATTAATTCCTCCCGCTGCTTGCCACTGCTGTTGCATCCGACTGGCTCACCTGCCAGTGAGGAGCCCCCCAGCAGGAGGACGTAGCGCCTCCGTCTTCCTCCTCCTGTTCAACAGTCCCTGTTGACAGGTGCAGCCCGTAGGAGCACGTGCAGTAACAACACTCGCCTTCCCTGCCCGGCCAATCTTATAAGATTATCCTGTAGTGTGTGATGCAGTGGTGGAAAAAGTACTCAAATGTTTTACTTAAGTAAAAGTATCAATACTGCAATGTAGAAGTACTCTGTTACAAGTAAAAGTCCGGAATTTGCTTACATTTGAATTTATTCAAATTTACTAGAGTAAAAGTATTGGTATCAAAATATACCTTAAGTACCAAGTACCTTAAGTACCAAAAGTAAAAGTACTAAAATGTTTGAAAATAGCAGATCTACAAGCTCACAACGCATTGTGGTGCGTTGTGAGCTTGTAGATCGGCTATTTTCAAATAGCCTAAGTATAAAATAGGGCTAAAGTGTTATAATGTAATAATTTGTATGTGTATTAAGTAATGTATGTGTTATAATGTAATAATTTATATCTGCAAAGTAACTAGTAAAGTTTTCAAATAATTGTAATTGTAACCCTGGAAATACTCAAGTAAAGTACAAATATCTCATAATTGTACTCAAGTACCGTACTTAAGTAAATGTACTTAGTTACTTTACACCACTGGTGTGATGCCACCAGATTTCAAAATAATAATAAATAGAAAATATTTAAAAAATCCTTATACTGTATGTGAGCCTAGCTTTAGATACAAGGTTTATTCTCAACAGCAATGTTATATTAAACCATGTGTAATGATGAGCAGATGAGGGCAGCTGACCAAATAAGATTGCCAAGTTTCATGATGTTTCATGATTACGTCATAAAATCACAATTATTCATTATTTTTGATTAATTGTGCAGCCCTACTTCTACTTCTAGACATGTCGGCAATCTATGAATGAGTAATGAATAATTGTATTGGATTTTTGTTTGTTTGTTTGTTGTTTGTTTTCTCTATGACGACATCTATAATATAATGTAACATCTTCTGTGTTTACTGGTTCAAACAGTTTTGTGTTTGTAGTCAGCATAAACCTCTGAAAAATATTTTAATATATTAATTATAGAGCCTTTGAATTCAATATGCTATACCATCAGTCATACTCAGGGAGGCAATTAGAGAATTACATTACGTAACTGTGTGTGTGTGTCTGTGTGTGTGTGTGTGTCACGGTACACACTATCATAAAAAAAATCCAGGATTCTATTCAACACCATAGACAGGCTACTTAACCCTCGTCCCACCTCAGAACCCCCAGCCTCCCCACAGAAGTGTGAGGAGTTTGCACTCTTTTTTAGCAATAAAATAACATCCATCAGGAACAATATTGTTACATCAGCCAGGGATCATTCCAGCCCACAGTCATTAAAGCTACAATGACTTATTTTAATGAATAAAACATTTAAGTATGTTTTGTTAAAACAATATAACTAGCACACCTCGGTGGTTGGAGGTGGTCTTCGTACTCCTCCATTGATACCGACCCCGGTTAAGGGTAGGACACCTACTGGTTGACAATGTCAATGAAATTATGTGACGCAACCGGATTGGACACTATGTGCCATCTTTATTGTAGTTTGGACATCGTTGCAGTTGCCTCTCTTTGTTGGGAGAGGACATAAAACATGGATTGTAGCTTTAAGACTGGAGCGTCATTGCACTAAAGATAGAAAACAGTATTCACAAGAAATTTTAGGAGGAATAGAGCAAAGAAATACCAGAATGAATATAAAAAATGTACAGATGTAAATTACACGTGGTGTAATCTCAGTGCAGTGAGGGTAACAGTAGTGCCATTCCCTAGATAGTGGAGTTTCATGCTGTACTTAGCATAAATTCAGTTCAACGGGCAGAGTTCAGCTGTGAAACAGCCCTGGGGATGATACTGTTCCTCAGTCTGGAGGTGTGGGCATGTATGCAAGTATGTGGCGCCACAGGAGCAAAGATGGCAGACACTGTATGGCTCCAGCAAAGACTTCAAGCCAGCATGGCGCGCCCGTAATGAACTGCAGTACCTAACCCAAAGGCAGTCGGAAAGAGAATTCCTTTCCAGCTGGGAGTAATTGAAAGACTGATTACGCAGACATGGAGAGTTATGATGAAGAGGAGAGGGCACTTGGCCGAGCAAATCTGAGTTGTTTCTCCAATACGATATTTAGGACTGACTGTCAACAATGTTATTTGCAAGTAGATCGGATATGTGTATTCAGATGTCGACCTATCCACATTGTTTGCTGTGGTAACGACATAAAGCGTGAGTAATGCTTAACTTATGCCCTGTCGCATGACATAATAGCAGATCTACAAGCTCACAACGCATCATGATGTGTGGGCTTTTAAGTCTTCTATTTTCTGCGAGTGACACTGAGGTATGACAGTATAAATAAATAAACAGTATAAATCAGGCTTTAGTGTCCAGACTGAGGCACATCATTAGATCAGATTTGTGTCGCATTTCAAGCCACCTAGGAATGGGTAGTAACAAGCCAAAAAAGTAACAGGCCAAGCCAAAAAACGGAGCTGGAAAAGACAGACTGACCTTATGTAACTCAACATTACCAAAACAAAATCAAGTGTCAACTAGAAAAAGTGCTCCTCGGAGCACAGGTCTCCGCCAGGCCAGTTAGGTCATTGTGGGCCAGCAATGTTCGGAATTCAGTCATTATAGAGGTGAGTGGAATCGCTGCGTTCATGATTTGAGGCATTTTGTGCAAAGCGAACCACTCCTGCAAACTTCAGTTTGCAGAATTCAGTCTCTTATGCCTGCTCGAAGGATATATATAGAAAATAGGATTAGGAAGCATCAATGAGGAGGTAGGTCATAGGAAACCCAAGTGCTTCTTACCAGGAAGTATTTCCAAGCTGAACAGCGACGTGTGATGATCCTGCCCCTCTAGCTGACAATATAACGCCCCTACAAGGGAGGGGGCCTATCACCTGTATTGTTGTATTGTTGTTTTTTTTTCCTTTTCCCGTGACGTATACATGGTCCTCCTCCACATGTGGCCACACACACACTGCTTGAAACCCGAAAACACGGGCCGTCGAGGCCCCCGGATTAGACCCGGGGCGAGGGTGTTTTAGGACGACGGTTATTGGAGAGGTGCGCGAGCAGCGCGATGGAGAAGAACGACCCGCCGATATTTCCTTTTTGCTTGATATTGTTTGGTGGCGAAACAATCATGACTGATACACATGAAAGAAGACCCTACACAGCTAATAGAGAATTATTATTTTTTACGAATCAGTTCAGAATTGAATGAGTATGGCTATAGTTAAATGTGAACCTGTTTTTGCTGTAAATATGCATCCACCGTTCTGCGCGCCCCTCGGCTGCGACGTTTCCTTTTTGCCACATATCTACACTTCATGGAGTAATTTTCTGTACTGCGGTTCTGGGGACTGTACGAGCAAAAAGAGGGACGGGTCAGGATTAAATTCATAATTGTGAGTTTGCTCATCCTGGCGCTTCATTCACTATTTCAGGAATAAATGGCTTTGCACAACAATGTTAACTATAAAGATAACGATGTGGCCATCCACATTGATGAATTGTCTATTCTTATATTCTGTATTATTCTATACCTGCATATTATCCTATGCATGTATATTTTCATCCACGGCTCTGGTCCAGCTGTATGAGACGTCATAAGTGATCGCGGAATTTGCCGTCGCTTTGAAATGACACTTAGTGCATTCCGATCCTGTGAGGCCAACCGGTCGACCACTCCGTCCTCGCAAATAATCCTTGGCTCCTCGCAGGGGCGGGGCTTAGGCGCGAGTGGAGGAAGCGAGGAGAGTGAGTGAGTGACAGAGTTTAGGGGATTGGAATTTAGGTTATGTAAATGTTCCTCTCTCCTCCTCTTTTCCTACGTGTTTCCTCAGTGGGAGGGACTAACATGCAAGGAAAGGATGCAAGTGTAGGAAATGAGGACACAGCCACAGTGATTGATGACTGAAAGTGCTTCCTGGCAGGGTAAAGACCTGTCATATTCCTTTGTGATGAATGCAATTACCTGGTAGAGTGCAAAACAAGAAAACACTCTGGGTCCCCAGGACCACAGCTGAGAAACAGTGACTCAATTCATCCATTTTCATTTTAGTAACTAACAAGCTTATCAAAATGCAACAATTCTTGTAAACAAACTAAGGAATGTCGTTAGAATATTGAATATTATTTTGTTCCATTGTGGGCTTATACACATTTCTCACCATGCCTTTTTACTCTTTTTCAATTAGTTAAACCATGGCCACAGAGATCACATTTTGATTGGCTGGAGGTTGTGCATTATTTTCAGATAACCGCATGGCTGCAGCTGCGGGCTCATATCCATCTAAATGAATATGCATAACAAACATTGTATTGTAGGGAGTAGATATATAAACAATTTTCATGACTCACATTTGTTCTCATTTGAAGGTGTATGTATGTGATCAGTCAGTATTGTATTGTTTTGCTAATGTTCAGCAGAAAGTGGCTATAACTAGTAACTTGTTGAAAGTTTATACTTGTTCCCCACAATACAGTACCTTAACTGTTATTTAAGCTAATGTTAACTACAAACTATCTTTAAGAAAAAACGGATATCTTGTCCTATATTTGCTGGAATAGTAATGTTTATCCCCAGGTTTTTAATGTTGTGATAATATCGTATCGTTAGTTTTTGCTATTGTTAAAAAAGAAAATTGCCACCTTCTAGTTTTTTTTTCTGAAATTACGCTTTAGTTTGGATATGGATACGCACAATTTTCACACATTGTACTGAAAATAATGTGAATGAGTAACAGTATTTGGCCACTAGGCAGTTAAACAGATCATGAGTGCTCTTTTTTGGTGCAGGGTGATTATTTCATTGTGCAGGTAATTTGTCTATTTAAAAAGGGCAGAACTTTATTTCCAATCGAGCATAGGGCAAGCTTTTAAGATTTTGGCTGACGGTGTGCTGCACTCATACTATAACTGAGGTGCATCAACATAGTTAGAATACATGTAGTAATTATTTGGATGGATGGACAGGGGTCATACTCCCTGAACAACGGTGGAAACATGGCTGCCAACTCAGTTTTTATATTTGAGTTGACCTCTATTAATTTCATTGGCAAAGAACATGGCCTACAGTATGTGAGCGAATGAGTGTGTGTGTGTGTGTGTGTGTGTGTGTGTGTGTGTGTGTGTGTGTGTGTGTGTGTGTGTGTGTGTGTGTGTGTGTGTGTGTGTGTGTGTGTGTGTGTGTGTGTGTGTGTGTGTGTGTGTGCGTGTGTGTGCTTGTGTGTGTGCGCAAGTCTGTGTGTGTGTGTGTGTGTGTGTGCGCGCTCATGCATCCAGGGTAAGGTTATCTCAGTCCAGGGGAGGTGAAAGTATTCCTTGGTTTATTTAGGCGAGCTGTCAGAGCTTCGACATCCTGTTCTCTTCCACCTCCAAGCCCCGAGGCCGAGTTCTGAGGATCAGAGCTGTCGGACTCACACACACACACACACACACACACACACACACACACACACACACACACACACACACACACACACACACACACACACACACACACACACACACACTTGCTCTGTCTGTCTTATGTAACGGTCCTTAAACCTATTGTCTATGTACCTACTCTAAGGGTACACGCATGCATGCGTGAGCACTAACACACACACACACACACACACACACACACACACACACACACACACACACACACACACACACACACACACACACACACACACACAAACCCGAGGAACTACATGTATCCTCGCTCAGCCTTGTATCACGGCGAACAAGTCTATCTGCCTGCTTTGGTTACTGTCCTTTCAGTTTAGTTTATTAACTCTTTGCCTGCCACCAACGAGATTACTCGTCAGATTCTGCCAAGGCGCGGCCTCCCAATGATGAGAATGACGAGATTTGTGTTTTTAGTGGTTTTCCACGAGTAGTGGTTTTCCACAAGCTGTTCGCTACCCTATGAATGATGCTTTCACTGCCAGATGACGACAGACCCGGATCTGACGTTATAAAAAAAAACCCGGCTCATTTACTTCCTGTTTATTTCCTGTGGGAAAGTGGCTATATCTCCGTTCCTCTTGCTTTACGGCAAAAACAAGGCACATTGAACTGGCCACAGCTATATGCAACGGATTACCGCGAGCGGATAACTTTTTTCCCCCGAGACTCCCGAGACCCCTGTGCGTGTAATGAGGCGATCTCCGTGAGGACGGCGATCACGGATAATATTCCATGAGGTGAAGGTCAGTAAAATCGCTCGTTTTTGCTGGCAGTAGCGTCCCTGTATTACACTATTACTCAGGCAGTTAAAGAGTTAAGGTCAAGAGGGAGTAGATTTATTGTGACAAGCCTCGTCTGTGTGTTTGTCTGGAGTCCGTTAAATAATGAGTTGGTTTGAAGGTCTGGAGATAGTCTGATGGGTCATGACAGCTGAGTGGTTGGTGGGTGCTGCTGGTCCAGTGTAGTTAAGGTACTGTAGGTCCAGCAGCCTCCAGCGGTTGAAAAACGGAACCAATATGGCTGACACGCACCGTGGTAACCGGTAATTTGGCAAGGTCCGAATTCCACAGCTGTTTTGCCACGGAATGTAGTATTAAGATTTATTTTAGGCTACAATGTTGTTATTTAACTTCCAATCTGAGGCTGATTTGTGCGCCGAACTTTCTGACATGAGAGTTACCAACCACCTGCCGAGAGCAGCCTTCTGTGTTGTCACTGCTGTCGTATCCTACTGAGTCACCTGCCAGTGAGGAGCCCCCACCAGCAGGACGTAGAGCCTTCGTCCTGCTCCTCCCGCCCAACACTCCCCGCTGACAGGTGGCGCCCCAGCCCGTAGGAGTACGTGCAATGACCGATATCACCCTCCCTGCCCAGCTTACCTCCCCCGAACACGGGCCAATTGTGTTCGTGCAGACGCTCGACAAAGCCGGATGTACCACGGTGGATTCGAACCCACAACCTCCGTGGTGGTGAGCAGTGACTACCACTGTGCCACCCGAGTATCACAAATGGCATATTTCTATAAGGCTTTTCGGATCTAAGTAAATAGTAAATTAATTATATTAACGAAAAGAGGCAATGCATTGTCTCTTTTCGTTTGAACATTTATACATGTTAATACCGGTTGGATTGATATTATATTTTGTTATATTGTAAAATGCACGTTATGTTATACGCCGTTGCGACGCGTTGTTAGCTTGTAGAGCTGCACTGAACATATCCACACAGTGGACGAGCTGAGATGGTGACATCACCAAGAACGCTACTGTTCCAATCGCAGTACATGGTATAACTACCGTACTCCCGATTTTCCAACAAGCCTCATGTCCCATAAATAAAATGAATACAATCCAGTTATACTACAACGCAGCAATGCAAGAGCTAAAACAAATCTCTCACCCTGATTCTTAGTGCCATTTTATTACGAAGAGGAGAAAAAAAACAACAACAGCGAGATAAGCGGGGAAGGGCAATGAAGAGGAGATTAGAGAGAAAAAGATTGAAAGGAGGTCAGTACTTGAAGGTTGGATAGCAGGCAGGGAGGTAGAAAATGACACCGTGATTGCAGAGCAGTGGTGTGTGGAGAGAGAGAGACCAAGAGATGGACCGAGCAGGGGAGATCTGTGGAGAGACCGTCCATGACAGATCTCTCTCTCCTTTCCCACAAACCCCTGCAAGGTTGGAGTTAGAGTCCAGCTTTACAGGGATGGGCAGAATTATCTCTCTCTCTCTCTGTCACACACGCACGCACGCACGCACGCACGCACGCACGCACGCACGCACGCACGCACGCACGCACGCACGCACGCACGCACGCACGCACGCACGCACGCACGCACACACACACACACACACACACACACACACACACACACACACACACACACACACACACACACAGACCTGCTGGAACTGCATCATTAAACTCATCACATCCTATAGTAACAACAAGCTATAGCTGCAATTTTTCACATAATCAGTGGAGCAGGGTAATGCAGCACACGCACATGCACACGCAACGCACACGCTCACGCACATGCACATGCACATGCACATGCACATGCACATGCACATGCACATGCACATGCACATGCACATGCACATGCACATGCACACAACCCACAACAGCGTTCAGGTGATTCATGGCAATCTTGGCATCCGGGCACAGCATGTTCACAGCCTTTTCTACATTCAAAACGGGGAAGTGGAGCACTGCTTCTCTGACAAGGTGTCCTTGAGCAAACCACAATGCAACACTAACCACAGCGCAGAGGGGGAACGGCCAGGGCTCTCTTCTCTTCTTAGGTTAAGGCCATGCCAGCTGGTTCGTACCTCATTTAATTTTTAAATGGGCATGAATCTCCCCAGGACATCTCTGAGCACTACAGTGCTTAGACGGAAAAATAGAATGGTAAGAGAATGCAGTAATGGCTAGAATGAACGAGAGACAAACTAACTAGCAAGCAGCTCAGACAGAGAGGGACAGATGCAGTATATTCTTGCTCATTTATTCGAGGCCTGCTGCGTTAATGGCCGCTGTGTAAATCTGCTTGGTCTTAGAAGAGGGGCCGAGGCGCCCAGCGTTGGCAGACCCCAACAAAGCAGCCTAATTGGAGATAAGGCCGAACAACAAGCCTATAGCGTGGCCTCGTAAATTACAGCTGCCCACCTCCCAGCCCTCCCTCTCTGCTGTTCTCTCTCTTCTTTACACCATCGCCTCCCTCCACCTCAATGCACCCTCGTTTTACCACCTGCTGAGAGTTCCCTCATTTACAGCCACACACCTCTGTTTTTCCTCAATCATTCTGCTTTCTCCCCTATTTTAATCTGTTCTTCTGCTGTACCCCACTCTGTGATACACTCCTCCTCATCTATCTCTCTCCCCCTCCCCCTCTTTGCCTGGCCTTCCCATGGTTGTAAAGAGAGGCTGTGCAGATTGAACAGTAAATTAAATTAATGTAGGCCATTTCTCAATCATTTTTCATTCCCCTAAAATGATTAAAGCTGACGTAAGAAGTTCATTAAAACAGAAAACATTAGGCTCATTAAAAAGCCATTAAAACTATGGCAGTGAGGTGATTTATGCCAGCGTAGGGCAGGGGACAGGCGTGTGTGTGATGGGGGAGGGTCTGAATGGGGAGTCAGCTTTGGAAAAAAGATGCCACGAATGGTCAACATGGAGGAACTGGGGTAGAAAGGAGGAAGAGAAACGAATTGGGAAGAACATATTATTTTAGCTACAGTGATGTCATGCGCTATACATGCGAATAAGGGAAGGGAATCAACGTCATGTGAGTTTGTCGGTGGTGCAATCAAAAGTGCTTCTTGCGTGGAACTGGCCCCTTTTTGTGGCTCAGGAGTCTTCACTTTCCATGTTACAGGTCCCTACACTACTATAGTTAACCTAGTTTTACACCTGGACAGAACACTATATCAGGGTTGCTGATCTGTCTGACAAACTCAATGCTGATATCTTGGTTTGCACCTGCAAGACAATGGCAGACTTGGCCACGGCCCCTAATACCTGTAGCCTATGTGCGTCTCAAAGAATTGCGATAGAACAGGGTGAGAGATAATACAACAATAAAATCCTTAGAGAGAGAACAGAGTGAGAGATGGAACAGCATCAGAGAGAAACTAGAAAAAGTGCTCCTCAGAGCACAAGTCTTCACTTGAGGCATTTTGTTCCAAAACTGTGTTTTGCAAAAATCTACCTGCTGGTGGCACTTTAACAGGCCAATGTGAAAAGAGTGGCATTTCTTCCTTGGCCTAGTGGGAATGTGCGTGCAAAATTTCACGGAAATCTTACGCTGCGTTCATGATTTGAGGAATTTTGTTCAAAACGGACTAATCCTGCGAACCTTGGAAGACAATCTTAGCCAATCAGGGTGGAATATGGAAAATCAGACAGTTCCATGTTGCTCACATGACCATAGAGATACTGTGTACTGATTTGCGTGATGCTTGGACACAGTCTGTGTGAGTAATATAAAAATATTTGTTTTGCAAAAATCGGCCTCATAGTGGCACTATAGCAGGCCGATCTGAAAAATTAGATGCAGAATTTTGGCTCTGGCATCCAGGAAGTGTGTGTGCACAGTTTCGCAGCGACCGGGCCAACAGTGCCGGAGATTAGCTGCTCACGGACACACGCGCGCACGCGCGCACGCACGCACGCACAGACGCACGCACGCATGCACGCACGCACGGACGGACGGACGGACAGGGTGCAAAATATAGTCTCGGCCATGCTTTTGGCCTGGCGGAGACGAGTTTAACCAGAGTGAGAGAGAACAGAACTAGATAAAGTGCTCCTCGGAGCACAGGTCTCCGCCAGGTCAGATACGTTATTGTGGCCTCCTGGTGGCGCTATAATAGGCCAATGTGAAAAGGGTGGCATTTATTCTTAGGTCGTTCACGGCAATCGGACACTGCATTCATGATTTGAAGCATTTTGTTCCAAAAATGTGTTTTGCTAAATTAGACCTGCTGGTGGCGCTATAACAGGCCAATGTGAAAAGGGTGGCATTTCTTCCTCGGCCTAGTGGGAATGTGCGTGTGAAATTTCACGGAAATCGCACGCTGCGTTCATGGTTTGAGGCAGTTTGTTCAAAACGGACCAATCCTGCAAACTTTGGATGGCAACCTTAACCAATAAGGATGGAATATGGGAAATCGGACAGATCAGGGTTGATCACATGACTATAGAGATACTGTGTACCGATTTGCATGACGTTTGGTTAAAAACTGTAGGAATAATGTGAAAAAAATGGGGTTTGCACAAATCGGCCTCCTGGTGGCGCTATAACAGGCCCATGTGAAAAATTTGAGGCAGAGGTTCTGAATTGGCATCCAGGGAGTGTGTGTGCACAGTTTCGCAGCGACCGGGCCAACGGTGGCGGAGATTTGGTGGTAACACACGGACGGACACACGGACGGACACACGGACGGAGGGTAAAACATACTCTCTCGCCATGCCTTACGGCCTGGCGGAGACAATAAGAGTGAGAGAGGAGAGAGAAAGAGAAAGAACAGTGTGAAAACTGAGTGAGAGAAAAGAGCAGAGGGAGAAAGGAAATGGAGAGATAGTTAACACAGTGGAGAGGGAGAGAGAGAGAGAGAGAGAGAGGGAGAGAGAACACAGTACAGTTGTAAGTCACAAAACACTTTGTTTCACCTGACAGACAACCTTATTATTCAGGTCTTTATCTCTTGTGCAATTCATCAATTCAGTACATTCTATTGGCATGACTATATATTGTACAATATTTTACAAGTACAAAGCATAACATTTAAAATGTAAACAATCTAATTTAATCTAATTTCTAAAAGCTAATGAAGGTAGAAACATTTAAATATATTGGAGATAAAAGAAAAGAGAGGACAAAGGATATTATGGTTAAAACTGTAATATAACTATTACATCAGACGTTTTCACTCAATATTCTGATTGATTGATTGAATGCTTTATTACTAATAGTCCAGGCAAAGTAGCATTTCCAGACAGACTAATTGTAAGAGAATTTTTTTCAACAGATATCATTTCTATGAGGTGTCTAGAACAACATACTAAAAGTCCTAAGAAATCCGAGATGCGGAAATATGTTTAATTCTCATCAATTCAAGATGTGTGCTAATACCTCAAGAAAACTAAACACCCTAATGGGCTTTTTTTTTTCTTTTGTCCTATCACAATGAAACTTTCCACAATGAATCTTAACATGAAAACTAAACTTTTTTGTATTACAAGTTTCTCTGAAACTTAATTTGAATATGCAAATTAGCTTAATATATACTGAATAAGCCCAAATTTGCATATCACGAAAATTACTTTTCCCCAAAATGTATTATATTTACATTGTTGTTTGTTAATGATATATCAAACACACTGATCAGACTTTCATGAACCATTTCATTGAAATATTGTGACTTCATAGAATAACATCAAAAACACCATTCATATGTATGACAAATGCATAAATCCGTCAAATCTTCCTCCAACCATGCTACTGCTAACGGTTGATGGCAATGCTGCTTTTGGACTGGCCTCTAACCTGAAACCTGCCCGGCTTGGTTGTACCTGCCGGGGGTATAACCCCCACCGGTATAGTCCTCAGGGTCACAGAGGCACACAAGCCTCCCCACCACGACAAGGTAGCAACAACAGGGGAGGTTCTTTTTGTGTTTTTTTTTGTGTTTTTTTGTGTTTTTTTCTTTTTTTTTTTGTGTTTTTTGTATATTTTATTGTTCAAATGTGATCCTCAACTCCTTTTGTATGATTCTAGTCATCAGAAAAATCAGGCAACTGGGAATTTGTACAGCTAGTACCACGACATTCTCCGCATATGGCAGTGCAAGGGAGTCCATGTTTTTTGCATGTGCATCTCTTCGTGCTGCAGTCTTTCTTGCAGCTACAGCAGACCACATTAAGTAAGTCTGGTGGTCCTGCAGGCTGATCAGTCATTATTGGCATGAATCTACCACCTATAACATGCCATCCCCAGTCTTCTGGACTCATGCTTTTACTTGTTCCTTTCCATTCATGGATCTGGTAGAACACACGGAGACTGTGGAACTTCACAGCTGATGATGTTGGTGGAAGAGTTTGAGGTTCCACTGGAGATGTGCTCTTCGATACTTTCTCACAGAATCGCCTGTGTCTCAGCATATCCAGCGATTCATCTTTGTCACCCCCATACAGTGAGACTAGAGCCTTTTCACCTGCTGCAATGATGATTCCTTTTCCGACCTTTTCCTCTGACAGGCTGAACACCTTAGCTTGTTTGAGAAAGCTAGAGTCAGTTTTTACTTTTTTCAGTGCCAATCCCTTTCCCAAGCCAAATAGACGAGAAGTTGAATCACAGCCTAAAATAGCATGGATGAAGAGGAGATTATCACACACCTTTGGACCAAGTAGTTCTTTTGGCTGCTTTATGCACCATATCCTTCTTGCTTTTGTTCCTTTCTTTGGTTCTGGTGCCAGAAACAGTTCCTGTGCATTTGGATCAGCCTGATGTAACAAGAGTACTAATAAATCTGTATCATCTCCTACTAGGACCGTGTCTTTGGTTCTGGCTGAGGCAATGGCGGTTTGGACAATGAGCACATCAGCATCATTCTTTGCATGGTCTGTGATGCACCCAGCCCTCTCTAGTTTATCACTTAGATAAACCAAGAAGCGTTGTTTATTTTCCTTATTGTTAAGGAACTGGTCCTTTTTGGATTGGATGATCATGTCACCAGAGAAGTGTACAGTCACGCCGGGACTAACACCAGTTCGTCGCAGTTGGGTGGCATCTTTTATTGTAGGTTCGTCTTTGTAGCCATCAAAGACTATGACAGTAGTCATACCATATTTCTGTATGACATATCTGACATACATTTCACACACACTGTCATAAGTCGACCCTTTTGGCCATGGTAGACGATGTAGTAAAGCACCCCCATCAAGGACATGCTGGACATCACTACTGGGTTGTCTTTGCTGCTGATCAATGGACTTCCAGAGGACATCGGCAAGGACTGCCTTGTTAGCCTGGAGGGGTAGGTGTGACGATTCAAACAAAGCAGTTGGATGACTGCAAAGTTCATACTTGAACAGTGATGGCAAATCTTCACACCGGTCTCTCACTGCTACGAGACGCTGGAATAACAGCTGTGGATTCACAACTACTGTCTCTCCTCTGATCTTGACAGTTGATCTAGATGCAAGAGTCACTGCTTGGTCAGCTTTCCTGAAGGTGAATTCTTCCACTGATTTCCCTATCATAGATTCCAAAATCTTGCACCCTATCTCCCTTGACTTCTCAACATTCACTCCCTGCTCGGCTGTCATGCCATTAGCAATGTTGTGCAGGGAATGGTTCTCAGTGAAAGGATCTCTCTCTTTCAGATAGGTGAGAAGGGCAAGCGTGTCACCGACATCTCTTGTCTGCCTGGCCTTGGACAGGTCTTTATGTTGGTCGCTGGTCTCATATGAGACACCTGTGAATGACTGCATAGCATTGTTGATGTTTGCACACGCTGGCATTGAAAGGACCCACACTAAGCGTTGTGTCTCTGTGAATCCTTTTCCTCTCGTTAGGCCACCATGTGTTTTTACATTTCTCATGAGCACTTGCTCAATAATGAGATCAGTGGACAGTCCAGCCCAATACCTGTTGCTTCGCCTCACTACGTGGAATCCCTCCTCAAATTTCTTGTGGACATCTGGGTGTGTTTCAGGTAGGGCAGTCATCATTTGCAGGTACACATAGGCTGACTTTGCATATAGTCGGTGTCCAGTAGCTGCAAAGTATGGTAACATATCGTGAACACATTTAAGATGTAATCTCCAGTTGCCTGTCCTCTCAGCTCTGATGAAGTTTCGCAGAATATCAATCATATTCATGTATTGCTGCCAAAGCTGTGCTGTCCTGGTATTCATGGTTTCCATCTTCCTGGCAAGAGTACTCTGGATTCTCTCCAAAACCTCTTCAGAACACAGTTCTCCTATCGGCAAAGAAGAGGACATGACTTTGTCATATAGTTCACTGGCTATGGTCAAGTCTGTCACATCTGTTTCTGGTAAAGTATTGAGTACTTCCTCATCAACTGGCTGAGTATCGGCGGCAGGTGCCATCTCGATCCGAGGTTCCTCGACTGTGTCTTCTGTTGGCTCAGTATCGGTGGCAGGCGCCATCTCGATCCGAGTTTCCACGACTGTGTCTTTTGTTGGGACTGGCACATTGTACGCATCAGCCAGCAAAATAGTGTTCAGAGCTGCATCGACAAGCATATGACCACGAACTGCCCTGGAGACCGCCTTGCCAGTCATCATGTGGCAAACTGTATTGCGAGCATACACCACCTCTAGTAGCTCCTCCAGTCCAGACCCTGCCATTAAGTGTCCAATGCTACCCAAGAAGCTCATTTGCATGTGGAACCCTCCAAGCCTGAGGACTATTCGCTTGAGTTCATTGTTGCTTTGCTGAGACTGGATAATGGTCAAGGCTTTCCAGTAAAGGGGTTGGTCGAACGTCAGGATAGGGGTCACATTGTACTGCTGAGCTTGAGTTTCCACAAACTTCAACGTTGAGTATATGCAGGATTCATCACTGGGATCAAGATCAATCATTGGAAGGAATGTCACTGATGATCTCCCAGGGTGTTCACCTTGATGCAGCAGCTGCATCATACCGGACCATGATGGCCTTTGAGAGTGAAGGAGTAAGGATGTCTTCCACAACACATCCAGCTGTGATGTTTCGTTAACTGCTGTCAACAGAACCAATGGCTGATACACAATAGGTTCACGCATAGGAGGAATTTTGAAGTACTGAATGTTTATGCGACCGATTGCAGCAATATCTGCAGCAGTCACTTGGATCTTGGGAACAAGATTGTTTTGTTGCGTTCCTGGTGTAACACAAGCTATTATACCCATTCCATGGAATGTCCCTGTACCATCGATGGTTGCTACATTGTGGTCGACGTTGTCTGCAACATATTGAATATGGTGCTCTTCTGTGAATCCAGGGATCTCAGTCCCTTGTGCCACTGCTGCACTCCGTTCATATTTCATCACCTCTGCATACGAGCAGGAGAAACCATGCTCATGGAGTGTGTCTACCAAAAAGCGTGATGCAAAATGGTGATGCATCTGGATCCCTAGCCCAAGTTGAAGAGGCGCAATCATTGTCCTTGGTCTTATTGCTTGCATGATGGACTGTCCGATTGATGCAAGCTTTGTATCAAGATTTTTACCAGAGAACATATTCCTCAGTAGAACCTGTAAAGACTCTGGAATATAGCTCATAGCAGCTGCAATGTCACTTGCATCTGGATAGTCATCTTTTCGGATTTCCAAGAATTTCACATCACTTCCAATTAACTTTGCAGCGGTTTTAATGATATTCAGCTTCTCTTCTTCGGGATTATTCGATTTCTGTTGCTTGTGAAATTCCCGAAGAAGTGAGTGGGCTGTGTCTTGCAAAGTTACCACACATTTTTTTTCCAGGCCAGTCATTATTACTCTATCTCCAAAGTGTTCTTTTATTTTAATTTTCATCCACTTTGCACTGTATGGTTCATGACCTGTGTCTTGCAAGTACTCTGCCATCTGTACCATAAGATCCTCAATATTGATTTGCTCATCATCGTGTTCTTCTAAAAAGTTTGCCACCTTTAGGAATGCTGTTGTTATCTCATCAACCTCAGGTCTTCCTCTTTTGAATCTTTTGGGTTCGTTGCCAGGGTTTGCAGATAATTGACTGGGAATAGTCTTCAAGTTTCGAAAGTTAGCGTCACATTGTTTGTGGTATATTGCATCTGCTGCATGAAGGTCATGGGCAGATGATATCCTCCCAAATACAGTATCAGACCATTCATCTTTCCTAAAATGGCAAACCTGAACAATCTTTTCCTGGAAGTCGTCTGTCCTTACTGGGTAGACTTCAAATGTCTTTCTCTGCTTCTTGTTCTTATCAGTTCTAGCTGGTTGCCCACAGAACAAGCAATGCTCTCGAAAGTTGAAGTTTTGCTCTGAGCGGAGATTAGTACGTCGCGTTGGTTGTTGCAAAGATGGTATAGCATTATCACATAGAATATTTTCTGCTTTACAGTAGTTGCGGCGGCATTCAACGTGCACTTTATCTCCTGGAAATGTTACTAAACAACTTCCACGTTGAGCACTAGCACGATTCACACCATTGCTGCCTTTTGCTTGAAGAACAACTGATGTGCTTTCATCGGTGAATGACTCATTACATATTTTACACTTCTCCATTTCTCCCCACTGACAAACATTACACACTGTATGAAAAACAAAAATAAGTGTTTTCTATTAATTTCTATTAGTTTGCTAGTCCTAGCAAACTACTTTGTGTCAGTAGACAAAGCTTCTTCTAAATTGTAGTTTTGGTTTAGGGCAAAACATTTTAAAAGAGTTGGTATGTTAAAATGTCAAATTTCTGGAGAGATGACGAGTGGTTTCCTGCCAACAATATGGATGGATTATTCAGGTGCTATAGTTCTCAAACAGACTGCACAGCCGCTTTATAAACCAGGTTTGGAGCCTGAAGTGTTATGGCCTGGCTCTAGACCACAACAAATAAAGGGGAAACTAGAGAGTTTTAACTAAAAATGAGTGATTTTATTTACAACATAATATAATAATGATAACACAATGAAGTAGGCATACTGCTAAATAATGCAAACAGAAGTGAAACACAAATGCTATCTGGGTGGCCTGCCTCAGGTGTAAGGAGAGGAAGAACAGTGGAAGTGCAGGTCTTTTATACTGTGGGAATCAGTGGCCAGGTGTCTCCCCTTCCCCTGATTACCTCCAACTCCACCTTCCAATCAGCACTGCAACAGAGAACAATTGTAGAATATATCTGGCAAAGGCCATAGGGGCACAACCTGGTCCTAGGTTAAGCCCTGTGAGGTAATTTTGGTTCTGGGCAAACACTTGCAATACAAAAAATGTTAGGCTTTCATTGTGATAGGACCAAAAAAAAAAGTTTTCTCAAGGTATTAGCACACATCTTGAATTGATGAGAATTAAACATATTTCCGCATCTATGGTTCATGAAAGTCTGATCAGTGTGTTTGATATCATTAACAAACAACAATGTAAATATAATACATTTTGGGGAAAAGTAATTTTCGTGATATGCAAATGTGAGCATATTCAATATATATTAAGCTAATTTGCATATTCAACTTAAGTTTCAGAGAAACTTGTAATACAAAAAAGTTTAGTTTGCATGTTAAGATTCATTGTGGAAAGTTTCATTGTGATAGGACAAAATAAAATAAAAATCCCATTAGGGTGTTTAGTTTTCTCTAAATATTAGCACACATCTTGAATTGATGAGAATTAAACATATTTCCGCATCTCGGATTTCTTAGGACTTTTAGTATGTTGTTCTAGACACCTCATAGAAATGATATCTGTTGAAAAAAATTCTCTTACAATTAGTCTGACTTTTGGGTCTAAAATGGGCTAGATTGCCTGGACTATAAAAGGATAACACAAAAAGCCCTCAGGGGCTTCTTTCCATTGTAGTCCATTGTACTCTTGTCAGAGAACCCGTTGTACCCGTTTGTTCCTTTTATGCCCATATGGAGATCCCTGATTTCATCAGTAAATGCCCATATATGTGTATATTGGTCGGATTGGTGTTTCTGGACAACCGGATCTCCATATACAGTATGCTCATATATGGGCGTATCAGTCGGATCGTTGGTTCTGACAACTGCCTATCCGACCGACTCGACTCCAGGCACCACACTTCCTCATTGGGCACCGGGCCAACTCGGGAACGATGCAAGTTGGAAATGAATGCCCGAGGACATGAGAGCATGTCCTCGCCAATATGCACGCCGAGTTTGAAGTCGGTCGGCCCCATTTATGGGCATGCCCATATATATGTATGGAGGTCGGATCGGCCGTTCTGGACAACCGGATCTCCATAAGCCTATATATGGGCGACTTGACCCCGTTCGCTGCACTCCCTCCGATCGTAGGCGACTTGCACGCCGAGTTTGAAGTCGGTTCTCGAGACACGTGAACTACAGACGAACATACGGACAGACATTTAATAGTAGGATAGACATATTGTTGCTATGGCTGCTGTTTGACCTTCGCCCATGAGAATCTTTAGTTTTTCTTCATGTGTCCTTCTCTCTCTGACACACACACACACACACACACACACACACACACACACACACACACACACACACACACACACACACACACACACCTTAGATCATTTGTATTGTTTTCAGACAGTCAATGAAGCGTCACACCAGACATCATTAGGTGACCTTAACTCTGTCCATCACCCACTGACATTTAACATGTATGGATGCTTGTAAATGCTCTGGCGCCCACGTGCACAGACAACTACATGAACCCATGGACCCCTCCTCAGTCCCCCCCCCCCCCGCACTTTTGCTGCAAAACTCTTTCCCTCCTCTGTAATCCATCCTTCCTGCGTTCCATCTGTTCAGGATACGTAGCGTTCGGTGGGATAGCACCTCAAAGCCCACTCTCTTCTGCTTTGACTAGGTGGTGGGAGATCTTTCAGTCTGCTATTGCAGATACAAAGGGTGGGAGATACAGTACTGTAGGTAGAAAGGGATTGAGAGGCGGAAAGAGCAGCATTTGAAGGAGGTCTTTGAAGCACGCGGCTCTTAGATGTTAGATAGATAAGACTGCTACTGTACTAACTCGCTGAGTGCTGAAGCTTCCTGGATTTGTGGAGCTCAGCTCAACTATACCGGCTCAGGAGAGCAGACAGAAAGACATTTAAGTCACTCCTCATCGCTCGGGGCAAGGATTCACTGACATGTCTGTTGCTATCGGGTAGACCGCTGATAATCTGTCACAGTGTATTTAACTCGGCTTATTAGGCTATCAGTATGGTACAGTATACAGTGTATAATATGTGATTTTTATTGGAAACCCTGTTTGCTAAAGCTAAAGCAAAGCTCAGAAACACTTATTACAAATAAGTGACTTAACCACACTAAAGGGATATTTCACTTTCAAACGTGTTAGCAACTTAAAAACTGTCCGGGCTGCTCACAAAAGCCTGAGTTGACGTTAAGATGACGTCAAACATGTATATATAGTAGAGTGGGAAGAACGCTAGTTATCCTGTAACTTTTTCGGTCCGTCTTTCAGCAGCGGGCAAAGGGCTCAAATGGGTGTGCAAGTGCCAGCGTTGCTCAGCACTGACGCTTCTGCTCTGGGAAACTTTGTGGGAGCCAATCAAAGTTGAGCAGACCTGGTGTGAAAAACTGGAAAAATATAAATTGGCCAATATGAGATTCCCTATCTAGGGGCGTGGGAGGGGGGGGGGGCTGAATCTCCATATATGGCATTATTGCTTGCCAATTATTATTAGTTAGTGTAAGTGTAGACCATTGGTTCTCAAAGTGGACCAGGGGGTCCCCAGCTAAATGAGTTACTAAATTAGCGTCTCAATCATTTTCACCACTTTAACCATATGTTATACTTTGGCTATTTAAAAATAGCAAATATGCGAGCTCATAGTGCGGCACCAAGTGCCTCGCTAAAAAAATGTGAAAATCTTTGAATATATATATTTTTTAAAGCGAAAAAATCTTTGCTTCTGGAGGTCACTGTCACAAAACATGAGACATACGGTATCCTGGTGGGATGGTCGTCTAAGGCTGGAATTGGAATATTAGTTTGCAAGCCGCAGACATGCACACAATTAATTGTTAATTCAATAAGTCTCTGATTGTAGCTTTTCATTTCACTTTATCTGTTTAATTCCAGTTGATTTACTTGTTAACAAAAAAACAACAACTTTGTCTTGACTCATAGGTCAACTCACACAGATTCACACCATTGTGTGCGAAAGTTTATTTTTTGCTTAGTTTTACCCTTGTTTTCATATTATTTCTTCTATACCCTCTTGAATCTTCCATGTTTCTCTCCTTCTATTTTCTCTTTCTCCCCATCGTCTATCCTCAGTGTCATAGTCTTTTCTTTCTCTCTGCTCACTTCGTTTCACAGACGGAGAATACAATAGAAGCAGCTGAACTTATCAACAAAGGGATTCCTCGCTCATTATTCATTCAGGCTCTCTAAAGCGCGGTCTGTCCGTCTTGCCAGCATATTCAAATATTCATAGGTCTCTTTGAATTTGGAAATGCATAGCCTTGTTACAGGCAGACACACGCGGCATACGGAGCAGGTGCCATAGGCTACTGCATCTCTGTCTGCCATATAATCTCCCTCATATACCTTCTCCTCCTCTGAAGATAGTCCAATACAAATAAAATGAATCCATTACGCGCTGATGTGCAGGCTCTGTGCATGCGCGCGTGCACGCGTGCGTCGTGCTGTTTAAATGTACGAGTTCCCGCTATCATGCAGATGTCTTCCCTTAAAGTCATGCCATATGCAGTGCAGCCATTGCTCTTAACCCAAAGCCATCCTGTTGCACGCTCGCTAATTGTGTGTGACGTTTCCAACTGTCTCAGTGTGGTTGTGTGTTTAGTGGCTACCCATCCAGCTGACAGAGAGACGATTTGATTTATTGGCCAGTGGTTGAGCTTGTTAGTCTGCAGACATGCATCTCTCTTGCTCTCGCTCTCTCTCTGTCTGTCTACATATAAAATGGTTTGTGTGTGCGCGTGCATTTTACAATGCAACTTTGCATAAGTGTGATTTTTTTTTATCCCTAATCTTTTTTTTATGAAGAATGCACTTCTTTTTAACTTCTGAACATTTTCGCTATAATGACATGCCCAAAATAGGGACACCAGGATTAATGACTAATTGCTCATTTGTCCTCTTTGCTGTCTTAATGACATTGTGTCTTTAATCTTTGTTTTTAGTTTCATGGACTCTTTCTTTCCATTTATTCTCTCTGTCTGTCTCTCATGTCCTTCCCTTTGCCTTTATTGTATAATTTTTTTAGCAAATCCTCTGATCTGTTCAGCTCCAAAGGATGCTGTTAACATTATGAATTATGGAGCTGGCCCGCTCTTTCACCACTGTTTGTGGCTACTGGCATGAGACCAGCACTTTCAAACAGTGCAAATAGGGAATAAAACAAGATAAAAGCGACTCAAGAGTCTGGTGTGATGTGCTGTGCAGGCCTACATAACACTACAAACCAACACGTAATGTACCGTATCATAAAAACTCTTATTGCCATACTGCGTCTATAATTCCCACAGTGGTGGACAAAGTACTCAACCCCAGTACTTGAGGCAAAGTATACTGGTCAAATATTGCTCAATTTAACTTAACGTTGTACTGGAGTTAAAGTACTGGAGTACTTGCTTTTAAAAATACTTCACTATTCAAAAGTAAATGCTTTTTAAATGACTTAAGTATCGGTAGACAGCACATTTTCTTAGATTTTCCAGAAATGTAAAAAATATGATCTACAAGGTCACAAGTGTCACATTGCAACGCATTGTGAGCTTGTAGATGTGCTATTTTCCACTATGTTTGAAATAGGGCTTCAATGGTTATTTTTATAATAATAACTACGGTAACTAGAAATATAATGGAGTCAAAAGTACAATATTTCTCTTTGAAATGTGGAGTGGACTGAAAGTCAAAAATACAAATACTCAAGAAAAGTACAGCTACTCAGCAACGTTACTTAAGTACAGTGCTGAAGTAAATGTACTTTGTTACTGTCCACAACTGAATTCCCAGGCTCCCACATGCGTCTGGAGTGTGGAATACTAGTTGCTGCAATTACAGTATGGTGAAAACTGTTGCACTTGTTGTTGTCTTGTGTTGTGACAGTGCTTTTCTATAGTGTAAGGAAACGGAATTCCATCAGCCTTGGCTACAGATAATAAAGTATCTATATATTAACAGCAGATGTACAGTAGACATTTACTGTTTGTGAGGGTAAACATTATCTCAAATCTGTTGCATAATTACTGTGTGTGTGCATGTGTGTGCATGTATGCGTGTGTGTGTTTGCGTGCGTGCGTGCGTACGCTTTTGGATGAAGTGAGGTCAGTGCACAACAGTACTGTTTAACTTCAGTCAGTCTGGGCCAACTCTCTCTCACACACACACACACACACACACACACACACACACACACACACACACACACACACACACACACACACACACACACACACACACACACACACACACACACACACACACACACACTTCTCAAATGACTGACATGCACATGCAGCCATGGCCTTTATGAATTAGACATGACTGTCATGATCAATCAATCAGTCTATCAATCTCTCACAGGGCTGTCATAGGGCCATGCATTATGCATGTCCTGTACACTTGAAAAAAAGGACCAGTCATTTCACATGAATACGTTTATATGGCCCCACAAAGCACCCTTTTGTAACCTTATGAAGTGTTAATGCATGGTCATTGGTCATGATTGTCAACTGCAAGAACATGTTGGTAGTGAACCTTTTGGTGATGTTTACCATTTGTTCTCTTCAACCAGTTATTTAATTCTATTCACCTGGTGTCCCATGCCCAAATGAGTCCCTGATTGGATGGTATTAGTGAAAACCAGCAGTACTTGGGTCTCCAGGACTTCATTTAACCTCTTTCATCATATTCAAACATTTCGAAAATAGCCGAACTAAAAGCTGACAAGGTGATACATTGTGAGCTTGTAGATCTTCTATTTTTGCTATTTTTGAACGACTTAGTATATATGTACGGCTTAAGTGGTTAATAAGCTATAAGCCCAGAGAGGTTGCGTTTTACAGTGATTTTAGAACAGCTAAGCAGGGCCTGAATTTTGCCGCGGGATTGTGGGAATTGTGCATATTTTAATTAATAACCTCTAATTCAGCACTCATAATGCGGGAAATTCCTGCACTGCGGTGTCATAAATAGAATTACCAACGTGGGTGAATGCAGAAATGACTGGACGGATCAAAGCCCTGTATGTATACAAGCCCCCTTACAAAAAGCCTGTAATAGCCTGTGAAGGCTGTAGTGCGCTCTTGTTACCTTATCGGGTTTCAATATGAAGTTAAAGCATTGAAATCATGGACCGTTGGCTAATAATCCAAAGGAGAGCCGCTCTGAAAACCACTGGACCCCGATATTGACGAAAACATTTGCTGTGTCTCTAGTTGTTGAGTGTTTGTGTCCCATCTCTCTTCCTCTCCCTCTCCCCGTGCGTGCGTGTGTGCGTGCGCGTGTGTGCATGCGCGTGTGTGCACAAACACAAGTGTAGCTTGACACAGTGCGAGGAATTGTTACGCTTGTTGTTCATTTGATTGGTTCCTGTCCTGATATGGCTCCATATCAGTACAGTTTAGTTTTATATTTAATAAACTGACAAACAAGTCCTGGTTTTATATACCTCTATGGTCCTCGTAGTTAGATTTTTCCACGTGTTTTGCCCATTGACTGTTTTGCATGCGTTACACTGGTAATGTTACCTATATATTTACAGTATGTTGTGCCAGAGAACCGGCGCCAAGGGTAATAGCAATTTCACTTCCGCAAACTTAAAGTTGCAGTTCACACATCCCAACTTGGTCAGAAATATGTCTGATCAATTATACCCCTGTCAAGTATTCTTCTCACCCAAAAAACATCTATAAAGGAGTTTTATAGCACCTTGAACTTGGCTCTGTCTGTGCCCTCATTAACAATTCCAGGATCTATTAATTATGCCATTATGCCACGCCTGCAGGAACAATCCCTCATGAATATGCTAATATGCCAAGTCCCTGGAATCAACATGCAGACCCCCCCCAAATAAACAAAAAACATAACACAAATAAATAAATGATAATAATGATCTTCTCGGTCACACATGTCACAACGCTGTCACTATGGCAAACTGCAATATTAGACCAATTTTGCCTTATCAGGGCTCAACATTTTGAATATACTTTGTAATGAATGTTTATTAATTAGAATTTCTAAGAAATAAATGAATTGCAATGTAAATATAGCAACCTAGTTGTGTCGTAATACATTGGCCACTGCGCCTAGAAAGAAAACTCTGCAAGGTTCTTTGAGCCGATCTACAAGCTCACAATGCGTAGTGGATGCGATGCGTTGTAAACTTGTAGATAGGCGGTATTTGCTCGCGACAGCATTCAAGTGAGCATACAGTACATCTGGAACAGGCAGGCCTATAAAGGAATTCATCTGTCGTTTCCAGAGGGAAGCGAGTGCATCGTGCTCGCGCGCAAACACACAACGGCTGACTAGAGCCGCGATTCTTTCACGTGCTTCTATATTTAGTTCCTAGTTCCAACTCCACTTCCTACTTTTTGCTGTCATGTGAGTACAGAAATGAATTTTAAGCAGGGAATTACAGGCACGCTATGCTTATTCAAGCCTTTGAAGAGGACGTGAGTGTCCCTGATGATGCGAATGAAGTACCTGAGTCACGCGTCACGCCCCACACCTGCTTTCACAGAGAGGGCTAAAAATCCATATTAAGGCTTTAGAAAAAAGAGTGCCAAAAACCATCAGGATTTTCATAGATAAGCTTCAAAAACATATTAAAAAACATGATTTTGTGTAGAGTGCGTCTGTAAATACTGTTGCAAGATTCATTTATTTTTATCTTCCAGTTGTGCAAAAAGTGTTATTTTCAGGTATGGTATTGGCAATATTTGCATTTACATCATATCATGCCTATGTAGCTGCATGCAGGTTAGGGTTCTACCAAAGTTGATTGTCAAATACTTTGAAGGTTTGAAGGCATGAAGGTCACAGTGCAATTTATCCTCTGCCTAATAAGGCTTTGCATTATAGCTCATCAGTAGAAATGTCAGCGCTTCCGTGAGTGACCCAGGTTCCAATCCGGGGTAGGAGGTAAAAGTTACGGATTGCAGCTGTAAGTGTTTAAGAAGTACTGTCTTCCTGTCTTTGTCTCTATACAGACCCACATGGTGTCTGAGGGATGTCTAGTCTACCTGTGAGCACCAGCCCTTCCATCTGTTTCTCCAGGTGAGTGGCACTTGAGTGGTGAGTGGAAGCTGTGGCAGTTTGACAGCAGTAAATATGATCTGAAACATCTGCAGCTTTTGAGACAAGTCAGGGTTCTTCTTGGAATGAAGTTTTTCATTTTTTTATGCCATTATTTCCGTGGCATTTTATAGACGGTTTCAGAGAGGACAATGTGGGAGACCCTAGAAAGCAAGAATAGAGAGGAGAGGGTGGGATGGAACTGGGGACATTGTGGTCGGACAATAGGAACCGTGTTCTGTCTGACTGTGAAGCCTGAGTGAGTCATTTCTGAATCATTCATCGATGTCAGTATAGTTCCCAAAACAAGCATGTCTCTGTTGTCTGCTGACATGATGCTGTGAGACAGCCTGTGGCTGCAGGAGACAGCCTGTCTTAGACTTGGTCCACCTTTCCCTAGCCCGTGTCACATATGGGCCGAGGTACCAAGGCACTCCAATGAAAATGCCCAAGTTGTTGTTGGAAGAAGAAACAACACCTTAATTGTTTCATTATTATGAATATGCATACAGCTTTTATTCAGAGGCAGTTATTCAAACACACTCATTATTTGAAATGTCACTTCAGCTCCAAAACAATTTAACAAACCATTGATTCCCCACCCTATCCCACTCTCCCACCCCCTGACCATTTCCAAATCTAATTA
Organism: Gymnoscopelus microlampas; assembly: GCF_963454915.1. NCBI lineage: Eukaryota > Metazoa > Chordata > Actinopteri > Myctophiformes > Myctophidae > Gymnoscopelus > Gymnoscopelus microlampas. The sequence continues at coordinate 19,123,605 of NC_139955.1, read as the reverse complement.
ATACCCTCCCTTTGCTAATAATTGTAACGGCTATCTTTTAATTGAATAAAACGTCATTCATGGATTTGTCAAATATTGAATCCAATAAACAAAAGACTCTAATTATTAGAATGTCCAGGGCTTTGAATGGAGTTGGATATTGTTTATATTTTACTCTTTACTAACTGACCCACTAATGCTACCCACAAGTAATCACATGCTTTGCATGGAGGTACTACTGTATGTGCTTGTGTTGGTGCGTTTGCAGGTGTGTGTGTGTGTGTGTGTGTGTGTGTGTGTGTGTGCGTGTGCGTGTGCGTGTGCGTGCGTGCGTGCGTGCGTGTGTGTGTGTGTGTGTGTGTTTATACTGTACATGCATCTGATATTAATGTGAATAGTGCAAACTCTGTGAATGAATGGAGAGACAAACATGTGAACCACATACTGTAGCAAAGCCTTTATTGTCTTAGTCATGTTGTCTTAGCTTCATTCTAAATGTACAGTAATTTTAAGGATTCTAAAAATCCATTTGATATAGATACAGCGACAGGGCCTGGATTTTGGCGCAGGATTACGGATATTGTGCATAATTTAGTTGATTCCAGCCAATTTAACACTTATAATGGGGGAGATTCCCGCACACATTTACAGCGATGTTAATAATATAATCAGTCAATGTGAATGCGGGAGGTCTGGTTGGAAGCACTGTGACGGACCATCTGTCATCCATGTGCTCTCTCCCCCTCTCTTTATTATACCTCCAGAGCATGGAGGTATGATAAGAACACTCCAGAGCCATTCAGGTCTATACCTATCTCTACAAAGCTACGAGCCCCCCTCCCCCTCTGCTAGCTATACTTATACTCCATCGTATGACGTTGTTGCGCACCGAAAATAGGAGATCTATAAGCTGTTTTCTGCGTACGACCCCATCGTACAACAAAGTATAAATCTTATTTTCTCCATTCAAACGTTTTTGATGTTAGGGGTTATTTTTAAACTGATTGGGATTTGTCGTATTGATTTGTCGTATTCTGTGAGAAGAGAGAGTATAGAGGTAGAGTGAGAGCAGAAGAGAAAAGAGAAAGAAACGCGGGATAGAAACGGATAGATACATAGAACAGATAACAGGATAGAACAGATAACACATAAGAGTGAACGGTGATAGATTGCAGTGTGTTACATACTGTGCAATGTAACATGTTATTATCTCTGCCAGAAGAGAGGTTATGTTTTCATCCTTGTGCGTCTGATTGTTTATTTGTTCTTGCTGGACTGATCATCGTGAAACTTTGCACGCACACCCCCAATAGGCCAAATTTCAACACATTGAGGGGCCTCTAAACAACACAGAGCCAAAAGCAATTTCACTTCCACCCATAGGGGGCACCTCAAATCAAATCTGTTTGTTGCAGAAATATATATATATTTCTGTTCACCAAATTAGGCACAAATGCTCTTTTGCATCAGGTGATAATGACCGTCAAACAAGGTACATTCATACTCCATATAATTTGCCTGTAATTAGATTCACCTAATTGTGGCCGGCCCCCGTTTCTTACGAAAACAGCATATACTGTATCTTCAACGCACCATCCAATCATCCCCAAATTGGAATCACATGTTGAGGGGCCTCTATAGAGCCTACCTACAAAAGCCCTTTTACTTCTGTCCATAGGGGGCCCCTCAAACACAAAAAGTTGCACTGTCTATCGTACACTACCCACACTTTTCTAGTTCCCTGATGAAATGTAATGAATTATTTAATACAACACAAAGTACAATAGACATAGTACAGTATGTACAGAAGGAAACTGCCTAAATGCATTAATAGTGCACTGATGCGAGCCACTAGAGATTGTACACTGGAGGCAGGATTAAGGTTAACCCATTGAGACCTGTTGCTACCTATACGTTGTTATACCTTTCAATCCGGATGCCACCTCTGTGTCTCATTAGTTGTTGCTATAGTATAGTAACATCATTTGTTATTTTTTATTTTTAGTAAGAATTTGAACGTTTTCAGAAAACTATGGTTAGGTTTTAGAAGGCGTTTTTAGAATCGGCCTCAGGTCTATTTAAGGAGACCATGAAACACGAGTGCCCCTAGCGATTACTTTTTGTCATCTGAGGACACGCTCAAAATACCACGGCATGCTGCAATTCCTTGAACAATCCCTTGACTGTTTAACGCACGTTTAACTTCGCTGCATCTGTAGAGTCTACTGTAATAACACTGTGGCCCTCCTGTCTGATCTTTAGTTAGTAAGTTATAATTTAGGCAGTTTACAATGCATGTGTTCCGTGGGGAGGCCACACTAAACAGGAAACCACCGGATGGCATCGACAGTTGTCTCATTGCATTGACAAACTGGCTGCTTTCGTGGACATGTCAAGCTGTCAACTAGTAAGGTGTCTATATGTACAAAAGTAAGTAGGTCGGAAGGGTTTATTGTCGGTATAAGCCGAAAACGCACGACTTGCCGCACCCAAACCGCGCTACTCATACGCTGAATTGGCGGTGCCCGTCATCAAACCCACAACCTTCCTTATGGTCCAAAGGCGAGAGCATTACCGAGTGAGCTACCTGGACACAGTTAGATAAATGGTAGTTCTGTTATTCCAGAAATCTTGGGTGCTGAAAGTCGGTATGATAAGATAAAGTATAAGCGTGAAACACAGGAACAGGTAAGAGTCAAGAGGTGATAAGAAAGATAATAAAGATGCAGTAGATAAATAGGCTTATGCATCTACATTGGTTCACTGAATGACTGAGTGAACTGTACAGTTTGTCAATACGTTGTAAATGCACAGTCCATCACCAGTAGATGCATGAATGAATATATGTACTGCCAACAGAATGAATATTGTATATGTACAGTGCCTACTGCCTAAGCCTCAACAGTTCAATCAAAATCGATATGTGAATGAATATAATTATGTACAGTCTATCAACAATGAATATATGATTTAATTTTAAGGTTTTTCATCATACTATTAGTCCATGTGACAGTGTGCCAGAGTCAAAGCTGGTGTCAGCGGTAATCCCAAAGTACTGTACAGAGAGACAGTGCAGGTATTAAGCTCTCTTATGGAGGTCAAGCTTGGCTGTGCAGCCTGACGGCTACTGGCACAAAGTCGCTTTGTGGTGTGCCGAGGGAAGAAAGAGTCTGTGGCTGAATGTGCTCCTCATCCCCTCTAGCTCATTATAGAGGGGTGGCGAGAGGTTCTCCAGGATAACTTCCACCTTCCTCCTCTTCCTTCCCTCTGCAACCACCTCTAGATTGTCCATTTTAACTCTAACCACGGAGTTAGCCTTCCTTACCAGCTTGTTCAGTTTGTTGTGTTGATGTTAACCCCAGTTGTCTGTAGTAGCCTGGCATGGCCAGACTAGGCTTCTTTCTTTTTTCTTGCACTGGCAGATTCGTCTTGTTTCCAGGCTAATTTGTCTGTAGTGTTGAGGGTACATTGAGGACATATCAGTGTCTGTGAAACCCATTAATCAACTTTGTGTCCCAATTTTGGGAATGTCATAAGAGGTGACGTTTTTAAAAGTCAAACATTTTCACAATAGCAGATCTAGAAGTTCACAACATGTTGCGATGCGAGGTGCTATGAGCTTGTAGATCAGTTACTTTTGCAGTGTGACACCGTTGTACAACAAAGCATAAAAGACTGCTAAATGAGCCTTCTCACCAAGCACAATAACTATAGCCATACAGTATAACAATAATTATGTGAGCATAACAACACTAATGTTGTCATTATAGTTGTGGTTAAGTTAGAACATTAAATGTTCATACATTAAACTATATACAATATGTATAGTTATCATGCTGGCTGTGGACGTTAAGTGGCTAAGTACGTCCAGTGTTGAGTAGTTGTGTGCTCTATGTATAGTGTTATATTGAATGACCTGTAATCTGGGGATGCTGGTCATTGAGAAGATGTTATTGTGAATGTTTCCAGAGGGTTCCATCAATATTAATCGATAAATCTTGCGTGCAATGTGTACTCTCAGTGAAGGAAGAAAAAAAGAGTGCATTGACTCGCACACTTCACACCTCAGCCTCCAGCTCTGCTTTTGGTGGATTCATAATTAATAATCCTCAGATGAATAATGTATTTTCATTTCATCCACTCCAGTAAGACAAGACTTTGTGGTGTGTGACGGTGTCCACTAAACTGAGCACAAGTGTTCAGCCCACTGTGGAACATCCTCTCGTTTGCTCTGTAACTCGTAGTCTCCTTCCTCTCCAGTCTTTACAGTACATCTCCCGTCCTTTGTCCCGCTCACCTCACGCGCCCGCTTTCCATTTTCCATCCTGGCGTTTACCTCCCTTCCCTGACGCCGTCTGTACACCAATCACCACCTCACTCGCACCATCTCTTGCCTGAAAGAGGGACGAGCCATTAATCAGCAAATAGTGCATTACCTTTGTAATTAACATTCAACTGAGTTTCACCCAGTAATATTTCATTAGTTTATATGCAAATAATTTTGAGCGATTGCCTCATTTGGTCTGTGAGTGCAATGATGTATTGGCCTGGCAGCGGGTGAAAGACTCTGTGTGTGTGTGTGTGTGTGTGTGTGTGTGTGTGTGTGTGTGTGTGTGTGTGTGTGTGTGTGTGTGTGTGTGTGTGTGTGTGTGTGTGTGTGTGTGTGTGTGTGTGTGTGTGTGTGTGTGAGAGAAAGAGGGATGACATGTGTGTACCTGCAGTATGCTGTGCACACACACACACACACACACATACTGCAGGTACACACATTTCATCCCTCTTTCACGCACGCATGCATGCATGCACACTCACGCGCGCACGCACCAATATACACGTACTTTCCGTGACAAACACACACAGAAACGTGCATGCTTTTTCTCACTCCTGATCGATGGCTAGGTCATATATCCTTGTGCTGGGTTTAAAAGGTATTTAAGCTCTTTGCACGCATAGGACTGATTTGAAATTCACTGTACTTCATCAACACCTGAGTTAACAGCCTTTCTTCCTCCAAAAAAAACCAAAGCCTTTCTTCCCCCAAATTCAACTCAATGGATCCTCCAGAGAGTTGCGGGGATGTGACCTAATCACAAAATCAAAATCAATGGGTTCAAACAGTGCTGGCATCGTGTCTTTGGGGCTGTTTGGAGTTGACGTAGCCAATTGCATGCATGCAACACTCAACCTGGTCTGAGAAACCAGGTAAAGTACTGTATTAAACCTTTAATACTTTCATATACTCTACAGAAAGAACGTTGTCTTTTCAAGCAGATTTTCATCTCCAGGAACACACTGTTTGATGGCTGTGTAGTCTGTTTCTCTCTCTGAAGACGCTGTTGGTGTGCTAGATTAATTTCTGTGGACCTTCTGTTGATATGAGCTAGTTTATAAGCGTGAGATAGTTCCAGGCTTCAACCACGTCAACACTGATGCAAACAGTCTCTCTTTATGCATGCAAACAAGGATTTAAAAGCAGCCTAAAAATGTTGCGGCTCAGTAGAGATCATTGATCCACAGCTTGGAGATACGCACATTATTTGTGGAAGGAGCTAAAAATACATGGGAGAGGTGGGTGGCTCATTGATTTATAAACTACTACCACACACAGGTAGATTTTCAAAGGAAGGCAAGCGCAGCGTAAACCTACGCCCAATCAATGCCTGTTTTTGGAATCTATCTTCAAAACAACTCTGTGTGCAACCTGCCACCTACCTACCTATTTTCAAACAAGGAAAAAAGAAACTACCAACTGTTTGGTGAAAGTCATTGGATGAATTGTGTCTACCTCAGTCAGGCATTTTGAAAATGTTATATGCCCTGTCTGTCGCCCCTTGTTTGTGATTAACTACATGCAAAGCAATAGACCTTTTTCCCGGCAGCCATACTGACATTAAATTGTAGGGTAAACACAGGTGTTACCATGATACTAATTAAGGTTCTGTTCCATTTAGTGTATCGGAGTCTTTCCAGTGAGCCAATGTGCAGAATAGCAGCATCCTGACTCTGTTTGACCTGAATGGAACAGATCATTAATTAGTATCACTGGCAACACCTGTGTTTACCCAACAATTTCATGCCAAAATGGCTGTTGTGAAAAGGTCTATAGAGCAGTTGTAACTTTGGTGTAAACGGGTAACGCTTGGCTTCATTTGGTCAGGTCCTTAACATGTCGCACAAACCACAATAGTTTATTTGTTGAATCTATATTTTTGACTGCTTTCTCGTCAGTCAAGTCGAAGAAGTGTCCTGGGCTTATATCCTGTGAATAACGTCTGTTTCTACAGTGATTATGGAGATTAAATGCAATTGCTGACAAAGAAAGAGAGATAAATTATATGTTAATAAATAACAAACAAGCATACATTTTTAGCCAAGTACTGTTGTCATGCCTGGAATTTAGTAATTTTAGGGGCATGGCCACTTGGTCTATGGTGTTTGATAACGATTCAAGTCCCTATGAATAATTAATTACTTTGAAGTGTTAAGCATGATTTTATTTTTAATACACAGTATGACTATCAGTGAAATTAATTTATAAATATAAATATTTCACAAAATAATACATTGGTATTTAATCCAACACACAAAAGTAATTGGTTGTATATTGAGTCACATAAGCGCAGGGACAGGACAGCTGCATAGGCAAACTTAATAATCATGACAGGCCTGTTTTCCCTTCCTGCTTTTTTTTTGCTTTGTTTCCATTTCTACGTAAAGATGTTAATGGTTGCGCGCACACACTCACGCACACGCGCGCGCGCACACACACACACACACACACACACACACACACACACACACACACACACACACACACACACACACACACACACACACACACACACACACACACACACACACACACACACACACTCATTTATAATGCATACAGTCAAGTAAGTGGAATGAGATTGGATGTGATTCATGTCAAGTGCGGGTCGCCACGACAACTCAAGAACAGACATAACAAGAGGTGACAGATCCTTATATGCTGTTCCAATGTCGTTGGGGAAACTGTATGTCCAAAACTTTTCATGAAATATGAAAAAAACTGTGTTCCAATGGATCCAATATCCATAAGATATGGTTCATATCTAATCTAGCAAATCTAGCAAAAATGACAGATCTACAAGCTCACAAAGTGTTTCCTTTGTGAGCTTGTAAATACCACAAAAAAAAACACACAAATAGAGCAAATATGAAGATACAAGGTTTGTGTTACAGTGTCTCTGTTACAGTAAAAGGCCTGTGTTCAAAATGTTACTTGACTAAAAGTACAAAAGTATTGGCATCAAAGTATACTTAAAGTACCAAAAGTAAAAGTACTAAAATGTTTGAAAATAGCAGATCTACAAGCTCACAACGCGTCATGCGATACGTCGTGACGTGTCGCATGTCGCGTTGTGAGCTATTTGTGAGTTGTCGTTGTCGTAGTCGTTGTGAGCAAATAGCCTTGGCATAAAATAGGGCTAAAGTGGTACAATATTTGCCTCTGAGATGTATTGGAGTAGAAGTAAAAGTATTGAAATTTGGAAATATTCCAGTAAAGTAAAAAATACCTCCAAATTGTACTTAAGTACAGTACTTGAGTAAATGTACTTAGTTAGTTTACACCATTGATGTATTGTTTTATGTGTGCTGCCACCTGATGCTCCCTGTCCCACTGATGTGAGTTGTAATACTGTCATAGCATCACACATGGACCCGTAAGATCCATTCGGCCACATCTTTACACTCTCAGCGCTAAAATGAGGATTTGACTGTGCATGTTATGCCAAAGCAGATTCCTTGTATGAATCTCATGCATGGCAGTGTGACTGTGATTTAGACGTGTGCATGCAGTGTGACCAGCTGGGTCAGTGGACTGTGGCTGATGTGGGTGGATTGAAATTTTGCGGAGGTGCCAGTGGTCAATAGTTCAACCGGTTTGTCAGAACCCCTGGCCTGGACTCTGTGTGCTTCTCTGAACATGTGTGTGTGTGTGTGTGTGTGTGTGTGGGGGGGGGGGACTGCTTCCACCACTCCTGACACTCAGGCAATATCATTACATGACAAGTGGCGGGCCGTCCACTCGGGCTGATTCATGGGGCCAAAGTCCGGGGGCTTACCCAGGAAGGAAGGCTCTCCATCAAGCTGGAAGTGAGTGCACGCCAGCCTCCTGCTGACAGTTCTCCGATATGCAAACTTTCTATGTTTATTTATTTGCTCCTTAATGACCTCAGGTTGAGGCTGTGGGGGCATTCTTTTCCCACTGCAGAAAAACCAACACAGTCATTTTTCTTGCTGGATCATTTGTCACCGGTACATCAAAGTCAAAGACCCAAGTAACTTTGACTGTAAAGTTTGCTCTGTGATGGATGCCTTTGAAGTTTACCCTTAATACCAATAAGTGCTTATGTCATTCCCGGCTCCCTCCCCTTTATTTTCTCCACCTCTTCCCATGGACCTTCTACCCTTCTGTCCCCCTCTCCCTCCCTCCCTCCTTCCCCCGTTCCCCCTCTGGTTTAATCAGAGTAATGCCGGTCCATCGTTGCGCTGCGGGCAAGCTTAGACAACAGATATGTAATGAGATTATACACACAGAGAATGCAGCGCCATGTTGGGTTAAGTTGGCTGGTTGGAGTTGGACAGAGTCGGTCTTTAAAAGGCTTTTGGAAGGGCATTCAGAATGCGTTGGCGGAGCACACAGTGTGATTTGAGCTTCTGTCAAATCAAGCGTATTCCTTGGAAGTGGGTGTTAGTTACCCGTGGAGTTTCTCGGTTGTGTGGAGATGATATGGCTTTGATGTGAGATGTTAGAGCTTTGCCTGTTCCCTATAAAAGTGACTCTTTAACTTTAAGTTCTATTTGTCTGTCTGTCTGTATCTCTATTTTTCTAGGTCCCATAGGCACAGCACCAACAAAGGCATCTCACAGTTGTTATTGTACTATATTTTAGTTATGTTTTATTCATTATTTTCCCTGCCAGGCTAAAAGGCCAAAGGCGAGTTTATGTTTTCACTTCTGTGAGTCCATCCATCCGGGGTTCTCCTTCCATTCCGACATCTCGCCACTCCGACTAGTGGCTTCCGCGTGCGGTTAGGGTTAGGGTTAGGGTTAGGTATAGGGTTCGTTAACGTCGGAAAGGCGACATGTCGGAAAGGCGAAATGCACCCCATCCATCCCTCTGTTAACAGCTATTCTAGGGGTCCGGCAAGACCAAAGTGTAAAACTTTGCAAGCAGACTCACGGGAGGCCAAGGAAGAACCTCTACCCCATTTTTACTATACCACTCATACAGATATTGTCCAAACCTCACGCAGAACAGCAGTACTCATTATCTCTGTTGTCATGTGATCAAGACATATCTGTCAGAGTTTTCATATTCCATTCCGAATGGCTACGATTGGCTCCGAAATGTTGCGGGAGTGGCCATGAATGCAGCGTCCTATTGCCGTGAAACTTTGCGCGCACATTCCCACTAGGCCACGGAAGAACTGCCACACATTTTTTTGTGTGGCATGATGGCTATGCTTATTATTATGATTATAAATATTATTTTCTTGCTATTTTGTCTCGTGCTACAATGTCTAGGAACCGAAACTCAACTATTTTACTTTCTTATACCTGTATGTACTGTAACAAATTAAAATGTCCCTCTCTCTCCTCCGCTGTTGAATATACGGTAGTTCAAGTCAGGCAATTGTCCGACACTCAGAATTAATTCGAACCGTTTTACTATTTGGTGTCCATTTTCTTTACATTTAGTTTAATATTCAGTTTGCTCTGCTTTGCCTGCAGAGCCTGAAACTTTTAATTAAGTAGTTGTTTGTAACTTGTTAGTCTTGTTATGAGTTTTGATACATGTTTTCATATACCTCACATTGCTCTCGGTTCATTGTTATTTTACTATAATTACGTGTCTCCATCTTGGATTTGTATCTCTGCATGGTGTTTTCTTTTTTATGTGTATATGTGTATTCCAATTGTCCCTGAAGTGATTTGTGTTAATTGGTTCTTTAATGCTTTTAATTGTGTAAACTGCTCTCTCTTCATTCACACTTCACAGTGTGTTTTTGTGCTGTTTCAATACTTCACAATAAGCAATGCCTTGTATCTGGAGGTCTTGTCTTGTATAGTGAATGTAGTTTTAAATAAGATAAGTGATTGGATTTTATGTTCTGAAATTTCTGGTATTCTTCTGTGCTGTGCCCATCTGTAATATTTGTTGATATTATACAGCTTACCGGGTTTAGTTTTGTGTTAGATGTTCCTGCTTTTTTAAGATACAAAGTGATTTGATTTAACTGCGAATGCCCTGAAAGAGAATGGATCTAAGTCTGTGATTACATAATCCACAATGAACTGAAGGTGTACTGTACTGGCAGCGCCGAGAGAATCCCCTCTTATTCTACTGTTTTGTACAGACCCAGACTTTGACAGAGATATATTAGGCGTATTCCCCATGTTTTGACCTGTGTGTCAAAGCTGTTTCTTGGATGGTCAGCGATATTTCTCAGATAGTACCAAATAAAGTCAGGCATGTGGCCTGTTGCATTTAGGTTTCCATAAATCAACACCTTCACATGGGCCTGGAAGTGGTTGATTTCACTGTGGAGACGGGATGGCGGTCCCATCGGTCAAGCAGTTCCATGAGATTAGCTGTTCACAGACACAGATAAACAGACAGACACACGGACGGGCAGGGGTGAAAACATTATCTCCGGCCTGGTGGAAATAATGACCTTCACTCTGCGTGTGGCTTTTAGTTCTGGTGTTTGTGGAATTTACAATCTTTTTCAATGAGGCTCATTTGCATAGAAAGGGGCCCATTTGGTGGCTAATGTATGCATAATTACCCAATTTGAATAAATACACAAATACTGGAGAACTGGAGTACCAAAACGCTATTTGCTTGGCAGCGCATGGGTGCATTTCGCCCTTTGCGGGTGCTTTGAGAATTACACAGTCTCTTTTTGTCTTATTTGCATGGGTTTAGCGGCCGCAAAAACAGTGCAATGCTGTGGTAAATGTTCCCCTAAGATTCAGAAGATTCGTTTGTTCTGCCAGTGAGCTGTGATCACTGGCTCCATGTCTCATTGAAGGAGACGGCGTCAGAGTCACAACATACATCTGGCAGCTGTTGGCGTTCACCACTCCCACCTGAACCAACTCTCATCTGACAGTAGGCCTGTGTGTGTGTGTATGTGTGTGCGTGCACACACATTATTCAGCAGAGAAACTTGGGGAAATGTTTCTCTCAAGAGTGCTTTGTCTGTCAGACGTATTCTTGTGTGTGTGCGCGCGCGTGCGCGTGTGTGTGTGCGAGTTTTTTTCCTCTCGTCTTTTCCTCTTGTCCTCTTGAAGATTGCAATCGATGATTGCGACGGCGTCATACTTGTGTGGCCAGTCTCCCGACCAAGACGTGGCAAGAATTTATTGCACTTTGATTGCATAATCTGACATGGTTAAAGACTAGACAAAAAGTTGTCTAGTCTGATCCTGGGATAAGGAAAATATTCAAGTTGGCATTACGGTTAGGATTAGGCATATAAATCAGGTTTAGGGGTTGGGGTTAGAGTTATGCCGAACTCATTTGCGCACCAGTGTTGCACTACTAAGATAGCCGATGTACAAGCTCACGCGTCACGCTACAGTATGACACTTTGTACATGAGCTATTTTCGCGCAGCTAACGTTAAACATTATAAAAGAAAAAAAAGGCAAAAGCATGTTCATAAAATTGCCATCCTGAAATATTGATGTCCTCACAAATATAGCAATACAAACGTGTGTGCGCGCATGCATGCGTGTGTGTGTGTGTGTGTGTGTGTGTGTGTGTGTGTGTAGCCTGTGTACTAGGCAGGCAGGGAATCCCAGTCTCATGAGGTGGGAGGTACTTTAGGAGGATTAGGAAGCATGGAAGATCCAGGTGTGCAGATCCCTCAATTTGCATCCTGAGCAGAAATATCAGATTAGTTGGTGTGTGTGTGTGTGTGCGTGCGTGCTTGTGTGCATATATGCATTTATGTGTATGTGCGTCCCTGCTCCCAGAGGACAGAATAAAACTTCAAAGGCATCCAGTTTATCTTATATTAATGCAAATCATTGCTTTTGAAATTAACTCCACTTTGTTACCAGGGTGACATTATAGTTAGATGACAATACTAAAGGCTTCCCTTCCCTTCTCCTCTCCTTTTTCTTTCCTTGTGGTTGAAACACATGGCTCAGATGCACTCTTGCTTGGTCAGCAGTTCAGGTGCGTTAACCACATTAACCCTGGCCTCCTACAGATCTACAAGCTCACAACGTCGCGTTACGACGCGTCGTGAGCTTGTAGATCAGCTATTTTTGCTATTTGTCATCCAACACAGCATATGATAGATAGACTATAGAGCTTAAGTGAGTAAAGAGTGTGTGGGTGCGTGCTTGTGTGCATGCACACTAGGGCTGCAGCTATTGCTTAATGTATACATTTGTTTGTGATAATTCTATATTGATTACCTTTTCAATTAATTGAATAATCGAGAAGTCCGTTTGGGAGATTATATTTTTGTATTGACATGGGAAAAAAATCACAAGCTTGTACTGTAGATCTGGTATGTTTTGTTATCTTATTACATTTTTTTTTATATTTACAGGAATTTATTAGTTTGAATAAGTTAGCAGCCCTGACGCCAGCCTCTGTGTATGTCCCAGCATCCATGGATGAGCTTAGCTCACGTGTGGTTGACCAATCTGAGTCCAACGCGTAATAAATGGCCTCCCCCACCTGTGACAGGTGATCCGTCACCATAGTAACCGGATGACCGGGACCAACCGGTGATCTGGCCATTGATCGGGGCGGGGAACAGTAATTAAAAGCTTTGCGGTAATAAGCTCCCAGGGAGCAGTAGACCGGCTATTGGAAAGGAACACAGTGGGGGGGCTAGAGGAACAGAGTGGTGGAATGATTGAAGATAAAGAGGCGATGGAACACTCTGTTACAAGTAAATGTCCTGCATTCAATATATGTTACTCAAGTCAAGGTACAAAAGTATTAGCAAATATACTTAAAGTAGTAAAAGTGAAAGTACTCATTATGCAGAATGGACAATTAATAATCACCTATATCATGTTATGTAACTATATATATATGTTTTTAATCATTAGCCACTGAAGCCCTGTTGCTATACCAACACTCACAGTGCATCCTAAGCTTGTAGCGATTTTCAAAACATGTTGACGATTTCTGATTAACAATTCAATTAATAATCTAAGTCTGCAAAGCAGGCTCAAGCTGTCAACTGTAGTGGACTAAAAACGCACAGCATTTGCCTCTTAGTGTAGTAATGTAGTGGAGTACAAGGAAGAGTAAGAGGAATTGAAATACTCAAGTAAAAGTGCAGTACTTGAGTAAACGTACTTAATTTGCTATCCACGGGGTGCGGCGTAGGGTATGGCAGACGAGGAGGGAGAGGATGAGCAGATGAGCGGTTGAAAGGAGGGATGGAATGAAGGATGCCGGGGGGGGCTCAGATGAGTGGGCTCAGATGAGATGAGGATCAAAGGTGTGGAGGCGGACAGACTGAAAAGCGAGGGATCGGGGCGAAGGTGGAGATGGTGGACATGGTAGAATATCTAACGGGCAGAGAAGAAAGGGGAGAGAGGTGAGAGAGAGAGAGAGAGGGAGGGTGGAGGAGGTCAGGGATTAGGTGGTCGAAGGAGATCGGAGATCATGGTTGAATTCTAAAACACCCAGAGGGCGATGCTCTCTCTCTCTCTCCATCTCTCTCCACCCCCCCCCCCCCCCCTTCCTCGACAGGGTGACAGATGTGTGTACTCAACCTTTTCAGATGTGATTCACGTTGCTGATAGCGGCATAGGCGATTGGGAGGAGGGGGGAGATGAATGGAAGCCCTTTGTTTCCTAATCGCTCGCCACATCTTATTATGCCATGCTGCTGAACATATCCTAATTAAAACACAGCTTAAGTCTTTAAGTCTTCACACACACACACACACACACACACACACACACACACACACACACACACACACACACACACACACACACACACACACACACAGACAGACGGTGATAAACCTTGGGTGGGATAGTCCTTTAAAACCCTGCGTAAACAATTATCAGAGTCATAGACTGTTTAATGAGATAAAAGTAGATAAAAGCTGTTCTTGTGTTTGTCTGTCCACTGGGACCAGGAGAGACGGCATGTTATCAGGATGTCCCCCAGGGAAGCATCACTAAGACGTCTGTCTTAGTTTGTGTCTCTCGTGTGTGTGTGTGTGTGTGTGTGTGTGTGTGTGTTGTGTGTGTGTGTGTGTGTGTGTGTGTGTGTGTGTGTGTGTGTGTGTGTGTGTGTGTGTGTGTGTGTGTGTGTGTGTGTGTGTGTGTGTGTGTGTGTGTGTGTGTGTGTGTGTGTGTGTGTGTGTGTGTGTGTGTGTGCGCGCGTCTGTGTGTTGGGGATGCTGCCCCAGGTGTTATCAAACTACCCTAGTTTACCCAATCCATCCCGATATACTGTATACAAATAGAAAGATTATAATACCTCTCTCTCTTTCTCTCTCTCACCCTCTCTCCCATTTTGTTTTACCAAATATGTTTTGGTTCAACAAAATAACCAAACGTTTCTTTTTCATTGTCTCCGCCAGGCCGAAGGCATGGCGAGAGAGTATGTTTTACCCTCCGTCCGTCCGTCCGTCCGTCCGTCCGTCCGTGTGTGTGTCCGTCCTGTCTGTGTGTTAGCAGCTAATCTCCGGCACCTTTGGCCCGGTCGCTCCGAAACTGTGCACACACACTCCCTGGATGCCAATTCAGAACCTCTGCCCCAATTTTTTTTATATGGGCCTGTTATAGCGCCACCAGGAGGCCGATTTGTGCAAAACCCTTTTTTTTTTACATTACTCCTACAGATGTTATCCAAACGTCATGCAAATCGGTACACATTGTCTCTATAGTCATGTGATCAACACGGATCTGTCCGATTTCCCATATTCCATCCTCATTGCCTATGGTTGGCTTCCAAAGTTTGCAGGATTGGTGCGTTTTGAACAAAAAGCCTCAAACTATGCACGCAGCTTGCGATTTCCGTAAAATTTCACACGCAGATTCCCACTAGGCCGAGGAAGAAATGCCACCCTTTTCACATTGGCCTATTATAGCGCCACCAGGAGGCCAGAATAACGTACCTGACCTGGCGGAGACCTGTGCTCCGAGGAGCACTTTTTCTAGTTTGTTTTTTTACTTTTCAAAATATGTTTTGGTGTTTGTAATCTATGTGAAATAGCTATATATATCTGATATCTTGGTGCAGTTGGCAGGTAGTTAGAAAGTGGAGCTTGGTTTCCACCTTTTTTGTGTGCAGTCGATTTAGGATTCCAATTTGCTCTGTTTTTTTGTCTGATTCTTTCCAATGTGTCAGATAGTTCTATTTATGTTTCCTTATAATTTGGTTTAGTCTAGTGGCTTTTGAAAGAAACAGAAAGACAACACAATGCTCAGCAGAACAAAACACAACAATGCCACACACAGACGCAACAACACAATAACACAACAGCACAGCAATGCAACACAACAATTGGTCGTAGCTTATAGTGGGTAGAGTCACCGGTTTGCCTCCCAGCCATCGAATTGTCCCTGAGCAAGACACCTACCCCCTGAATACTCCAACCACAAGTGCTCATCATGGCCATCTGAGCAGTCATCAGCTCAGTTAAGCGTAAACTTAAGTTACAGGACTAATAAGGTCTACAAATCAAACAATGCCGTGACACGATAAACACACAACAATGCAACACACACACACACACACACACACACACACACACACACACACACACACACACACACACACACACACACACACTCTCATGCACGTCTCAACAGTCTCTCTCCAAGTGTGGGCTTTTTGTATCAGAAGGCTACATATTACCGGCGTGTCGCATTTCAGGGGAGAAATTGCAGAAATGTCACCACACTTGGCTGAACTAAACTGGCTAAAACGATGACAAGCACTCTCGCTGTCACATAAACAGGCAAACAGGCGCAGGCCTTAACATAATGCACAGTACACTCCACACACCTTATTAGAATCAGCCTAATGCCAGTGCTGTCTGCAGTAAATTGGCAGAGCTTCAAAGGATGTGCTTGTGGTGTATTGGCCATGGTATATTGTGTGTGTGTGTGTGTGCGTGAACACACAGCTTTACGACCACATAACATGAAAGACATGCCTTTTCGCCTGCTTCAAACATGCGCATGTGTGTGTGCACACACGTGTGAGTGTTACTAATGTTTCCAGGCACGTTGGTCATATATTATTCTGCATCATCTTGGGAGATGAAAGGATCATGTCTCCTCCTTAGGTTTATTTGCATCTCTCGCTCTCTCTCCCTCTCTCTCTCTGTCTCTCCGTCCATTTTGTTCTTTGAGCAGTGCTTGTTGTCTGTTGGCATCAATCAAAACAGAGCCCTGACATTACTTTGAAGGTCGTGACAGTGCAGCGTAAGTAGGAATGTGGATATCATTCATCTGAGCTCATTTACTGCACATTAGTGTTATTCTCCCCTTCGAACACCAAGGAGTGTTAGTTTCACTTTCAGTAATCTTCTCATCTTACAGTAGAAATGTGTGTCATCCTATCTCGTCCCAGCTGCACTCTCCAGAGCTGTCCCTCTCCACTCTCTCTACCTCCTCTCTCTCTCTCTCTCTCTCTCTCTCTCCCTCCTCTCTCTCTCTATCTCCCCCTCTCTCTCTCTCTCTCTCTCTCTCTCTCTCTCTCTCCCTCCTCACGCCCTGCTCTGTCCCCTCTTCTTCCTCTCTGCTAATGACACGTTTCTCTGCGGTCACCTTCACTCCCCCCTCTCTCTGAAGAGGCTCGGTTGACAAACGCTGTCGCTTTGTGGAGAGCTATAGCCTGGCGTCAAAACATCAGAGGATAGAAGGGCGGCATAAATACCAACAACTGAACCTTCCCAGCAGGGTAATCACCACCGCTGGCCTGCGCCCTCTCACTCGACACCTCGCTCTGCATGCCTGTGTGTGTGTGTGTGCGTGTGCGTGTGTGCACACACACACGCACACACACGTGCATGCAGGGATGTTTTCACGCGAGTGCATGCTTGCATCCGTGTGTGATTAATCAGTGGCAGGAAGCAGGTCACAATCAGGGCTCCGTTGGCGGACGGCGGACTGGCGATGCGAAAATGAGAGGTGATGCGTCCATTGTTTGGGCGGGGTAATGGAGCCAGGGGAGTCATTAAGGATCAGCACTGGCCTGTCACATGCCTGTCACACCACCGGCTCTCTGCTGTCACATGCCATGTGTGTCCGGTCGAGCGCAGAGCAGCGAAACCCGCTTCTCTGCAGTCCCACGTCAGTCAGAGGCAATGTGCATCACTATCTCGCACGCACGCGAGCACACACAAACAGACACACACACAAACACGCGCACACACAACTGCAAATAAACACCATTACAACAGAGGAGGGGAGGACAGAGGACCGACCCTTCAAGCCATCAAGTCTGTCCCCGCTAGATAAACATCCTCTTGACACTGACATTTTCCCACCGCAAGCTGTGTTGATGCCTTTGTGCGTGTGTGTGTGTGTGTGTGTGTGTGTGTGTGTGTGTGTGTGTGTGTGTGTGTGTGTGTGTGTGTGTGTGTGTGTGTGTGTGTGTGTGTGTGTGCGCGCGCGCGCATCCACGCATCCACCAGCAAGGGTGTGTGTATGTGTGGTTGTGCGTATCTCTGTGTATGTGTGTGAGTATGTTTTATTTATGCATGCAGAAATAACAGGCCTTTTATATAAAGAGTGAAATTAATGTATGACCCTGCTGTACCAGGTAATAAATCAACTCTAGCTGAAGGATGACTGTTTTTCTCGCCTCCCCTCCCTAAAATGTTACCATTAGCATTTTGTTATGTTGTGCCGAGATAAATGATCACAAGATTCATGCAAAGAGAATTAGATGACGCCAATGTCTCCGCGTTGGTCGGAAAGACGCGTCGAGCCATTTTCCGCCTTTGATCAATGGGATGAGGGCGGCATTTCGAATGGATTTGACTTGATTTTAAACCCCATCTCCCTCTGAATGTAATTATTTGATATTCCACTCATTTTATGCTATATGAAGTGCGATATTTGTACTGCTGAAAGGCAGTGGACCAAGCATCACACAATCTAACAGATAGTACAGACACTGTCTCCTACTCTCAACCACTTAAGCCCCATTTGATAGTCATGCGACGTGGCACAAACATCATGTAACACGCTGTGCACTTGTAGATCTGCTATTTTCGCTTTATTTAATCTTTTCCCCAATAATGACATGCCCAAAATAGGGACACCGGGTTGAAAGAGGTTAATACCATCCCAACTAAGCATTTTTAGCATTGCACTCGCCATACATTTTTAGCATATCATTGAACCCCTTCACTATTCGGTACCACACCTTTGCAGACCTCATCTCCAGCGTCAAATGTTTGCTCCACATCATCATCATCATCATCATCATCATCCGTTTTTGCGTCTGGAGACTCGTCCAGGACAGGCTTCAGATGCGTCGCTCCACATCTACATACAGTATCATTAAAACTGCTATCAAGAACTTATTTTAATTAATAAAACATTATTATAACAGCTATGTACTGTATGGTAGAGTATGTTAATACCATATTACTAGCACATCTGCAATGGTCAGAGATGGTTTCCGTACTCTTCCATCGATCGAGAGATTTAGAGTAGTACTGCATGAAGCTCATAAGTGCAATGTATCCCCATGCTAAGCAAGCAGGGATTCCCTCTTGGATGAAGGGTAGATGTTTGGTCTCCCGCGCTCAGATCTCGGGTAAGACGTCGATCTTACGGATTGCAGCTTTAATATTAAAATGAGATCCTCTGTTTCCTTATAATTTTGGCCCCCTGCAACTGATCCACTCTGGACCCTGTGAGACCTGACTGCCTGTGTTATATCTCAGACTACCACCCCAAAATTTTCTTCATGCTCCCCCAAAAATTCCATCCGTTCTCTTTTTGCTACATCTCCCCTCTGTGACCACCCCCCCCCCCCCCCCCCTCCTTTGCACGGGGTGAATTAATGTTTGACTGTGGGAGACTTGTAGATGGCAAATGCTGGCATTCATTATGTATGACTTCCCCCGTTGCTGTTAATTTCTCGGAGCCAGCCAAGTCGAGGAAATGATTTTGTACATTATGTTTGTTTAATGAAATTGTCAGACTAATGGAAGCCGGGGCTGAATAAGATGGAGAAGAGTGTTTCTGTTTGTCGTTTTTATCACCTCTTTTTATTGCTACCAGTTCTCACATCAGTGCCCGCCCTGTATTTATGGACCCGAGCAATACTCAAGGAGTTTGGGAAGGGGGGAGAAGGGTGTGTAAGGGAGGGAGACGATCCCCCCCCCCCCAAAAAAAGCGATCTTTCACCTTCCAGATGGCACTGCCCTCAGCATTCCTTCATTCATCTCTCTATCAATATTGAATGAGTCTGTATGTATACATGTCTACAGGGACGCGTGTACACGCGCACACACGTGCTTGTATATGGGCCTGTTTGTGGGCACACACAGTCTTGTGAGCCATGCACACAACATGCACTAATGCTTGTGAAAAGTCAAAGTCAAAAGAGTTTTATTTATAAGGCACATTTAAAAAGAACCAGAGTTGACCGAAGTGCTGCACAGCATTGTGATAATAAAAACATATAACAGATAAAAGCACAGTGAATAGAAGGTAAAGACATGCATGTGTTATCGACCAATTAAAATAAAAAGTTGAGTTTAGCATTTGAGTTTACAGCATTTGAGTAAAATATAACAGACATACAATAACACTGAGAACAGAAGATCATAAGGCGATAAAAAGTGGGTCTTAATGCTGAGGATTCCTGAGTTAGTGAATTATTCAGCAATCTCAGACAAGAGGCCTCTTTTACAGCTAGATCTGTAAACAAACACACAGTAAAATCCTCAGTGTTAATTTGGCTTAGAGTGTAAACATGGACCCTTTGCATCCATTTGTATAATCTCAGTTTTAAATGAGAACGGAGGATTTTTATTGTGCACTCTTTATTTCACCCATCACTGCACCTGAAGCCCGGCCCCTATGTAAATCCATGAGCCTAATCACCACAGCACCTCAAAAGCAGCCATTACATGTCCATGCATAAAATGGTAAACAGTAAGTCTCCGATAAGGCATGAGGGGACGGAGCGCGCTCATACATTAGATCCACACTGAGCGCAGCCCAGTCTAACATGTCATTATGTAAAAGAACAATCACCGTCCAACCTATTCCTTCTTTTTTCTTTTCCTTCTATTCTACCTACTTAGCGCGGGGCCCGCAATGTATAGAACAAGGCTAGATTACATCCACGTGCATTGTTAAGGGCCCAGAGTCTATGAGGAGACCCATATAAATGCAAATTGTGGAAGGAATATGATTATTGCAGCGGCAGTCAAATGGTGCTGTATGTGATGGAAGATGGAAACATCTCCCTTTAGATGCCGCTGGCTTTTAACATATACAGGTATCGACCTTAAACCTTTTGTGCATGCAGTCTCGCATACCTGAGAGTGTGTGTGTGTGTGTGTGTGTGTGTGTGTGTGTGTGTGTGTGTGTGTGTGTGTGTGTGTGTGTGTGTGTGTGTGTGTGTGTGTGTGTGTGTGTGTGTGTGTGTGTGTGTGTGTGTGTGTGTGTGTTGCATTGGTGCTGATGCTGCCCCTAACCCAGAATCCATCACTGGATCCAGCCATGCGATTACTGCCTGCCATAGGAAACGCTGACTACTGCTGCTACTCTATTAGGCAAAGTGCTTGTGTGTGTTGTGTGTGAAAAGGAGCCCTATCCCAGAAGAAGGTGCTAAGTGCTTCCCTGCCCTCGTTTCCATCCATGTCCATTTTCTCCCGTGCACCACCTGTCCCTGGCCTGTGCAGCACTGGGAGTGACTCTGTAATGCAGCAGAGAGATTACAGCATGCTACATTGCACCAGATTGATTTCCAGCCTGCCTCTCCGTTTCTCCTTTCACCCTCGTGTCCTGATGCTGTCTCTTGTACCACCTCTCACCACGCAAAATACTCTGGGCTGCTCGGGTCCAAACCCCGTTTTTATATCAGCAAGGACAATGGGTGACGCGTGTGCGTCAGTGCATTGGTGCACGGCCTGTGCACATGCAAATTTATGAATGTGTACACACTATATATTTTGACTTGCCCTTGGTCCCTTGCACAGGCACTGGTGAAATGCGCAGGCGAAAGTAGTTGCAAACGTGGGGTTTCCTATAGGTTTTCCTATCTATATAGCATGTGTTTGTTTACGCTACGCTTATGTTTGAATGTGTGTTCATGTACAGGATGAGTTAAGCAATTGGTACAATGGGTATAAAAGCAGATCAAATGCATCGCGGTGCAGCCGGCTTTCTCGAGCGTCTATATACGAACACAATTGGCCCGTGTTCGGGGGAGGGAAGCCGGGAGGGGTGGGTGATATTTGTCATTGCATGTACCCCTACGGGCTGGGGGAGCGGCGCCTGTCAGCGGGGAGTGTTGGGCGGGAGGAGTAAGACGAAGGCTCGTCCTCCAGGTGGGGGCTCCTCACTGCCAGTAGGATACAACACACAGAAATGTGTGTGGGGAGGAATCAATTGGCACAATGATTAAATTTGGTAGAAAGCCAAAAGATTATAATAATAAACTCTTGGAGTGTAAAGAAAGGGCCCGAAAAGAACTTCGGTTTTCATCACATTCGCCTAATTTTGTTGTTACGACCTTGCTGAACGACAGAGCAGAAGTTGCAGCCTTAAAGGGGTATTTCACTTTGAAACACTTCTGGGGTCATTTTAACATCTACTCTGGGTTTTTTGTGCACCACAGTCCGGTATTAAGTTGCTTCATTCAATATTCTTTTATATTCTTTTATATACTGTGTGTGTGTGTGTGTATATATATATATATATAGTATATATATATATATATATATATATATATATATATATATATATATATATATATATATATATATATATATATATATATATATATATATATATACATACACACACACACACACACACACACACACACACACACACACACACACACACACACACACACACATACAGTATATGTACAGTGTATAGCCCTCTCGCGCATTAGAAGTTTACAAAAGAAGAAATGGCACATACCCCTCTAGACAGTGTCTGTGTGGGTGTCGTAGGAGGCCAGACGGGCTGTGAAATAGGGATTGATGTGTCCATTTGGAGACAGGTGTTTAGAGTGTGACAGAGAGCTACAGCAGCAGCAGCGTGGCTTTACTTCGGTCTGCTGCCTCCTCTGGCCTTGATTACCTCTTGTTATTGGACTGTGAAATCTGAATATGCTTTTTCATCACTCAAAGTTTGTGCTGTGTGACTTGTGCAGCTGAGTGGGCGACATGTCTTGCGTGCGTGCGTGTGTGCATGCATGTAATGTCCAAGTTCAAGTGTGTTTGATTATCACATGCGCATACAATGCAGAATTACAGGCAGGGTAATGCTTTGCTTAATGGTTTGGATAATACAAACATTTAAATTTAATAAGATTTAAAATAGTTGGCATACACTATAAGTACAAAATCGAATGTTGTTGTCAATATTAAAGTACTTCTGATTGTTTTTAAATCTGTGAGTGGCTTACCTCAATTCTATGTTGTTGTCATGCTCACTGACTACACATCAAAGAAATCCCTTAGATAAGATAAAGGCCTCCTCGCTATACCTAGAATACATGCTACTGTAGGTCATGGTCCCTTCTGTTATTATGGTTCTGCTCTACTCTGCGGAAGATAGAGTCTACCACATGAACTAAGATCTGTTACAACAGTGTCTTAAATGCTGACTACCATCATTTTCACAAGCTTTTAGATAGGCTTAAAGTGTGTTGTGAATGGGAAAACTTTTGTTTTAGATTCGATATTATTGCTATTATTCCATTTTAATAGTAATAATTGTTAATAATAATTATCATATTATTGTTATTATTATTATTCCTTTTTTTATTGGTGTGTTATGGCAATAGCTTATCTTATTTTTCTTATATGTTTTGTTACATAATATAATCTTTGCCTATTTTCTTTTAAAGCACACTGAGCCTACTCCGATCATATGAAATGTGCTAGCCTATATAAATAAACTTGATTTCTGTTATGGAGCAAAGTGATGAAACCGTAGCCCGGGGTGAAGACTTCCTGAATGACCTGACGGCAGGAGCGCGACTTGACAGGCAGACAGCGGAGCACTTAACCCATTAGAACCGGGAGAGCATCTGTGTCATTTCAGATAAAAAAAAAATATAGCAAAAAAATTGCAGATCTACAAGCTCACAGCGCGTCACTTCGTGCCGCGCTGTGAGCTTGTATCTGCTATTTTTGATTTTTTTTTAAACATCTTGAAAGTGTTGTTTTAACACAAATCTTCTCTTGTGGGGGTCCCTAACATTTTCAGATGGGGGGGGGGGGGGGGGGGGTCCGCGGCCAAATATACATATCATTTTTGGGGTCCTAGGCACGAAAAAGTGTGTGAACTACTGATTTAGATGACATTTTTTAGAATCGGCCTCAGGTCTCGATGGGTTAAATAGCTGGAGTCTGTTATAAAAAGCAGAGAGTGTCTGGTAAAAGTCCATTCATCTCCAGGTGCTTCGGGAGACATTCTTTATCAGAACTCGGGAATTAAACATGAGCTCAAATTCTTCACAGGCACGATTTAAAAGAGTGCGGATAATTTTAGCAGGAATTGCTCCACCTGTAATTTTAGCTTTACCCCTCCTCAAAGGGCCCTGCAGTATGTCTTCGTCATTCAGAGCTAATCCCTTTAGGAAGCTCAAAGCGCTGCTCTCCAACATGTATCCGCAAAGTGGATTAAAGACACTCGATAGTTCAGCTTTTGGATTTTTTTCTCCTCTGATTAAGGGAAACCTGCGAGAGCGATTAGATTTTCCGGCAAAGGGATGCACTTTCAGAGGCTAGAAAAGCATGTAAATACTTTGCCATTGTGCCAGGAGTACTTGCAGTAAGGAGCCATAATTAATAGCTGCCATGTCGTGAATGTGAGGAATCTTGAGGGGAAAAAGAAAAAGCCAGTCAATTACCACCAGTACTGGAAACGGCTCTGTAGCCTTCCGGTCAGTGTGTGTGTGTAATGCCGACTATGTGAGTTTTCAGTGTGCGCAATGGGGATTTAATATGACTGTTTACAGCATGTTGTGTGTGTGTGATCAGGGTGATAGATTATTGTGTCCATGATGCCGACTGCTCTACAGCGATTAGCCTTTGACCCAATAGATGGGAGATCACATCAGCCACTGAGGGGATGATGGGAGGGAAACAGGACAGTCCTAATTTACCGCCCCATTATCGCACTGCTGTCAGGAGGATAGAGAGAGAGAGAGGACGGGAGAGAGAGGATTAATCAACAAGGAGGAGGAAAGCAAAAGAGAGAGAACCGTTGGGGAGCAGGAGCGAAAATTAGGGCCTAATTCTGATGTTTATTTTATCTGCGGTGGCAGGTGTGCTGGGTGCGTGACCTTGCTTTGCTGTGGTTTCTGTGGTCCCTTCTAGCTGTGTGTGTGTGCGCGCGTGTGCGTGCATGTGTGCAAGTGTGGCTGGCCTGCAGATAAGACTGTAATGAAGTCGAATGGGAATAACACAGACAGACCGCCAAAGGGAGCCTCTGGCCCAGACAGCCGGACACAGCGGTCTCTTCCGTCCCCTACCCCTCCCTCTGCCAGCCTTTTGTCTCACAACATAAATTTGCTCCTTCATCCCCGTCCTGCTGGCTCTGTTTGTTTGGGGACTGTCGATGGAAGGTAATAAGGCTGATTCCCGCTGGTCCAGTCATGCCACTGGAAGCCCCCACGTCTGTCTTATCACACGGGCCGCTTCACAGACAACCGCATCTCACAGGGAATCCGACGGTCTGCTGAACTTCAGAGTTAGGCGATAAAGTTTGGAGCTAATGGCGTCAGCACCAGACAGCGAAGGATCGCTGAAGGTCGTCCATCCGTCGAATGAGTGTCATGTGACAGGATAAGGATTCTGAAGTTTTTCCTGTTCCCTGTTCCCATAACCCCACGTTTTACCCCACGTTTTTCACAGTAAACCGAAATGCTGTGTTTGTGTTCATTTAGGGAACTGTGGAGAAAAAGTCTGGGGTTTAAAATTGGTTTAGTGTGTTGCAGGATAGCAAGGCAATACTCAACCTGCACTTGTACTAGAATAGTTTGATAACCACTTGAACCCTTGCAGATCTGGAAAAAAGCAGATCTACAAGCTCACAACGATGCGTTGTGAGCTTGTAGAACAGAGGCTAGGATATTTGGCTGAGAGATTTGTTTGGACACTTGATCATTGCAACACTCTGCTTTTTCTGTTCACTGCCCCTTGTGTGACTGATACAGTAGGATGCCCTTGTGCGCGCATGCTTGCGTGCGTGCCGCAGAAATGCCTTTGCCTTAGTTCAAACTGAACATGGACTAGCAGCTCTCTACTGTAAACAGAGAGAGAAACCACTGATTGTGTGGCTCCTGACATTTTCCATCATACCTCTCTCCACGAATAACTATGTCGGTAAACACGATAGCTTGTGGGTTCAGAGGGAAACACAGCTTGCAGCAATGCTGCGCTAATAGCTTTATCTGATCAACTTAAACCCTCATTAAAACTCTGTTTTCTTAATGACTAGAAATTGTAAACAGGAATCCCCTCATTCCAATGTTTTCACTCCGATGGCTATGGAATGCTGTAGCGCACCTGGGCTACATGTGCATTAATTGGAAAATAAACACCTTTCTAACTTGTAATGCTTGTCACTGCATGTCCTCACTATAGAACATGAGGAACATGATTCTATTATGGGGTCAACCTGCTAGGGTGTTAATTGAGCCAACATTAACATTTTGTTTCAATATCGGTCCAAATCATAAATACAAAATGTAATTTCAAAATGCATAATTCCGAAATGTGGATCGACTGCCAGTATTAATTACAAATCCAACCTGTCGTCCCTATTTTAGTCATGTCAAATTTAGAAAATGTTTGAAAAATAGCAAAAATAGTACTAATTAGATGGACTATTTTCACGTCCAACAAGGTACAGTATAAACACATTCATTAGGTCTTTAAGCCCTATATTGTAGGGCTTAAAGACCTAATGAATGTGTATCCTGGCCATCTTTGCCTGCAGATGTGGACACAAATATTAATGTATTTCATGGTTTTGACAAAGGTCTAATTTGGACAACTTTGGCGTGAGACCAGGTTTGGACACTATATACAGTACATTAGATTATTGCAACACACTCACAATAACTTTTCTGTTCTCTGCCGTCATGTGACTGAGAGGTTGTCCTTGAAGTCCAGAAGATACAGAATTTTGAGAGTTGTGTATTGTGACGTATTTCCAAGTTAAACCGGATCGACAGGTGGAATTACAATACAAAATTGAAGATTGATGGATGATGTCATGATATTAAAGGTTGACATTTTTGGTTCAAGACTTAAGCACTTAAGCACATGACATATTTTGTTAGCAGCTAGAAGACGTGAGTGGAGTTTTACATTATGGTTAAATGATGATAAATATGACTTATGGTCCAAAAAGGGTCAAAAGGGCATTTTTCATGTCATTTCGACTTTAAACGAGTGCAGCCAATGTGAGTGTGAGACTCGAGGTAAAAGGTGCGTGGTAGTTCCATGTGTTTAGCTCATATAACAGTCAGGTGTACTGTACACACATGCACGGCCGCACGCACACACGCTGCAGTGCAGAGGTGTAAACCTGTATTTAGGTATACATGCGTAGGTATGTGAGTTATATTTTTGGAACCATGAGGAAACAGTACTGCCTGGCCTACTCTGTAGCATATGTGCAGAATGATAGTCACCGGGTTTGAGAGCTGTACTGATGTGCTGGCACGCCTGGCAGGCATGCTAGTATGTGTGTGCGTGTGTGCTTGCTGGCTTTTTTTTTTAACATTAGCACCTCTGTTTCCTCGCTACCCAGATCCCCCATATACACACACATACGCGTGTGTGTGCGCGCACACGCACACACTCGTCTTTCCTCCCTCTCTCTGTCTTTCCTCTCCTTCTATTATTCTCACTCCGCACCAGAGAGCCGTCAGCAAGCCCTGAATGCATTACGCTGTCTGCTCCATTGTTTGGGCTGTTCTTCTGTGTCTGTGTCGCACTCTCTCTCAATATTTGTTTTCATTAATCACAATGGGTTCCTGCTGAGGGCAGCTTGATGGCTTTTTTGGCTGTCTTTTCTTCCCCAGCATGGCTTTTGTCTTTAGGCATTGTGTTTTTTGTGTTTTTTTTGTTCGTGAACACCCCATGTGTGTGCTTGCATGTCTGTGTGTGCGTATGTGCCACGTGTATTGCCGAATTTATGCTCCCGTCGTATGATGTGTTGGACATCTGCAACCTCATAACGTGATGCGGATGCAATACTTTGTGAGCTTGTAGATCAGTTATTTTCGGCACGCGACACCATTGTACAACTAAGTATTAGTCAGGCCTACACCTCATTTCCATTAAGCTCTGTATGATGTACTTAATTCTGTTTAATATACGCAAAAAAATCATATGTACTGTAATGTTCAATGTAAGGAAATTTATTTATTTTTTGTGATGGATCTAAACAATATTTTTTAATTAATATAAAGTCCAATTGAGTACCTTGTAAGGTGCTCTATACATAAAAGGTTATCATCAAAATTATAGTCAAGCAACTGAATTGAATGAAATGGCATTTTCTGCTGTTTCCTGTCACACAAGCTGTCCAAAATCCGTAGCAAAAGTTAAATGTTTTTTGTACATAAAAGAAAGGTGCTTATGCTTGTGAATGCTGTGTAAGTTGTGTTTTGGCATGCTCCTCATCCACTGTGTTTGTTTGAACGTACCGTACAGAAGGATGAAGAGAGTATCAAACACACTCTTTCATCACTTCTTGAGATCATGTAACATGGTAAATCTGTTATGCTATCCTTTCATGTTATCCTTTTATCAGATCTCTTTCCCTCTCCCCTGCTGTCTTCAGACAAACCAGCCAAGGCAGAATAATAGCCAATACATACATACATACATATGTACATACATATTCAGCGTGTACTCGTTTTGCAGTCTCTTTCATCACTTCCATATTGGATGATTCATTTGTTTTTTTGTTTTTCAAAAGCTGTGTTGTAAAAACAGAGAGAGGGCATGTAAATACTGGTATTGACAGCAGGGTCTTATACATTTTCTTTTTTACCCCAGTGAAGAGATGGTATGCTGGGCGTGTTCGACACTGTGGGTCTCAGATATGTGCTTTGAATAAATATAGTATCACAGTATTATTGTTTTTACAGCAATAAATATTAAACCTGACCATGTGAGAGAAACATAAAGCCTGGACACTTCATGGTGTCTCTAGATTTGTCCCAGACAAAGAGGAAACACCTATTTTGGAAATAAGTATTGAGGGCAAGTGTGTTGACTTTTGCTTACTATTCTGGCCTGTTTAAATGACAATAAAAAATAACAAGTGAGTTCTTCCTTTTTAGTTAGTTGTACATGTTTTAGGTTCATACACATTACAACATTGTGATCATGTCAGTCATGGACAGTATCACCAAATAGTGGAAGTGTGGGGACATTCCTTATTATTACTGCACTCCCACCCTCCCTGCCTGTGTGACTCCCTCACGCCCTCCCTACCTGCATCACTTCCCCCTGCCTCCCTTCCTACCCCCTACCTCCCTGCCACCCTCCCACCCTCCCTGCCTCCCTCCCTCCCTCCTTCCCTCCCTCCCTTCCTCCCTCCCTCCCTCCTTCCCTCCCTGCCTTCATTGTTGAGGGAGGTTTGTTGTTGCTGTCTGGCCCACACCCGATGCTCTTTATCCTGGTAGTCTGGCCATAAGGACGATAAATAAATCATTGCTGAAGAAATATTAAAACTTCATTGTTGTTATCCGCCCTCCCTCTGTCCATCCCTCCTCTCTCTCTCTCTTTCTCTCTCTCTCTCTCTCTCTTCCTTTGATTTTTTTTCTAATCTCATTTTTATTTGCCTCCAGCTCAGCCATCCTTCGTTCCACTGATGTGGAATTCAAAGGATTCTCTTTTCTTTTTGGTACGGCAGTGCTCTACTTCTGCTTGCGCACACACACAGACACACCCATGCAAAAAAAACCTCCAAAACACACACGCCCAATGTGTACCACAGGCAGACGCACACACGTACACACACACCACCGCTCTATACATGAATGTATGGATTCGCCCCGCTGTTTTCAGCAAACTTTCAGCCGCTCCACAGGATCAATTCCAATTAAATATCAAATAGGCCTTTTATTCTCTCCTCCTCTCTGGTTGCCCTGCAGTCCTGCAGTGCTTCGCTCGCTGGTCCTCCACACCTCCGTCCACCCTCCCCTCGCTCCTCTGTTCCTTCTCTCATTCCCTCCATCGATCTGTGTGTTCTTACCAGGTACTTGTGAGTTTGGGTTTCGTGATGTAGAACTATGGCCAAGTTTCCATCCACATGTTGTGCACATGTTGTTTGTTTCAGAGAATTTTTAAGGCGTTTTGTTTTTTGCATCATTTAACATCGATAGGAGGATGGACAGAAAGGAAGCTGAATGTAGAGAGATGGAACGCCATGTGACAAAGGTTTCCGACTGGAATCGACCCGTGCATGTTACGATTATATGGTCGGTGCACTCTCCAGTCACCAGCCGCTGAGCCCTAATATTATATATACTGGAAACACATTTCCAGACAGTTAAAGACAATGCATATATATGTATGTTTCCATCAACTACTGTTATGCTAGTATTGAGATTGCAACAAGATTACGTAACCAAAACGGCACAAACCAGACACAAACAGTTACAGTATGGTGAGTTTACTTTAATGATGTAGCCTGCATTATGCATCTAAGGTTACATGCTGTTGAACGAGTGGTCATGATCATTTTTTAAATTGATGATCACGTATAGATGTCACTGCATTAAGTAGTGGATAACAGCCCTAACTATTGATTGTGGAGCTTAGAGATGTAACCAGAGATTTGAGCAATTTTTTGCTTTTCCTCTGCAATGTTGTTACTGTAGGTCCCTCTCACGTATAATAAAAATAAAAATAAAAATAAAAATAAAAACAAAAATAAATTGATTTAAAAAATAAAATTACACTTTATTGCATGCCTTAATAATAGTGATGTATACATTCAAGATGTCTACTTACAGCCATGAAACAGTAATGTGGAGATTACAGTTGCTCATCGTCTCTGCTGTCTGTCTGTCAGCTGACGACAGCTTGGAATGAATTGAATTTGTGCAGACATTAAGGCTCGCTCCAATGATAAGATCTTGAGAAAAAGGTCCATGTCTCCATACTTTTTGACAGTGGTGAAAACTAGCCATTTTCGACACGCGATCACTCTGCAATGGCGGATCACGCTAGAAATATTATTGTTCCAGTCGTTAGACGGGACCCTTGACCATCGCGCACGCTTGACCTTTGTTTACATCTGGGTCCTCGTGGAGGCTTCTACAGCTCTAAACAGATCAGCGTAAACGGTAAGAACGCTGGCACTGGATATACCCTGTTTTAAAAAACCTCTGGTACAGTACTTGATGTGTTAAGACACGCAAAATATGGCCCTAAGAGTTGACATTTGGGGGTTTATGGGTAAGTTGTAACTTTAATCAAACGTTGCCTTGCTCCCACGTACTTGCATGTCTGTGATTGGCTATCCAATACATCCCATAAGCCAGAGTGACAGGAGTATTGTAATTGGCTACAGGCCAAGGTGCATGTCTGCAATTGGCTAGTAGCGGTCTATAATAGCCTGAGGGAAGATTGATTTGTGATTATAAATTCAAAGTTACATAGTTGTCATTGACCGATTCAAAAAATATTCAGGATTTGAGGTCCTTGGCCTGCTGTCAGTGTGCACAAGAGATATGATGCTGATCGGCATAGCAGAATGGAAGATTAGCTGTGGAAAGTCACACAGACACAGATAGACACACACACAAATTAAATTAAGTAATGCAGTAACTACTTCATTTAATCCCTTGATCTGAGGAGTAGGCATAAAAACAAGACCTGAGGACTTGCTCTCAGAAGTAGATGTCCGGACGAAGTAGTGGACATTCAAAAAGTCTTCTGATCCTCCTGATTAAAGAGATCCCTCCAAGGAGAGGGAGAGAGCGAGAGAGGGAAAGAGAGAGAGAGAGAGAGAGAGGCTGTTCATTTGGCCTCTCTCTCTCTCTCTCTCTCTCTCTCTCTCCCTCTCTCTCTCTAGGCATATCCTTAGCACTAAGCTCCAATCATCAGAGCAACAGAGAATTAATGAATTATAAATCCCCCTGGCTACATTAACTAGAACCCACTTCATATGCCAGGGCTCAAATTACATCAACATACGCTTTGTGCATTTGTAAATGGCTATCAATTATTGATGTGATGTCATTACCCAAGCAATAACTGTCATGAATGAGTAATACATGTCATACAGCACTGTTGTCTCATCTTAAGATGACTTCTAAAAGGCTACATTGAAGGGATTCGGGCATTGTCTCGTGAATAATAGACGAGGTATCTCATGCTAAGCTGTCACTAAAGCAACAATATTTAACCCAAGGCTGTGTGGCAGCAAAAGAAAAAGTTACAACAGTAATGGCTATTATGAACGAATAGGTAACGTGAGTGCGTGCGAGCGATATCTGCTGAGCCAACACTGAACATTATTTGGATTGTAAATCGCAGAGGATGTAGGGCCCACTGGCAGCTATTAAAATTGACTATCTTACTTAAAGGCTCAAATAAATCACATGGATAGTGATTTACTAAGAACTATAAACTACAGAGAGAAAAAAGAACACTGCTCCGGCTTAAAAAATAATTTAAAAAAGAGAGGTGCTCATTGCGAGGTGGGATTCATGTGTAAGAAAGAAAGTAGCGCTTAACCACTTGAGCCCAATATAATTTGTTGTACACAGAGTACGCGTTGTGAGCTATTTCTACTATATTTGGGGAAATTATTAGATTATTGAAAATATTTATCTTTTGTACCTGTAAGTACAAAATTTCAATTGTGCTTTGTGTTTCCTGTTTGTCCTGTAAACATGGTTCTGTGTTCTAATACCGTATGCACCATTATGCAACCGACTGAATATGCTGAGAGAGGTTAAAATGACGTGAGAGGAGAAGGAAGCTCTTTTTCATTATCGTTTAGCCTACAGTGCAGTTTGGACAGTGCAATGTAGACGTTGCTTTAATGGAGAAAAAAAAGAAAAGAACGTTAAATATAGATGTTCGGATATCGACCCTGACTTCTTGGAAACCTTCGATGCTGTTCCCTTCTTAGTTGGTACAGGCCGACTTCAAAGCAGTCTTCTGCAGTGCTGTGTATTTTCTGGTGCTCAGATTATCTCTGAGGTTGCTTTGCTATCACCCTGGATGCTTTCTTTCCCTCTTGCGTGCGCTCCCTTACCGCCCTGGTCTCTCTCTCTCTCTCTCTCTCTCTCTCTCTCTCTCTCTCTCTCTCTCTCTCTCTCTTTCTCTCCCCTCTCCACCACCCCCCCTCCCAAACTGATGCAGAAATCCGTAGTGTTGTAAATGAAGCTGTGCGAGATCGATGCTGCAGGCTGCCACCAGAGCATTGCTACACTGATCTAGTGGTTAAAAACACATTCACAAACACGGGAGGGGAGGGGGGGATAGATCGGAGCCAACATCACGCCCACATCACTGTCACTGGAGACATCATCAAATTAAACTACAACTATGATGTGATTGTACTCTGCTCCCCACATCCTCTGATGCTCTCTCTCTCTATCTCTCTCTCTCTCTCTCTCTCTCTCTCTCTCTCTCTCTCTCTCTCTCTCTCTCTCTATTGACTAGAACTCATGAGGGTGGATTTGTAAGGGAATGTGTGACATGATTTGTGTAGTTTAATACGACGGCCAATTAGGCAAACAATTAGCAGACAAATGTTGTAGAACAAAAGCAAGGCTGCAGTGGCCAGGGTTTGAAATACGGGGGGCGCTACAGGGAGCTCAGCTTCCCTGAACGCCTCATTTGATACATTTTGGGTACCTCTAAGATTTCAGTTTTTTCCCTCTATATAAATTTGTATTCACACACGCACGCATGCACATACACCGCTAAAAGAGAAAAACAAAATTCCCACACACTCTGCTAAAAGCCTCAATTAAATTGTACACATACTTCCTGCTCATATATTTCCAGCTAAAGCATTTATAGGTACTTTAAATAAAATCTCATGTCATGTCAACAGCAGAAGGTACATGCTGTAATGTATGTTATATTTGGACATTCCTGCTGTCAGAAGACTGAAAATGGTTTTAAAAGAAAAGAGCAACAATGCTGTCTATCTCAAAAGGGAGAAAGAGTGACAGGTTGCATCCAAGCTGCTTGTAGGGCAGCAACATAAAAGAGACAACAGGCAGGTATTGTTTGAAATAAATATTGAAATTGTTGAATGAAAAATAATGTGTGGAATCTGTGAGAGTGGGTTGGCAGAAAATTAGTTTTTATCAGGTCTGATCTATGTTCAGACGGTGCAACTAGTTGTCACTTTCTCGTCACCTTTTTCTCATTGGCTGGCTGGCCAGCTGACTATTAAGTCTTAATCTGACCAAGAACGACTTTGAATTTAACAATAAGTTTTATTTACAAACAAAGGGCACAGCCATGGGAAAACGGTTTGCTCCATCCTACGCGAACATCTACATGGCAATGTGGGAAGACACAGCTTTAAAAAAATGTATTCTAAAACCAACCCACTATTTTAGATTCTTGGATGATATCTTTGGGATTTGGGAGCACTCCAAGGAGGATTTTGAAGACTTTATTAAAGTTCTAAACACACACCACCGATCCATCACTATAAAATTTGTCACAGACACAAACAAAATAGATTTCTTGGATGTAACCGTCTTCAAGGGCCCACTGTTTAACACCAGTGGTAAGTTAGATCTCAAAGTCTACTTTAAAGAAACAGACACTCACGCTCTCCTACATAAAACCTCATTCCACCCACCACACTGTTACACAGGGATTGTTAAATCACAGCTACTACGATTCCATAGAATCTGCACACAAGAACAGGATTTTAAGACAGCCTGCAAGATCTTATTCTGCGCCCTACGAAAAAGAGGTTACACAAGGACCTTCCTACGAAAAGCCCAAGACACCTTTCTGGAAGTAAAGGAAAAATACCAGGGCCCAAAACTGGCCTTGGTCACTACCTACTCCTCACAAAGCAAATTAGCCAACACCAGGATAAAAAGAAATTTCCAAAACAGAGGAAACACACTTTTAAATGGGTGTAAAATCATTTCAGCCTATAGGAAAAACAAGAACCTCAAAGATTACCTAGTCCACAGCACTCTTAAAGGAACGAATAGACCAACTAACAAGAGACCAGATTACTTTAAAACAACCCAAATGGTAACCAACAGGCACAACAAAAGAGTGTTTGGCATTAAACAAAGAATGCAGGCTAACACTAAAAACTGTATTTACTTAATCACCTGCACCAAGTGTGGCCTTCAATATGTGGGTGAAACACAAAACACAATCGCCACCAGATTAAACCAACATAGATATAATATAAACAATGGCAAGAAGACCAATTTGATAATTGTTCAACACTTTATGACACATGGAATAAACTCCCTAAAAGTCACTGGCTTAGAGCATAACCCAAATTGGACAACAGGACAGAGACAATATAACGAAAGACAATGGATAAAAAGATTGGACACAATTTTTCCAGAAGGACTGAATATGACAAACACCAGAAACACACAAAGCAACCCTTCTTAATTCACTCAAATTAACTCACAGAAACACACAAAGAGACCACCAGGTACTTAGAGAACTAAAAGAACAAAGACCCACCAGAGAAAGGAGGAGCAACACCCGACCATTAAAGACAATCACAGACACGTCAACGACCCTAGGGGAAGGCAAGGGGCTTCTCCCTGACCCATAGCTTAAAGACCCAAATAGGTGTGAGGATAATCAACCCAAATGCCCACTCAAGCCTTCAAAAGGACTAAGTGGGCCAAGACACACACAATCAAACAATGGACCAAGGAAGACTTAGATGAACAAATGTGAAATAATAAGGACCTTAAAATTAAAAGGGGTTAAGGCCCTCATTACTCTAACCCCAACCCCTGTAGCAGAAATGGAGAATTGTATCAGTCCCAACAAAGACACACTATTGACCAGTAGTCACAGGGAAGGTTAGTTGGGGTACACGCAGTCCCCACAAACATCATTTACGATTCTGTCCCTATCGGTACATAACTCGGACGGCGCTGAGTCGACTAGCAGCCCTTCGGCCGGTCGTTGCGGGCACTCGCGCCTGGAGGCGCTCGGGCGCAACTCCTCGGCCTCAAGGTCTGCTGAGTCGGCGCGCCTCCGTCATGGTCCATAACTGTATTTGTTCTCTTAAATCTTTTATTGAGTCCTAATCCTGTACCATTCTTATAATGACATTATGGATGATTTTTTGGTATGCGGTCCAGGTGGGACTCAGGATGACTGGACTTACCTGCCATGCACAGTCCCCAGTGAACATTTCTCACAAAGTTCACTGGCATTTCTATTTCATGTTATAATTTGTAAACATGCCCAAAAACCTAAACCTTAAAGAAAGGTGAAATGGTTAACCCTAATTGGGGAAAAAAATGTTTTTCCCCCCCTCCCTCCAGGAAAGGGGTAACAGCCAAAAAGAGCTTAGGGCAAAGATTTAAAATGTAGTCTAAAGGAATACTTAATTAAACAGAATGTGAAATTATATGGACCTTAAAATTAAAGAGTAGCGGGATCCCAAAAAGACTTTCTTTCAAAAATAAGATGGCGAGAGCAAAAATTCCTTGCTCTGCCTTTTTCTGAAAGGATGACCTTTCTAAAAAGGCTTAGCACTGAAGTCCGACCCTAACCATTCCCTAACCCTAACCCTAACCGCACGCGGAAGCCACTAGTCGGAGTGGTGAGATGTCGGAATGGAGAGTGAACACCGTATTGGATGTAACACTGTACCGTGTTTGTATTTGTCAGACTCCTGACAAATGTCTTTAAGTTAGGAGACCTCTCTCTCTCTCTCTCTCTCTCTCTCTCTCTCACTCTCTTTCTTTATCTCTCTCTCTGCCAGCATCCCTCTCTCCCCTTCCCCTCATCTTGGGATTACAGTAACCCTGCTTGTTTCCGTGTTGCCACGGCAGATCTCTGGATTATGGAGGCATCTCATCCACATAGCAAACACACATACCCACAAACTCATGTACATTGGTGAGAATAATCCTGTGGGTAAACAACACATGAAGGTTGCTCAAGCCATTCTTGGCTGAGGCCAATTTATTTACACAACTCTCTGGGTGTGTCCGAAATCACTCACTATATAGTCCACAGTGGGTTCCCCATTTTGTAGTGCTGTCCTATATAAATAGCAAATAGCCCCTTTATCCAAGGCACTTTGGATTGTGATTATACCATACTAGAGCGATGCCCATTGGGAACACATGCTGCTCAGGTTATGCCATGCCCATTGTCAGAGTACTTTGTTCACAACCCATTATCATAGTACTTGAAGCCAAGTCTATGACGTCAGTTTGACATCATATTGATGAGATTTATTTCTGGCTGCGTTTGCCTACTGCCAGCAATTTTTGATTTTTTTGTACCTTTCAACTGGTCACAGAAAATTGATATTCATTATGATCGCTTTTCCAATCGTTTGTAAACACACATGGTATGTGTGTGCGTCGTCCAGAGAAAATTATTCCAACCGGGACAGCCCCTTCTCTTGCAGCAGCATATTGAAAATAGGATGTCTCACGAAATGCAGGGGAAAAGAAGTCAACTCAAGATAGAGCCGTTTTAATGAAAACGTTAAACAGGAAGTGGACTGAGGCGGAAATCTTCAGATGGCGTTATTTCCGGATTCGGGTGAGTGGAAAGTGAAACTGATCACTCGGGTGATAGAGAACAGCACAATCTTTTATAAAACGATTAAAAAACAAAAAGTCATCATAAGTCGACCTTGGCAGTATTGGATATTGGTATTGGATATGTCCCGTCATAAGTCGTCCTTGGCAGTAAATGAGGTAACTCTTTTCGTGCCAAGTAAGTACATAACAATATGGTTGAGAAGTCATAGCATTGCTACACAAGAGAGGAGGCAATGCACACATCTCATCTGCCTTAGTATATCAGAGCCAACAGTACGCCCACATCACTGTCACTGGAGACATTGCCAAATTAAACTACAACTATGATGTGTATATACCCGGCCCCCTTGTCCTCTGATGCGCCCTCTCTCTTGCTCTTGCTCTCTCTCTCTCTCTCTTTCAGTACGGTGGTTTTGTAAGGGAATGTGTGACATGATTTCTGTAGGTTAATATGACGGCCAATTAGGCAAACAATTAG
Organism: Gymnoscopelus microlampas; assembly: GCF_963454915.1. Taxonomy (NCBI): domain Eukaryota; kingdom Metazoa; phylum Chordata; class Actinopteri; order Myctophiformes; family Myctophidae; genus Gymnoscopelus; species Gymnoscopelus microlampas. The sequence continues at coordinate 19,086,140 of NC_139955.1, read as the reverse complement.
CAAGCAAATGTTGTCGAACAAAGGCAAGGCTGCAGCGGACAGAGATGTCAGGGGTTCACAGGAAACTTCTCCACCATGAGACTTTGTGTCAGGAAACACACACACACACACACACACACACACACACACACACACACACACACACACACACACACACACACACACACTGTTGTAAAAAAATACTTTAATGGTTAAAAAAAACAAGAGCTATCGCTTTTAAAGTCTCGCCCCCCCACCCCCAATAGTAGGGTGATTTCATGTTATATACTGTATGGGAAATTAAGTGGGACATCTATACTTTGTATAATCTGCTAAATCAGTCATTATCCTAAAATGGTCTTGAATTATTGCTACAACAATAATTACTAAAATTGAATCACTCATTGGTTTCAACCACTAGCAGTCACCAAATTTAATAGGTCACATAGGTATTTTCACAGCCCTTTACAGAGGTTTCATTTCACATGACTTTCTCTAGTCTGTCTTGATCTAGTCTGTGAGTCCAACCCATACAACATAGTCACTGTGACGTTGCCACGTCATTTGTTGAGGCATTCAATCGCAATCGCCATGGGCGGAGCGGAACTTGGTTCCGGAAATGTTGAGTTAAGGCCAACCCCCTCTCGCTTATAAGCAACGTGATTGGTTAAAACGTTAACTTGGCCACAGATTTCAGTAGTGTAGGTTAGCCTTGCAGTGGTCGCTAGGGGGCGAGACAAAAACCTACAATGTTGTCCTCTCACAAAAGAGGCACAAAGAGACGGGTTGTCTCCAAGCTGATGTTGCAACCCTGCCCCGTAGGGCAGCAACATAAAAGAGACAACAGGCAGGTACAGTATTGGCTGCAGTATTTCAATTCATGAATGCAAAAGTACAGAGACAACATGTGGGATCTGTGAAAGCAGGAGGTGTGGTGTGTGTTGGCAGAAAGAGAGAGAGTATACAACGAAAGGATTATCCACACTCTCTTAGTTATTTCTTAATTTCTTTTTTAATAGGTTCACAGCAGCAGCCAGTCTATCTAGAGAAATGGACGCGTTTCGGCACGTCGGCCTTCCTCAGCGTTTCAAACTAGAATACATCAAGGAGGTGACATATATAGCTATGCGATCGTGTACAGCTGTGTCTCATTAGTGAATACAATTCACTCACATTTCATAATACTGCCAATGTTTACATTAAAATGCATTATAAATAGTAGTTGTATTTTACAGTTTCCACAGACACCACAACCAAATAATTAGATTTACAAAAAACTATTCAATAATAGCTCTTCATTCAATCCCTTTGGGAACTCTGTGTTTCGGAAATGGATCCAGTAAGCCTCCCTTTGCAATAGTACCCGGTCTCTGTCCACACCTCTTCTTAGTGGGTTGACTACTTCTAAACCTTGAAATCTCAGTGTACAAATGTCATGTTTTACAGTAGTGTATTGCCTGGCAACTGGAGACTTCTCGTCTTTTATTTCTAATATTACTCTTGTGTTCTGTAATTCAGATTTTCAATTCTCTTTAGTTTTTTTCCCCACATAGCAGAAACCAGGGGCACTACATATGTTGTCTTGCATGTAATTCTCCCTTTACTTAGATTTTCTTTACCATTATGAGGGTGTATGACAGAGTCTCCAGTAATCATGGCATTACAATTCCCTGAAGGTAAGGTGGATAAAAAGTGTTGTTGGTTGTATATATACATCATTATTTATTAAGAGAGAAAGAGAAAGTGAGAGTGACCTTTTTGTTTTTTACAGGCCTGTGCACCTGCCAACTATTTGCAGAGTGCAGACTAACAGAAATATGTGACCGCTCACAGTGGTTTGAGACACAACGGGGCCATGGTCATTTTTCAGTTTTTTTTTTGTATAACAGTGTTGGATGTAACACGGTACCGCGTCAACACCCAGATGTAGGTTTAAAAAATTCCTGACCAATCATTTTAAGTTTGGACTCTATCTCCCTCTCGCCCCTTCTCCCCTCATTCTGGGATTAGAGTAACCCTGCTTGTTTCCGTGTGGCCACGGCAGGTCTCTGGATTATGGATGCGTCTCATACAGACACACAGCAGGTGAGAATAATCCTGTGGGTAAACATCAGATGAAGGTTACTCAAGCCATCCTTGGCTGCCCATCAAGAGACCAATTTATTTACTCTCTCTCCATGCTTTCTTCCGTCTCTCTCATGTGCTCAGTCCTTCTACCTTTTCACTCTCTCTCGTACTGTCTTCCTCATAAATCCACTGGCTCATACTGTATATACAGTATTTTTTCGAAGCATTCCTCACACGGGTTTGTAAAGGGCTGATAAGCTTGGCCCTCTTGTCTGTGTCCTGCTGGCCACGTAGCAGATTAGATCTTTATCACACGAGACAAGAGCCCCACGGAGAGCCGCTCTCCACTGCCCACATCAAACAAGACACGCAAACACACACACACGCACATAGGCACGTACTACATGCAGCCACTTGCACATCTAAACACCTCACACCAGTTGTGCGCTGGTGTCTTGCCATTTCCGGTGCAAAGCATGACCAGTATAATTGAGGCTTCATACGCAATAGTAGCTTTGCTCAGAGACTCAGAGAGTGCATGTAACCACTGCAGAGCGAATCAAAGTGACTTTGCGTCATTCTTGTCCGTTTGTGAAGTTAAAGAGCGGGCTGAGCAGCAGGGGGGCTGAGCCCTCTGGCAGACCTTATCACAAAGACAAGCCTATAGTCTCTATAGCCTTGACTCTGGCTTTGTTCCTATCCTTGTCTGGAATCCACTGAGTGGCTGAGTCAACAGGCGACAGAACTGGAGATAGGCAGCATATGAGGAGTGTCAATGGGTCACAGCGCCGCTTATGAAAGCTTGGGGTTGTTTGTCCCGAATGATCTCCTCTATCCATTCATCTGGTGCTGGCCTGTCATCCACACCAATAGTGACACCTGAACGCATCATATCGTGACATTTCGGTGGTTAACGCTGCCCCACTGATGCCGTGGATGACCCTCAGCTCTTTATCGCTTTACTTGCCTTCCTCTCTCCAATGCTGTCGGGCATAAAGCTTGCGTCTCTATATTTCATCCTTTAATGTCTGTTTTTTAAATAAATGAATGCCCTATTTTGTACTTACACTGCCGTGCAACAGTGGTGGAAATAGCCGATCTACAAGCTGATACCGTGTTGTGATGCGTCACGTTGTGAGCTTGTAGATCTACTAGTTTCGCTATTGAAAGAGATGGAACATTTCCGCCTATGTTCAAAATAGGGATGCCGGGTTAAAAGTGTCTGTCTCTCTCTCTCTCTCTATGTCGTCCTCTAAAGAGCTCTCCGTCGGCGTTTCCAGTCTGGCCGGCTCGCTTGTGCTTTGTTTGTCTGTGGTTTGCATACATATTTGACCACTGAAATGTATTAAATTAAGAACTGTATTGGATCCATTGGAACACAGGTCCTTCTTTCCGCATTTCCTGAAAAGTTTGGACATGCTGTACAAGGTTTCTGCCCGGCAGCGGCAATGTTTTTCCACCCCCCTTGTGTCTCGCACAGACCCCGTTGATTAACATTTTCAACGCAAGCGCATGTTGTTCCAACACGCAGTGTGGCGAGTGCTTGAGCTGTAATTAGAATTAAGCATATTGATCATGCAGGGCCAGACGGTGGCGGTATAAATAATTGCTAGCATGAATAAGTGAAAGCGATAGGTGAGCTCCTGGTGATTTATGTATGGACTCCTGCGGTCTGCAGCATAAATCACCAGCCGCCATGTTCTCATTGAGTTATGAAGGCCTTCTGTTGCAGCTGGAATAATGACCAACTCTTATGTCTTGTGTTTGTCTGCACCATCCATACTGGAGGAGCCGTGCTCCTAAGCTAGCAGTGGCTGATATGGTTTATGGCGCTCTACTGTATATCATAAGCATCTGATTTTAAGTCATGGAGGAATAAAAGCACCGTAAGGTGCTCAGCACGTGTGTGTATGTATAGGCGTGTGTGTGTGTGTGCGTGTGCGTGTGCGTGTGTGTGTGTTTGTGTTTGAACGTGCACACATGTTGGTTTACATGTGCTGCTCCAGCAGGTGAGCAGTAGCCTCGTGTGGCCAGACAATATGAGACTTTTTTTTTGCACTGGCAGATTTGTCTGGTCCCAGGCTAGGTCAGCAGTAAAAGTGAATTTGAATAGCCCTAAAATGTAACCATGAATTAATATATACAGTATACATACTGTGCTTGAGGGGAGGGAGAGAGGCATATCAGCGGGCATACCCTCTGGCATGCCCGCTGATATGCCATCCCTCGCTTAGTTATCCTTGTGTAACGACGAATGTCGGGCGATAATTTGTTCATCACATAACCATAGCCTTATTTATTCATTAAGATAAAAATACATTTTCATTTGATCGACAGAGGATCTTCCCCGGCCAACCAAAAGATGGTCTCACTTGGATTTCCCATCAGTGTGGGGAGGGTGTTGGCTGAGTACATGGCAGGTGCTGCTGGCCCTCACCCTTGTAGGTGCAGCCATAAAATACATGTGGGGGCTTTTTATGCCTTTATTTTCTCCGCCAGGCCGAAAGGCATGGCGAGAGAGTATGTTTTCCACCCCGTCCGTCCGTCCGTGTGTCCGTGTGTCCGTCCGTCTGTGACCAGCTAATCTCCGGCACCGTTGTCTTGATCGTAGCGAAACTGTGCACACACACTCCCTGGATGCCAATTCAGAACCTTTGCCCCAATTTTTTCTCATGGGCCTTTCATAGCGCCACCAGGAGGCCGATTTGTGCAAAACACATTTTTTGACAGCACTCCTACAGATTTTGTCCAAAAATCACGCAAATCGGTATACAGTATCTCTGTAGTCATTCAACGAAACGGGTCTTTCAGATTTCTCATATTCCATCCTGATTGGCTAAAAATGTCTTCCAAAGTTTGCAGGAGTGCTCCGTTTTGAACAAAATGCCTCAAATCATGAACACAGCATGCAATATCCGTGAAAATTTGCACACACATTCCCATTAGGCCGAGGAAGAACTACCATTTGAAAATTTTCAAATCAGCCTCATGGTGGCGCTATAACAGGCCGGTTCGTGTTTTTACCTATAATTGCACCGATCTGTGTAAAACTTTGTATGCACACTCCCTAGAGGTCAAGGAAAAACCTTTGCCCTGCATTTTTCACATCTTCCTTTTATAGCGCCACCAGCAGGCCGACTTATGTAAAACACATTATTTTATACTACTCCTTCCAATGTTATCCAAATTTCACGCAAATCGGTACACATGATCTCTATAGTCATGTGATCACGACGGATGTGTTTGATTTTTCATATGCCATACTGATTGGCTAAGATTAGCATCTAAAGTTTGCATTATTGGCTTGTTTTGAACAAAATTCCGCAAATCATGAACGCACCGTCCAATTGCGCTCAAACTTTGCACGCACATTCACACTATGTTGAGGAACAAATGCCACCCTTTTAACATTGGCCTGTTATAGCGCCACCAACAGGTCTAATTTAGCGAAACATGTTTTTAACAAAATGCCTCAAATCATGAATGCAGTCAGTGTCCGATCGTCGTGCAAGGCCTAAGAAGAAATGGCAACCTTTTCACGTTGGCCTATTATAGTGCCACCAGGAGGCCACAATAGCCTACCTGACCTGGCGGAGACCTGTGCTCCGAGGAGCACTTTTTCTAGTTATAGATAGGACAGTAGGCTGAAAGGAAATGGGGCGAGAGAGATGGGGGGTGACATGCAGCAAAGGCCGTAGGGATCGGGACTCGAACCTGTGCCATTCTGTGAACTTAGATACTGAGTCTTCCACTCAGTATTTCGGTTCAGGTTCATGCTCAAACAAAGTCTTGTGTTTTCTCATTCGAGAATTCTACAAAATCATCCGCAGCACCTGTGTTTGGTGGACATGTTTGACATGTTGAGTTGCTTGAGCAGTGAGGTCTTACCATGTCAAACATGGATGAAACTTGGGCACCAAACACTGTCACTGTGGAGAGTTTGGTAAATTTCATGGCTGAGGAGATATTCAGGTGAAAAGGAACCAAAACACAGATCGGACAACCGCCACAGCAACCTTCAACAGTTAACCAAATCGTAGATAGATCTATCTATCTATTTATCGAATGTATCTCTCTAACTATCTCTCTAGCTATTTATCTCTCTCTATCTCTCTATGTGTGTTGGCTGCTTAAGTACAAATTTGTATCATGGTCGTCTTTCTCGATGTCAGGCGTCTTTTTAGAGGCCCTGTAGTGTGATGGTGGTGCATCCTTCCTTCATACTGCTCCTAAGTGACACTAAGCCTGTTGCAGAGGGTTTTTAGCAGGCCCAGAAACAACCCTTAACATAAGTCTCTTAAGTGGTGTCTCTCTGCATGGCTCACTGACAGATCTGTATCTTCATGTTTTAGCCGTCGGCGGAGAGAGGCGCCATTTCATCCAAACTGATCCAGGTTACAAGGGAGAAACAAGTAAACATTTACCGTGACAGAAAACACCGAAGTGCTTCAGGGCCACAAATAGTGCAGTGCCCATGTGTGTGTGTGTGTGTGTGTGTGTGTGTGCGCGTGCGCATGCTTATGTGAACACGTGCGTGTGTGTTCAGCATGTGTGCTGATGTTATCGGTCTTCTATATAAAGCAGCCTCTTGCGCTTCGAAAAAACAAACCGCAGGGCAGATTAGGTCAGTTCTGCACCTCTCTCCACCATCTTGCATTCACCACATATTTGAAAGGACTGACGTATGCACACACGCACAATCAGGCACACGAACACACACACACACACACACACACACACACACACACACACACACACACACACACACACACACACACACACACACACACACACACACACACACACACACACACTCACATGGTGACACAGACAGATAGACAGACATGCAGAGAGACACAGACAGACACACTCACATGGACACACACACACACACACACACACACACACACACACACACACACACACACATACACACACATACACATACACATACACACACACACACACACATGGTGACACAGACAGAGAGACACAGACAGACACACTCACATGGACGGACACATACGCACACACACACACACACGCGCGCACGCATGCAAGCGCCTCCCCCTCACGTGGGGGCGGGGGGAGGGTTTGGGGGGTGCAGAGAAAACCTTTCATCAGACACGCTCAGAGAGAAAATATTTTTGCCTGAGACGAGAACAACAGGAGCCAGGGAAATTGATTTTGATTTGAAAGTGACGGCAAATAATGGAGCTTGGAAACCGTCCCCGAATCTGAATCTGTTTTTCATTCCACAATGTAAATGGCAACACATCAAGACCTGTGGGGGTAAACAGGTTTGAATGAGGATTTCGGCACAGACACGGCAGCATGCACGCACTCACGCACGTGCATATACGCTAGCATGCACACGCGCGCATGTCTGCATGCACCCAGTGTAGCTGGGTCAGTACACAATCAGCCAGCCTTTGATAGAGGTATTAGTGCATCTCTTTGCAGCGGATATAGCCACAGAATATCTCTCCTTGTCGCTCTCCCACTTTCTCCACTCTCCCTCCCTCCCTCCCTCCTATTCTTCTGCACCACTCTTTCAGCCTGTGAAAATACCACAAAGAGTGCCTGTTTCGTGCACTTTACAGTACAACCTCTCAAGGTCAAAACACAATGGACATTAAAGCACACATACTACACGTTTCCAGGAATCTTTGGTCCTGGTTGGATGAACAAGTTTTTGCTTAAACCGAGTGAGACTTATCTACTTGTACTGTACTACTTCAGAATGTCCATGGAAGCTCTGATCATGTTTAGTACTCCAAATGAATTGCTTGGTTGATTGAATACTTTATTTGTCAGAAATGTAAACAGCACGAGGTACAGTCGGCCATTTAGGCTAAAAGGACAAAAAAGTATTATTTTTATGCTAATACTTTTACTTTTACTTAACTCTCTGGCGTCCACATTTTGTTTTAAAATACAAAATGACTAAACCTTTTTGGCAGGGCTGGTATGGTAGATTTTGAATGCGGAACTTTTACTTGTAACAAAGTCTTTTTACACTGTGGTATTGCTACTTTTACTCAAGTCCAAAATCTGAATACTACTTCCACCACTTTCTCCTCACATTTAGCTAAGGACAAATTGTTTTCTTTGCCAAATGTTGTGAACATGTTCAAAATCAAAAAATTTCTTGGTCACAGACCTTTTTTCAAATGAGTTCAACCCAGCAATCATCTGCTAAAATATTATAATTTAATTAGTTAGTTACATTATAATGTGCTTCAATATGTGACCAAACTTCTTAATCACAGTCGCTCTTAATTAACTCTACAGTTTTGTTTGTCTTTTAAAAAAAAGCATAAAACAAACATGCCCACACACACACACACGCACACGCGCGCACACAGGCTCAAGTAAGATCCATTGCTGCTAATTTCTCCCAACAGCTACTTTGCAATAATTGAATTGTTGGAAACAATTTCCGCAGCCCCAAATAGCAGTTAATAAACCCAGTCTCCCAACAGTAACCTGACTTCCAAACACATTTACATCTTCACAGCACCATCAAGTTGACAGCTATTTAGAAACTGGAGTTGCCAAATTACACACCATTAAATTCAACAAATGAATCATGATTTTGGGCGGTGACAGTGTCGGGGCTTTTGTTGCGATGAAGGAAGACTGACAAACAGGATCGCCACTTCCAAATGAACGCTGACTGACACGGGGGCTAACTACACCCTGCACTTAATTAATGGGAAACAAAACGAAACGTGAAGCTGGTCAGCCACATATAAGTGTAGCGGACATGGCGTAATAACTATGGGAAATATTAACGATAATTATGAAAATATTAAAAATATTTTCTGAAAAAATCAAAATATTGATTTTCACCAAAAATTAAGGAATTGCGCAAATTAAGGGATTAATTCGCACCTCAACACAACCATGAAAAGGGCTACGCAAGAATCTTGGACACAGTAATGATGCATGGGTTCTGGTTAGAAAATGATTGGAAATATACTGCGTTGAAATCAATTGGAAAGGACTTCCGTTTATACCAAAATAAAGTGTTTATTAAGATAAATCCTATGTAGATATTAAAACAACCAATGAAATGGGGAAAAGAACAATAGATCAATAACTCAAAAGATGATGAAACTGGTTAAAATCTCAACAAAATACAAAATCACAGATCTACAGTTCAATCAGGTCAAATCAGGAAATGGCCACATTTTGATCTACTAAGGGAGAAAGAGGGATTAAAGTCATAAAAGAAAAGAGAAAGATCAATGACTAAAAATAGCTAATCTACCCTTACACTACACTCAGGTTGCCACACCACATGTGAATGCATTATGCTCGCCTGGTCCATTGGGATAGGAGAGGAGATGATTCCATTGTCTCTGGGGGAGAGACCATGAGGCGTTGGCTAGCAGGTTTGGCTAGCATCCGGCTACCTCACTGCGTCACGCAGTTCTTCTCAGTCTCCACTCAACTTGGATTGAGGAGACAGTATGTGTGGCTTTTGGCCCACGTGTAGAGAGGGAACAGTTGGTCGTGGGCATCTGGTAGCGGTTCAGCAGTCCTCAGTCTCCATTCAAACTCGGATTTGAAGAGACAGGATGTGTGGCCGAGGGCCCACGTGTAGAGTAGAGGGAGCAGGGCGGTTGTTCCGGGTCAGCAGGGCATCTGGCTTTTGCTGGCTGGAGAGCTGGACGTAGGCTGTTGGCTCTTCTCGTTGGGGGGAAGGAGGACTCCGATCCACCCTTGTAGGAGAGAGAGAGGCACGGGGGAATGTTCACCCCGGAGAGATCGTCGTGGGGGGGGACGTGGCTATCGTCTGCCCCTGGGTCCTTTGAGAGCGTTGAACTGGGAGCCACCCAGCATGTAGAGCAGGAAGAGGGGACTTGGTCAACCCTGGTTGTCGAGAAGCGGTCAAGAGAGAGCAGCGGGGGACGGTGTCGGCTCGTCACCCCGGATTATTTAGAGAGTGGGAGAGGGGACTCTGTCGACCCTCAGGACATCAAGCGTGCAGTGGAAGAGAGAGAGAGAACTGGCTGAGCAGTTCTTCTTATAGGCAAAAGGAGGGGTCTCCTTCTTGGCCCATTGGGGGGGGTGTTGGAGGCAGCTGGGTGGCAACCTCCTTCCTTACAATATGAAAACTAAAACTTCTCTGCTAACTATCTTAGGAACTTCATATTAACACATTTGACTGGATATTGGGAATCACAATGAAATTAGAATTCTCTAGATATTAAACATGACGGCATTATGTCAAATAGAAAGCAGGTAAGCATCAAAGTGTAATTAGCATGGAAGCATTTACATTTTACATCACCAAAGTTCATATTAGTCTTGTGGTCATAATACAGGACAATAAATATATATTTTGAAGTCACAGAACATAATACATAAGCCAATTTATTCAAAGTTCTTGTTGCTCATTGTCTTGTGCTCAGTGAGTCTGTGTGTGTGATACTGTGTGTGCTTGGCAAGACATTCGTTGCATGTCGTAAAAATTCCATCCTTATCTCTTAACAGATGCCGGACAGAGAGAGAGGTAGAGAGGAAACCAAAGAGTATCTGTGTGTCTTCTGGCAAAGACATTCCATGGGGCAATAAATGTTTGTCCTTATCTCAAAGCATGCAGTCTCTATTAGTGGGCTTGTTGGAGTTTGTGTTTCCTCTGAAAGGAGGGGGGGGGGGGTCTTTTATGATGAACCCCCGGGTCCCTTTGGTTATGAACTAAAAACAATATTAATTTGCTTTCTATGTTCACACCTGGCGGCCTCGGCATTATCATTACAGACCTCCCCTTGTTATCAATCTCAGACGAAACGAAACGTTGACGTCACGACCTTTGATAACACAAAAGAAAATGTGAGAGGACAACAGGAGCAGAACGTATAGCATATGCATTCACATGTCAATGGCAACTCTTTCATTAAACTGATCTAGTGACACTGGATCTGATTGCTTGAAAGAAATTTACCTTTTAGGCATTGGCCGTCACTACTGTCTGTTTCCTATTTTCTGAGAGGGCTTTCGGATAATCACAAACACACCTAAGAAAACATTATAAATCAGAGAACAAAAAGAAAAGAAAACTCCTAATACGTATATATTGGGGTATAATTTTGAGGAGTAATGTGGTAGCACTTTTTGTGACTTTTAGATGTGAGAGCTCGTAGTTGCATGAGCACTCTTACTAATCTCTGCTTTTGTGTACCAGAATTCAATTTGAGCAGTGAGCTCAATTTGCTGACATGAAAGGTGTCGCTTCATAATACAAAATATTCCATCCGTTTTTCTTTTCTACCACGGCTTGCTGGAATATATATATACACGGGGTGACCTTTTTGGCTTGGTTACACAAGAGCAGATCGGAAGTCCAACATGAATGCTAATTCTCTCAAAGTGTTTGGTTGGTTGTCCACTAGGGTAAATCCTGATTTACTTGGATGATAAGGAAATGGAGTAGTCCTAGCCTGGATAATAAGTACTTACTTCCTGTTTAAGACAACCAATTATAACACATTCTTTGTAAGAAGTACAGGTTAAAGTTTGCATGGTTTTTAACTAAGGTTAAGAAGTTGCTGCAGATTTGAGAACCTATGTAACAAGGGTCTTGCTCCTCCCCTTGGTCACATCCTGTGTGCAGAGACAACAATTTCTATATAGCTGAATTGACTGAGCAACACTACAAGTCTTAGTTAGTCCAGTTCCTGTTAACTGGGTTCTTGTAGCAACCATCATACATCACTATCAGTGTAATACACTTTTGGTAGGGCAAAGAGAGGAAATCTCACTAAACGTGGGTGGAGTTACAGTGTACCTTGTTAATAGCATGCTTTTAATCCACCTAGGGTTAGTAAACTATTCAAGCACACAAACCAGACAGTGTTCATTATCATAGAATGACTGAGGAGGTTAGTTAGGTGAGACACAAAATGAACTTGTTAAGCGTCTTGGATAGAGGCCCATGTTATTTTGAGTAACCTGATCTACCCTTTATGAACACATTTGACTGTTGACTCTTTACTATTTTACTAGTTTGATGGGGTGCATTATACATTAGTTTGTACGCCAATGCAGTTTTGCTGCATGTCTATAAACATTGCACCCTGTTAACGCAAATGTTTCCTTTTAAACACAGGGCAGGTCACCTTTGGGTTTGCACAAGGAGACACAAATGCACAAAAAGTTTAAAATTTGACAAAAAGCTTGAGACACCTCTGCGCAAAAGTAAAAATTTTGACAAAAAGTTTTAAATTTTGAAAACAACAGATATATATAATCAACACATGCCTTCAGCTATTTCTGCCGGAGTAGCACTAATAGTGATGTGGCGATGGTTTAATTTAGACACTGGTGTCTCAAGTTATGGTTTCAGCAACCTTTGTCAGGTTTGTCTTAACCAATGGCCTAGCTGGGCACGGGCACTAAGTAGCTGTGACTTATATAGCACATTGTCACTTGTTTAGGGAGAGATCAGAGTTTTTGTTTCAGTGTGTTAACTGCAACCATACTACAGTAAAGAACTACAAACATGGCGACCTCTAATTAGTTACCTAAAGTCAATATGTCTATTTGGGCCCCATGCTGTCATGGCTGTTGAGCCTTGGTCCATTGTCAAATAGGTTTAGTTAGAAAATAATTTACACATGGTCTTGGGGTCACCCTGGGGGTCTCTCAAGATATCATTAGATAGGCAGAAATTATCACCTTGTGACAGCATTCAGCACTGCTGTCCCTGAATTGTGTCTAACAGACTTGATCAACAGTTGGCAATCTCAGGGTGATATCATTGTTTATGACTGACCCCCTTGATGAGGAGTTGATGAGTCACGGAGGCCTGACGTAGTGATTGATCAGCGCCGCATTATAATGTCACACCTGAAATTGCCAAGTTTTGTACCACCTAAGGGTTGGGGTCTGTGCAGTGGCTTAGCATAGCGAGCCACTAGGTAGACATGGGCGGGAAACAGAGTACCAGTGGTCAGGGTGTCTGCGTAGACGTGGTGGGTCCCCTGAGGGCCCACATTGTAAGTTACTAATAGCAAATGGCACGGGATTCAGACGCCACGTGCAAAATGTCAAATGTGCTTAATCTATTCTGAGCTTCAACCATTCATTAAGCTTTTGACCCATAAGGAGAAGAGCTTTATTGACAGGAGCTACAAAGAGGGAGACAAAAAAAATAAAAATAATAATAATAATAATAATAATAAAAATAGCACTAATGCGTGGTTCAATCTTAATTGGACATAGTAACGCTTTGATTAAACCTGTTAGCCTTAGCATAGGTCGTCAGTATCATCGTACAGCGCCTAATCTGAATAATATTGATACTGAACAGTTGCATTAACAGATGCATGTGGGAAGGTATGAATTGGATTCCATAAATTGTTCAACTTGACTAACAATAGAGGATTCATTCTGGCTCAAGCCAAGATACCATAGTTGACTATAATGCTGTAATCAAATTATGTAAAGTCTAACAAATCGAATGCAAGTATATTAATCCTGGACGGATCATTTTTTTGACAATTTGTTTAGGACTGACATAATTGTATTCTCAAATTGGAAGCCCAACCATAAATATTTGGTAAAGTATAATATATAGTATATAATAAGGATGTTGTTTATTTAGGGTTACAACAAATAAACAGGAGAATATACTTCCATCCTGCTTAAAATTGATTTTTGTACACATAAATTTGTATTAACTTTGGTCAATGATAAATTTGGTTGGCATTCAAAATGTCTCAAATTCAATTTATAGTCAGAGTCCATGGCATTACCTGATTGAATGTTTTCATTCAATGGATTATAATAATAATGATAGGTAATGTTCAAAACTGTTCCCACTTCATCACAGTCCAGTATCAACATTATAGTAGCAGCAGAGGTACCATTTAAAACTAGATTGTCTGTTAGATTCGGTTTCAATCCCTCCGTTCGGGAGACACTCCAATTAAACACACTGTGGCCTTCGCCCTGTCAGTCAGGAACAGGTAGAAGCATGTGTTTTAACTAACACCCTGGTCAGCTTAGCAGCATTGACAAAGCACTGCAGCCAGGGGCAAACAATACAGACAAAATGTACATCTTACAGCTGCGTTTTGGGACAGATAGCCAGAAAGTGGCTGGGAAAGCAATGCCACCTTCACGCTGTGAGGGAAGGTGGGGAACACTGTTTTGGCGTCAATGGTGCGTGTTACGACCTTGGGTGTATAGGGATTACAACTAATTTCAAACAATTATGAAACCACAGAATAAGCGTGTATCAGTCTGCAAAATTTTCTTGGAGAGCAGGCAATTAAAAACAAAAACCCTTCCATTAGCCGAGAGCCTTTTACAACAGTCCAAACTTATTGTGTCGTTCTAAAAAGGTTTTACATTTTGAAAACAACAGTTTGTGAAGTGGCGTCATTTGAAACATACATTGGAAGTAGTCACAGTGTTTTGTTTTCATCAAGGTGAGCTAAACACGATTAGGCCTCCTCCAATTGTCACGGACTCGGCTTGAATTTTGTGTGGCCGCGTGTTCGCGTGCCTTTCTTTGCCGTCGTGATTCTTTGGGGATCTCAGCGGGGAGCTGTTTCACACACTCAGGGTTCTCATGTTTTGTGCCAGAGTTATCCCGTGAGGGAGGGCGACCGCGGTCGTTTGAGGAGGACCGAGCACATCTCCAGGAGGGAGTTTGGTGGTCGTCCCCCCTGTATAGACCGTAGTCGTCCTGTCTCCTGGGCTGCCATCGATCGATTTGGGTGTCAACAATTTTACAAGATGCACTGTGAGGTTCATTGTATTCTCTATCAAAAGCTTCCCGTGCTAGTTTGCGTAACTCAGCGGCAGGCTTTTTAGAATTGGTTCCAATAGGGATGTGCTTTTTAATGGAAGGGTGTAAATTATTCAAGAACAAATTCTTGAAATGTTCATCTTCCTCCATATTCGGAACATTTTTGTTACCAAAAAATGCAATCCTCAGACGGTTATAAAATCGATTAACTGCTTCACCTTCGTGTTGACAGACGGACACGGCGGACAACAAACCTCCTAAGGCTCGGTGATCAGCAAATTCATCAATTATAGCTTGACACAGAACGGACCAATTTGCTCGGACCTCGTCTGTCTGACGCCTGATAAAACCAGTTACCTCGCGGTTTGCGGTTCGATAAATCAATTTAACCTTAGTATCTGTGTCTCTTACACCACATTCTGTTAAGTGATATTCTATCTCCTCCAAGTAAATGTGGGTGTCTATAGATTCACCAGGCTTTGGGTCGAAAGGTCGGATGAATTTCGCAACTTTGGCTAAGTCGATATTACTCAGCGGATGCGCCGGCTGGCACCCCCCCGTGGTTTGAGGTAGGGGTACTGGTGCATTCAATGCGGCATAACCCCAGGCATGTGGCTCGAGGGCAGGTTGCCCGGCCGCCGGAGGTATGTTCTGAACAGATTGAAAAGACGGTAACATGGCGGGCAAGCCAACTGAGGCATGTCCTTGGACATAGTGTTCAGCTTGAGTGGGTGGTCTATCTACCAGAGGTTGCTGCTGTGTGACAGGGTAACGATCATGGTGAGGCTGACCAGAGAGTGCCTGTGATTGGCCTTGGAGGTCATGGAACCTTTTAACAAAGTCATTCTCACTGATCCAGTTACCTTTCTCTAGGAGTTCAGTTCTATCCCGCAATTGAGTGACACTGTCTTGTGCTATTTGTAACTTGACACTGTTTTGCGTGAAGTTTTCTGCAATGAGCAATTTTAGTTGAATGACAGTGTCTTGCAGTTGACCAATTTGCTGCTTGGCTAAGGTTATCTCACCATTTTGTTGCGTTTTCGCTTGCTCCAGTCCTATGTTAAGGTTCTGTAGCATGGTGATGTGACCTGTTGCCGCATTCAGTATAGCTGTCTGCTGTTGAGAGGCCTTTACGGCTGCATCTAACATGGCAGATTGCTGTTTTATTTGGTGTTGTGCCACTTCTAACTGAGTATTTTGCTGGCCTAAATCGACTCTCAGCGTTTTGTTAGTTGGTAGAGCACACCCAGTCTGTTCTATGTTGGTTTGACCTTTAGCTGTTTTAAAAGGTGCAACCAGGTGACATGCTACAGTTTGACTCATATCTCTATCAAAGTCAAATTGAGCAGTGTCTTGCAGTTTAGGGTCAAAGCTGTCTGTTAAAAACTCCATGGCGTGTTTTATTGTGTATACAACTGAGTGTAACACGTGACGGAGCCCTTTTAAAGGATCTACGTATATTAAAACTAACCCCAATATCACTGTTAACAATGTTATTAACTGACCGACTATATCGGAGTAGCTGAGGGGAGTGGAGGGCTCAGACATCTTGTTGCGTTACTCGCTCTTTCTATGACTAAATCAGCTAGACTCGACAGGGAAGTCTCACTTATGGGAAGTAAAAGACAAGGATCACTCATGCGGTTACAACATATACTGCAGGTTAGTCTTAGAATAGAGTTAGAACGAGAAACTATACCCAAACTCAAAGTGTATTAATCTTTAAATAACCTCGGCCATTTACTATAAAAGTGTTTACACTGCTAAAGTAATGGACTATTAGTTACTACAAGACCGTCACTAGAATGAACAAAACCCAAGTGGCTCACTGGCCTATTGTCTCTGCCTGTGGTTTTATGACATGCAGGACAAGGACCAGGCTTCCTCGCCCCCCCCTCCCTCTGTGCCCGTTTAAGGGGTGTTCAAAAGGGTGGGTGCGAGGTATGTGTGTGTGTGTGTGTGTGTGCGTGTGTGTTGGAGGCTAGAGACAAATGGAGGCCATTTATGGCACTAAAAATGTCTTCTTCTAGTTGTCCCACACACACCACAGCACTTTCTCTACACCCTAGGTGGAGAGGTGCTTTAAACTATTAATTTAGTTTAGCTTACTGCTATGTGTCACTAAATTACAACTGGAGCACAAGTCTGCTTGTATCCGGTTACAAAAATAAATGTGTCACAGTTTCACTTTTACCTACCAACTTGTTGCAGTTTAATTATTGGTAGTTATTGGTTACACTAAGGATTAGTGATGACCTTATTTTTTTGTTTTTACTCTACAGGAAGTGAAGAATGCTGTATTTCAAACTTCCTCGACATGGAGAGGGTCATCCAGTAATTACAATATCAAACTAAATTCAATGCAGATATATTAATCAATGTATCAAATGTAGGATATTTTACTATTACTATTCTAGTAACGGATTTGTTCACGCCACTAGTGTATACACACGGAGGGAGACTCCATGGACTTAAATTTAGCACTTTGTCAGATCGCTATTCCAACAGGCTTGATGACTCAGCGTAGCTAGAGTCAAAAATATAGTATTACACTATATGATATGACAATACATTATATTATCATGAAGTGAGGTGTCACACTGTTGCTATCACTAGGCTCTCATCACTAGCAGCAAAAAGTGGGTAAAACTTTGACAACGAACCCTAACTCACAAGCTTTGTGTATTCTACGAGTTGGCCACCAGATGACGCCAGCATGCGTTCTCTAAATATCTGTGGGGGTTGGAGAGAAGGGGCATGGTTAAAGTGCCTTTGTTCTCTTACCACCACAGGGAATTAGATGTTTGGGAGGGAGACCTATTTTAAACAAGATTTTCTCTGGCAATTTTTCCAATATTTCCAATATTTCCAATTATTCTCTAACCAGACATCAGGGACTGTGCCTCACAACGGGGCACCACTTTATGTAGCGGACATGGCGTAATAACTATGGGAAATATTAACGATAATTATGAAAATATTAAAAATATTTTCTGAAAAAATCAAAATATTGATTTTCACCAAAAATTAAGGAATTGCGCAAATTAAGGGATTAATTCGCACCTCAACACAACCATGAAAAGGGCTACGCAAGAATCTTGGACACAGTAATGATGCATGGGTTCTGGTTAGAAAATGATTGGAAATATACTGCGTTGAAATCAATTGGAAAGGACTTCCGTTTATACCAAAATAAAGTGTTTATTAAGATAAATCCTATGTAGATATTAAAACAACCAATGAAATGGGGAAAAGAACAATAGATCAATAACTCAAAAGATGATGAAACTGGTTAAAATCTCAACAAAATACAAAATCACAGATCTACAGTTCAATCAGGTCAAATCAGGAAATGGCCACATTTTGATCTACTAAGGGAGAAAGAGGGATTAAAGTCATAAAAGAAAAGAGAAAGATCAATGACTAAAAATAGCTAATCTACCCTTACACTACACTCAGGTTGCCACACCACATGTGAATGCATTATGCTCGCCTGGTCCATTGGGATAGGAGAGGAGATGATTCCATTGTCTCTGGGGGAGAGACCATGAGGCGTTGGCTAGCAGGTTTGGCTAGCATCCGGCTACCTCACTGCGTCACGCAGTTCTTCTCAGTCTCCACTCAACTTGGATTGAGGAGACAGTATGTGTGGCTTTTGGCCCACGTGTAGAGAGGGAACAGTTGGTCGTGGGCATCTGGTAGCGGTTCAGCAGTCCTCAGTCTCCATTCAAACTCGGATTTGAAGAGACAGGATGTGTGGCCGAGGGCCCACGTGTAGAGTAGAGGGAGCAGGGCGGTTGTTCCGGGTCAGCAGGGCATCTGGCTTTTGCTGGCTGGAGAGCTGGACGTAGGCTGTTGGCTCTTCTCGTTGGGGGGAAGGAGGACTCCGATCCACCCTTGTAGGAGAGAGAGAGGCACGGGGGAATGTTCACCCCGGAGAGATCGTCGTGGGGGGGGACGTGGCTATCGTCTGCCCCTGGGTCCTTTGAGAGCGTTGAACTGGGAGCCACCCAGCATGTAGAGCAGGAAGAGGGGACTTGGTCAACCCTGGTTGTCGAGAAGCGGTCAAGAGAGAGCAGCGGGGGACGGTGTCGGCTCGTCACCCCGGATTATTTAGAGAGTGGGAGAGGGGACTCTGTCGACCCTCAGGACATCAAGCGTGCAGTGGAAGAGAGAGAGAGAACTGGCTGAGCAGTTCTTCTTATAGGCAAAAGGAGGGGTCTCCTTCTTGGCCCATTGGGGGGGGTGTTGGAGGCAGCTGGGTGGCAACCTCCTTCCTTACAATATGAAAACTAAAACTTCTCTGCTAACTATCTTAGGAACTTCATATTAACACATTTGACTGGATATTGGGAATCACAATGAAATTAGAATTCTCTAGATATTAAACATGACGGCATTATGTCAAATAGAAAGCAGGTAAGCATCAAAGTGTAATTAGCATGGAAGCATTTACATTTTACATCACCAAAGTTCATATTAGTCTTGTGGTCATAATACAGGACAATAAATATATATTTTGAAGTCACAGAACATAATACATAAGCCAATTTATTCAAAGTTCTTGTTGCTCATTGTCTTGTGCTCAGTGAGTCTGTGTGTGTGATACTGTGTGTGCTTGGCAAGACATTCGTTGCATGTCGTAAAAATTCCATCCTTATCTCTTAACAGATGCCGGACAGAGAGAGAGGTAGAGAGGAAACCAAAGAGTATCTGTGTGTCTTCTGGCAAAGACATTCCATGGGGCAATAAATGTTTGTCCTTATCTCAAAGCATGCAGTCTCTATTAGTGGGCTTGTTGGAGTTTGTGTTTCCTCTGAAAGGAGGGGGGGGGGGGTCTTTTATGATGAACCCCCGGGTCCCTTTGGTTATGAACTAAAAACAATATTAATTTGCTTTCTATGTTCACACCTGGCGGCCTCGGCATTATCATTACATAAGACAACAGAGAACAGGATAGTCTACTTTCATTCTTCATTTTTCAGCGATGGACAATGAAATGTAAGACTGACAACGAAAGCCTGTGTGTGTGTGTGTGTGTGTGTGTGTGTGTGTGTGTGTGTGTGTGTGTGTGTGTGTGTGTGTGTGTGTGTGTGTGTGTGTGTGTGTGTGTGTGTGTGTGTGTGTGTGTGTGTGTGTGTGTGTGTGCGTGTGTGTACGTACGTGTACGTATGTATTTTGTGTTTCATCCTCTCCCCCTGGGCTGTGGCCTCTTAAGCAGATACCCAAAACGTCCCGGACCGCTGACATTGACTTTATAAGCAGACATTATTTTTAGACGAGCTGTCATGTTCCTTGAAGTGACGGCTTCTAAAAGCCTCCACAGACGAACCCGTCTCCTCTTCGCGCTCTGAAGTCACGTCTTCTTAACAGAGATGACCAGGCTATTGTTTTACAAGATGAAAGCGGAGGCGCTGCCCCCGCGTCGTGTTTCTGCAGACACCGTAGCTTTATGGACCCCTGCTCCTTTAATGTTTGATTTGTTCCCCCCACCCCCCGGCCCTGCCGCTGAGGGGGCCCTGGTCAATACTCCGCCGATCATAATAATATCCGACGGTCGGATGTCAGCAGGGTGTTTTTGGCCCATTTAAACCGCACGTGGATGTGAAAGGGAATAGCACGCCGTAGGACAGAGGGATGGGAGTGGAGTGCAGGGGAGGGGGGGCGGGTGTGGGGGGGCAGGGCAGATGGAGGTCGGAGCAGCCGCTTCGGAAAAGCGCTCCGGAGAAACCGGACCCTCCCAGGTACTTCGTCACATCAATTAGGAATTCTATCCGGGCGATGGGATCATGAGGGCTGTAGGGCAATGGACAGCACACAAACCTGATGTATCTCATTGTGGTTTCCGTGTGTGTGTGTGTGTGTGTGTGTGTGTGTGTGTGTGTGTGTGTGTGTGTGTGTGTGTGTGTGTGTGTGCCTACAAGAGTGAACTCTTCTCAACTATCTACTTATGCCCCGCTGACCCTTGGGAAAGCTAATTTTATCTTGTTTCTCAGTAGTTTTAATTGCTTCACATTGTTCATCCTCACTGAGAACGGAACTGAAACAGAGGAGGAAATGGGCTTTCTCTCTCTCTCTGCCCCCCCCTTTCTCTCTACCTCTCTCTCTGCTCCCCCCTCTGGTTCTCTCTTTCTCTCTCCCCATCTACCTCTCTCCCTCTACAGTATCTTTCTCTGCCCCCCCCCTCTCTTTTTCCTGCTCCCCATATCTCTATGGTGCATTTATACAGTATAGTGCTTTTATCCAAAGTGCTTTATAATGTGCGTTACATTCCGCCATGCACACACACATATTCACACAGCAGAGGCAACCGTGCAAGATACCGAGCTGCAGTTAGGGGCTTAGTGTCTTGTTCAAATACACTTTGTGAGTCAGGGATCGAACCGGGGAACCTTCCGTTTCTCTAGTGGCTACTCTACCTCCTTTAGCCACTGGCGCCCCTAAACCATTCTCTCTACCTCTAGCTCTCATTGCCCCTCTGCTTCCTCTCTCTATCTATCTACTTGAGTCTCATTCCTCCAACCAGCATAGCTATTTAGTCTGGCCTTGTGGCTGTCAGGCTGAACAAAGTGACTGGGTGACGAGCTATACATTGTTTTGTGATCACACGTCTCTCTCTCTCTCTCTCTCTCTCTCTCTCTCTCTCTCTCTCTCTTTCTCGCTCGCTCGCTCTCTCTCTCTTGGCTGCTGTCTGTCTGTCTGTCTGTCTGTCTGTCTGTCTGTCTGTCTGTCTGTCTGTCTCTTTCTCTCTCTCTCTCTCTCTCTCTCTCTGTGGTCGCGGTGTCTTTGTTTTATCTCTGTCTTTTGTCCATCTACTAGTATCGGCCTTAAGGATCTGGGGACCCTTTTCAAGAACTAATGTGGGCCCCTATACCCCCCCCCCCCCACCCCACCCACAATCACTTTCTTCCTCTCCAGTTCCTCTCTCCTCTGTCGTGTGGTATATACAATACAATTCAAAGGAGCTTTATTGGCATGAGAAAACATACGTTTACATTGCCAAAGCAAGTGTCAAAATATAATAAAACCAGTTGAAACTAGGGGAAGTATGTACAGTTGGAGGGGGTACAGCATTGTGTAAACAGAGCTATGTCAGTATGTATATACTGTAAGGGCTTGTTTTACCTGTGTTGTTCTCCAGTTGTCCTCGGAACAACAAGTTGAGATCCCTGTTGTGTGAAATGTCTGCATTACAAACACAAGATGCCACTGGCAGAGAATAGCACACGCACGCACGCACGCACACACAAACACACACCGGTGACAACGTTAAAAAAAGCTAATTGATCCGCGATAAAACATTCACAAAGCTCAATAAAGCAATAAACCTTTAAGGATTCCAAATTCCTCCTCCGTAACCTCTGTCAGTCTGTTGCTGTTCTTTTAAGATTTATTTTTGGCATTTTATGTGTTTAGTTTCAGATAGGTCAGTGTTGCCAGACCTATCACGTGGGATCACTCACAAGTTTGGGAACTTCTGGTAATGCCAGGCTACTCAGGAACA
>NC_139955.1:19023821-19061321 GCF_963454915.1 Gymnoscopelus microlampas | reverse complement strand
ACTCCTTAGCGGGGGGAGACATCTCCAGGGCTCCCTGCTACCGTGATGGAGTGTTGCTGGGAATAGACTGGTGTAGACGGAGCTGCCGTGATGGAGAGGGGCACAGAGGATGAAGGGCTGCGAGGAGAGATGAGATTGAGGTTGGAGGGAGGTGGAGGTGAGAACGGCGCAACAACGGATGGAAAGATGGAGAGGGAGAGGAGAGCGGACAAGGATTCTCGCAGTTGAAGGACACAACCTGAAGCCAACTCGCTGTCCGTCCGTCTCTCCAGATGGTTTCAGACACATGTTCTTGGCCCTGAAACTGGCTGTGACTTCCTATCTATACTTTCTCAAGTGTGAGCGTCCAATCTGGTTTACGTTGATGTACAGCCATACAGACAGTCCTGCTGCTGCTGTACTCTAACCTTATTAACTCCTTCCAGTACCTGATGTTGCTGAAATATGACTGATGTGTGGATCCTTGCCAGGTTCACCTCCGCAGGGCCCAGTTCTGTTCTGAGTAATGTCTCAAGCTTGAGAAAATGGAGGAAGTCACCGTATAGTTGCTGACAGGCAGCAGGATGCTGTAAAAATGATGACTGACCCAAACCAGAGACAAAAGGATGCATGGCGACTTAACCCATTCTATCCGGGGAACGCGTCTCTGTCATTTTAGATTTATTTGGCTGTTCAAAAATAGCAGATATACAAGCTCGTAGCGCGGCACAGATCTGCTTTTTGTATCGTGAACGTTTTTGCAAATCTTTAAATATATATATTTTTCAAAGTAAACATTTGTAACTCAAATCTTTGCTTCTGGGGGTCCCTGGAACAAAAAAAAATTGTGGCCAAATACATATCATTTTGGGGATCCTTGACATGAAAAGGTTTGAGAACCAGGCTATGAATAGAATAGTGCCTGATAAAATTTGCAGATTTGCACAGATTCAGTTGAATGCAGGGAATTATTGTATGTTAAAAAAATATTATAATTGAGCAGATTCCTCCAAATCAAGACGGCAGTTTGTTTGTGTGTTTAGTGTAGTTTAGTTTAGTTTAGTTGCAAACTGATGAGGATACAAGTACCTTCAACGGAAAATAGTAGCTAACATAATTTCTCATCTAAAATTAAATTAAACAAAACAGACATACGAACTAACAGACACCACAAAAACTTGTGAAAAATTCATGTTTTCCGGCAGTGGCTCAGGAGGCAGAGCAGCTCCCTTGGAATTGGAAGATTCCCGGTTCAAACCCTGGCTCCTTCTGGCTGCGTGCCAAAGTGTTCTTGAGCAAGGCACTGCTCCCGATGAGCATGGTTTGGTCTTGAATGTTTTCCTCTGGCGTCTGTGTGTGAACACATGCATTGTAAAGCATTTTGGAGGAAGGCGCTTTTACATTTACCTTATTTATGCGTATACTCTATTTGTGTTTTGATGTCGCGCGTGTGTGTGTGTGTGTGTGTGTGTGTGTGTGTGTGTGTGTGTGTGTGTGTGTGTGTGTGTGTGTGTGTGTGTGTGTGTGTGTGTGTGTGTGTGTGTGTGTGTGTGTGTGTGTGTGTGTGTGTGTGTGTTACATTCTCCAAATACAGTATTTCTTTATTTTCTTCATTATTATTATTATTACTAGGCTATACAATTATGGCTAAAATAATTGTATTTGATGGATACTCAGGCATTATGATATTGATGTATTCGCCCCCCCCCCACCCACTCTGTGGCCCCCATCCAATATGCTCTTATTATCCTAGATAATGAAATAAGTCTGCAGGGGAAACTACTGCAGAGATCTCTGATCTACTCTAAGTGAAAACCTATACTCAAGTTAATGTGAACACCCTCTTGGGGAAAAGGACTTTGTAATTGATTAACTGCATTACCCAGCTAAGACTTGAACTCTCCTGTATGAGATCAGCTCAATATCAGCACCCCGAGTGCTCGGGAGACGCAGGTAATGATGAACATTTCTATGCTGCAGCTTCTATGGACTGTACTGCAGGTGTTCCTGAACATGCATTTACACCTGTTTCCCATCAGGGGCAGTGTTGAATCAGGAATTGTCTGCAGCTTGAGCCTGGTTGATGCAATTCTGTTGGAGCAGGATGAGAGCAATGTGGAGCAACCCCGACAGAAAGGGTTCAACTCATGTCCTTCTGGAGGGTCGGAGTGCGGATGGGGGCATGTGTGTGTGTATTGCCAAAAAGTGCGAAAACCTCCTCATGAGAACCCAGATGAAAACAGCAGACATCCTGTCTCTGGTGACTGCTGTTTTTCTGAAGGCGTGCTCTCGTTCATTAGCAGATACAGTATATGTTACCACGGAGTGCCTCTGATTCCATTGAAAGACCACAGGCCTGTCTCATTTTGGAGAGGGGGGTTACATTTACACAGTGCTGTGTGAACATTGCATAATCAAAGCATGGACCCAGTGTCTCATCCAATTTGAATGGATGCAAAGCTTTAAATTCCCTCAGTTCGTGCTTTCCCTCAGTGTTGACTTAGACACTGAGAAGATTAATAAGAATCGTCTTCCTTTGAAGATGCTCATGCAAGCATTCTCATTGCGCTGAAACAGGGCGCCACAGTTCATGCTCTTTGATCCTTTGCCTCTGTTTTAAAACACATAATATTACAGTGGATGTGAGGAATTGCAAAGGGGAGACCTTGGCCTGCAGATTCCAGGAGCCATTCTCCTATTAAAAGGGCCATTGTATCCAGTTGTAAATGGAACTCCAACTGAGCTACTCAGGTCCCACGGTTGGTTATGTGTCAATGCAAAGGTTGCTTCTTCACCCATTCATTTTAGATTTGAGTTATAACCATTATTTTCTACTTTGGCTATTCAAAAATAGCAGATATACAAGCTCATAGCATGGTACAGAGTGCCGCACTATGAGCTTGTAGATCTGCTATTTTTTTTAAATCTTGAACATTTGTGCAAAAGTTTTATTATATATATTTTTTTAAGTGAACATTTGTAACTCAAATCTTTGCTTCTGGAGGTCCCTGGAACAACATTTTACAACATTTTACAACAAATATATATTCAAGTAAAGTGTTAGTCACAAGGACTGAACATAACGAGTATATGAAGGTTTCATTACTGACAAATATGTGCTGGCTGCCCATGTTTTTCCCAATCCGGCGTGACCCTAAACTCATCCTAAGACTTAAAGCTCGCTTCTCATTATGCACTCTGCCGACCACACCACTTGCTGTTGGTTTTTCTTTTCTCTGGCAGCACAGTTTCCGTACCAGGCCGTAGTACAGCCTGAGGATGCAGGGTCCTACTTGATAACGGACTACATGACAACATACCATAACTTTAAGTGTGGTAGCCTGTCAGAATTGCAGCCATCTTTGTCTCACTTTAGCTGGAGCAGTCTATTAGGTGCTGACATTGTCTGTTAGGTGCTGACCTGGTTTGTTGGGTGCTGATATCGTCTGTTTGGTGCTGACGTAATCTATTGGATGCTGACGTAGTCTGTAGGTCCTGGCGTCAGTATCATCATCATCATCAGTTTTCCATTTAATAAATGAGCCAAAAATGACTTTCTACTGGCTGAGGAACCAACATTAATGACTCATCTATAACTCATGGACCTCCACTGTGCTGGTTATTAAAGAGTGCTGCCGCCCCGGGACGCAGGCCTGCAAGGAGAGATGAGACTGAGGTGGTGGAGGTGAGAACGGATGAAAAGATGGAGAGGTAGAGGAAAGCTGCAAACCAGGGTTCTGCAGTGAACGTCACTCCTACAGCCTCCTTGTGCGTCCGTCTCTCCAGACGGTTCCTGATATGTGCTTGACCCTGATTGACTGTAATTTCCCACCTACTTTCTGTATGAGGGTCCAGTCTGCTTTATGTTGATAAGGACTACAATTTTATTGTAACCTTTGGGTTCATGTTGTGATGAAAGTCCCGGGTAATAATGAAAATAATACTGTCCCAGTGTCCAGTGAAGATGGAATCCCACTAAAACAGTCTTTAGGAAAGAAATAAAATATTAGTACATGTGATTTAAATGCGTTTCATTTCAGCTTTGATGAAAGCTGAAATTACACACCACTTGCACTTCGAATACATTTACATTGGGACTCCAAAGTCCCTCTACCGCTGCAGCCACAGACATGATTAGGTTGTGTTGTCATTCTGCAATGTTATGACAGCAGCAGATGAACTTTTGCTCACCAATTCCCTGGCTGGTTTTTAAGTCTGGCCACGGAGCATGCCCTTTGTTTTATGGGCTTGTAGATTGCTAGGAAACACATCAATCTCCTGTGGGTGCGACACCGCATGTCTTCCCTCTCTACGCCGCGTGACCCCATTGCCCTTCCCCCAGCCTCCACTGGGCTGCTCATCTCTGGTTCCTGGACCTCCGCTGCCCTGGTTATTAAAGCGCAAGATACCCCCGCCCAGCCTCTCTCTCTCTTTTCTGCTCAGTCACCTGAAATAGAGGCGAAGATTGCTGTTGTTGTATTTTGATGTTGCCACCGCTATTATAAGAGTCTTAGGACTGATTTATACTTAGTTGCGTGCCTGTGTCGCGCACCAAAAATAGCAGATCTACAAGCTATCATGATGCGCAACCCTATAACTCGGGTGTTACACCTGCCAGGTGACAGAGAAACATAAATGTCAAGTCAAGTCAAGTCACCTTTATTTGTATAGCACATTTAAAAACAACAGAAGTTGATCCAAAGTGCTTTCCATTCACATTATCATAACGACCTCATAAAATACAACATAGTAAAAGAAACATAAAAGCAATACCTCATACTGTACAAATACAGCATAATTAAAAGAACATAAAAGCAATACAAAAAATACATTCAAAAACCAGAGTAGGCCATAGGTTAATTGCCCTCAGACTGAGCTGGCAATGTAATGGAGAAGAGGTGGGTTTTTAGGGTGGATTTAAACCTTTCAATGTCCGCCCACAACAATAACAGAGCATGGAAAACATAATTGTTGTGATCACACCAGTAACGGCATCTTCATGAATGTGAATAGTGTTGTAATCTGTGTAATCTGCCGGCCAAGGTCCTAGTGAGGGTTAGGGTTAATGCCCTGGGTTAGAATCTGATTCTGGGCCTGTGCTGCTCTCATCTCCCCTCTCTGCCCTCAATTTCCTGTTTCTGTTCACTATCCTGAGTATAGCAGTAAGAATAATTGAATGTCTGCCCTGTTTCTTTGTTCTGGTTTCATCCATCAGGATCTCTGCTAACCAGATGTTGTTCCAGATGACTGAGAGGATGTGTCTTGGCACTGACAAGCATGTACAGTATCCACACTGACCTGCTCACTGTGTAGCAGCTGTTATTCGATCACCACATATACTGTAGATGATATCAAGTTGTTGCCTCAAATAGTATCTGTGTTGCTGTGTTTGTGTTGTCTTCCCTTGCCTATTTTCTTTTTTTTTGCCTACCCCCCCCCCCCCCCCCCAAATGTAGTCATTAAGCCAAATTCCCCACACACTTGTGCGTAGTTTGGTCCGTGTTGACTCCTACTTGGTCACATGCCAGTGAGGAGCCACACCCGGTAGACAAAGCACCAGTGGTGTAGCGGGCATACACCAAAGACTGTATGTTATATACAGCCTATCGCTACAGTGTGCTGTATGTTTGCTCAAATTGCAGACAAATTGAAAAAATTGTGTGACTATGCGTGTGTGTGTATCTGTATGTGTGTGTGTGGTGGGGGGGTCCGGTGGGGGGGGGGGGGCTGCTGCATACATGCACATGTACTATCAATACATTTACATTGTTTTATCACTCCTCTGAGAAATAATTTTGTATTAGGTTTGTATTACTTTGTTTAACAGACCACATGGGTTGCAAACTTGTATCCCATGACAATTATGAACATGCCAGCAGTTTCAAACACCAGAAGATGTTCACTTGAAAGACAGCGTACAGTATGGTGTGTAATGTGCACATGCATGGATAGACAACATTGTGTTTATTAGACACAGATATTGCTATTCGCAAATAAACACGTATGTTGACAAGTGCTTTACAATTACCCCATTATTTAGAGCTGGTTGAATCATCACAGGGCCCGAGGCTGATCCACAGAGACACACTTTATCACCTGTCAGCTGTCATATTTTCTTTGCAAGCAGTTGGCGCTGCTCTAAGTCAAACCACTATGCAACATTCGATGAAGGCTAGGCAACAAACACAAGTTGCTGACTTGTGTTTGTATGCTGTATATTTGACTTTATATTTGTTTTTCTCTAAGGCAAAGTCCTTTATGAGGTCAGTACAATCAACTGATGCTGGGTGCACCAATAGCCGAGTAGTTAAGGCACGTACAACATACTCTAGGCTCTGATGTGTGACAGTGAGTCCCCAGTTCGATGGGAAAACAATTATAATCCAACTGACGCAACAGGTAATATTCAAAGTTAGATGCTTCAGTCTGTTTTCATGCCTCGATATCCCCCTCAGCCTATTTCCAGATTGCAAAATGATCTCTCCCCACTGGCGTTTTGAAATGGGGAGAGAGATTATATTCTTGATTTCCTCCTCTGTCTATTTCTGATAATATCCAGCTCGAAAAATGATCTCTTCCCACTGGCGTTTGAAATAGGGAGATAGATAATATTTTGAGTGCAGTGTCAACATTAAGACTCTGGAGCTGTCGCTCTTCCAATAGTAAGAGCATCTCTTTTATTATGAGGAAACTCGTGTGACATCTTTTATTTGTTCCACCTCAACAACAGTCCTCTAATCAAAGTTCAAAATAATGTGGCGACATGGATAATATGGAATACCGCCTTTTTTTATGAAATGTATTTGATATACATTTGAAGGTATAGTTATCACAATGAAGCATCCCTTCCTGACTTTATATTATTTTTATATATATAAACAAATCAAAATCTCATGAACAAAACCCATGGGATGGCAGAGGCTCAGGAGGTAGAGTGGCGGCTTGGGAAACATAAGGTTCCTAGTTGTGTGTGAATGTGTGTGTGAATGGGTGAATTTGTTTTTGTTTGTATCCAACTTTAGGGCGTCCTGGGGCCCTTCCGCAGTGAGACTTTGCGGGCCCATTCAACACCTCCACTGCCAGCCCCGTAGGAATCACTGGTGCAGCGACATAGATTGCCCTTACCTCCTGGCTTACCTCTCGAGATTATGGCCAGTTGTGCTCGTATTGATGCCCGGCCAAGCCAGAGGTACCACAGAGGAATCAAATCCCTAGTCTCCATGGTGGTGCACAGGCCATTCATTTTTCATAAACTAAACTAGGCAAATGTGCTCAGTTGAATCCAGCCCTTAGCCTAGGAGGAAACTTGTCCATAAAGTGTGTTGCCTTCAGAATGGCTCTACAAGAGAGAGAGAGATGACCTGATTTGGGTGAATTCTAACTTTATTTGAGTGTAATACATGAACTACACAAATTCTTCCATTTTCCTTAATCAGTCTGAAACTTTAAAACATGAACAGTTGCTCTCCCAATTCCCCAAAACATATATATATTTTTTTAGAGCAAGAGCAGTAGTCAAATGTAACAAAGGATGTTTTATCCTCTGTAAATTCTTACCAGACTCCTATCAGAGAATGTGAATAGGTGGAGCAAAAAGGAAGACAAAGACAAAACAACAACAGCCTTTTGTGTGTGGGGAGATGCAATGTGCTTGTTCATGTCACAATGGGGGAGGGAGACTATTGTTGTGGTTCCATTTTGATTCTCCTTACATAGAGAGATATAAAACGAAACATTCTATGTTGAATTTCACTCACCCAAACTATGTCATCAATCTGTCACTTGTATGAGACTGCGTTCACCGTGCTGTCATACACTACATCTCACATGCACAACTAAACTTTAACCTACAATTTGGTTCATAATGCGTCACATTGGGAACATGTAGATCTGCTATTTTTGCTATTTTGACAATAATGACATGCCCAAAATACAGATGCCAGGTTCAGTGGGGTTATAAATATGTATCCCAACATCTCCATTGTAATGCTTCACTTTCTGGATGATGATCATCAAATCTGTCATGTATGTAGGTGAATCTGTTTTTAGATTTAGATGTAGCTATGGCAGCGATTCCCAACCTGTGGGCAGTGAGAATATTGCAAAAGGGTCCCCAAATAATTGACAAAACACAACATTTTTATTGATAATATATCATTAATAAATAATAAACAACAACAATATATATATATATATATATATATATATATATATATATATATATATATATACCTGTATATATATATATATATATATATATATATATATATATATATATATATATATATATATATATATATATATATATATATATATACCTGTATATATATATATATATATATATATATATATATATATATATATATATATATATATATATATATATATATATATATATATATGTATTATTTTTTTGATCAGGCCTGACCTGTTATGTATCGTATATCAGATGATGTGATGAGTTTACAGCTGGGTCATTTTCTCTCTCTCTCTCTCCCTTTTCAATTCCTTTATTACCTCCACCAACAGAGTCTGTTTGTTAGTTTAGTAGCAAAATAACTTGAGAATGTATGGCCATATTTTCACAAAACCTGGCGGGAATGATCCTTATGCTGCATTAAAGAACTTAACTTTGGGGTTGAAAAGGTGAATGGACAAAGTCACAGTCAACGCCAAGGTTAAAATCAAGAACAGATGGCCCGATTTTCATTACATTTTGTGGGAATGATCAGTAGGCTCTTGCTCACAGCGAAATGAATCACTCAAATCTAAGGTGGAATTGGCATAGAGTGTCTTGACAGGTGCATAGTGTTGGAAGTATGCACTCTACTGAGTGCAATCTTTCTAGTTAGAAATTACTGTATTGCCATGGCCAAGACACTATAAGCGGAATGGATGGTGCTTTATGTACTGTATATTGTGTGTGCCAGATCTCCAGTCATGTTCAATCCTTGACTGCAAAACAGTACATTTATCAATGAGAGCTCTTGTGTTGGAAAATCTGCTTTGTCAACTTCATGCTGCAAGGCACCTGCTGATTTAAACAGCTGTCTCGGGTGTAAAAATACAGATATCTTTGTGACTGTTTGTTAAACCTACGTATAACATGTGCAATGGATACAGTAGTTGGGGTAAAATGTGGATATATTGAAGTGGTCTGCGTCATTCAGTAGCCATTCATCTAGTATAAAAGGGTATAACCAAGGGAGGTTAAAAATACTTTAAACTATAAAGAAATTTAAGTAAATATTGGCTCATCATTTTTTCTATTCAGGGTCTGTATTTTTATTTTTTCGGGCTCCCGATCTCTTATAGTCTAGTGGGGAGAAGGGGTATCATGCACCCCCTGCAAAAATACTTCTAATCAGTGTTTTCTGATTGGAAAAAATGTGCTGAAAATGATGAGCTATGTTAAAAAGTTGTCATAATGTCCCATCTACCATTTGTATGCAAATTAGTGCCGCTATAATTGAATATATCAGCCAATATTGCACTTAACTGAACAAATAAGGTGTCTAGACCTATATTTTGAGGGTCAAGGATTATAGTGATACTATATACTTAAAGTGATCACATGTACCAGTGGCATGCTTTTGTGCAAATCAGTGCTGCCAATAATCAAATTCAGCACATTTTTACCAATTATTATTATGCCAACTTTCTTTTCCATCTGTAAAATAAATGGTTACCACCAATAGCTTTCTTCACTAATGTGTTCATAAAGGTGTCTACTAACACCTCTCAATTAGTTCCAACCCAACTCCTCTGGGAAACTTTGTGGGAGCCAATCAAAGTTGGGGTACTGTACATAGAGAGCCTGGGTGAAAAACTGGAAGAATTGGGCAATGTGAGCCTGTGGGATGTCTAATTAGGGGTTTGTGGGGGTGCTGAATCCATTACAACTATTGGTTTTAGTAACAATGACTCCCTGGACATATAATCGGTAGTCTTGCGTTACCAGACTGTTGCCTCCCACAATTTTCAAATGTTTCCGGCATACAGTCTGGGACTCGGAAGCTTTGATCATGATTAGAATATAAACCGGATGTGGAGCCTCCTCTCCATTTCCGTTTCGTCTTTACAGTCGCGAAAATGTATCCTGTAAAGTGTAAAGATATTTTTAAATATATTTTCGTGAACGGAAGTGCCAGTTTCCTCTCTCGGATTTTGGGAGTTGTAGTTCCAGACTCTATATAGCATTCAGAGATTGTGGAATAGTTGTCTGGCTACGCGAGACTATGTAATCGGCCACACCTACCTTTCAGGGGGCCTAACCATCAAATTGTGGTGGCCATAGCTTTCACTTCTTAATTTTTGTTGAGCGATATATTTAGATTTTTGGGGTTCCTAGACAGTCAAATTAGGATAACTAGGTCTTGCAACCTTTGCTTATTATCAACATTTGCATACATACTGTATGTCAACATTTGAATGATTATGTAAAATAAAGAATATACAAAATGGTAACAGACTTCCCAGATAAAGTTTATTTTAATAGAATACACTGCATAGTTTTTTACTTGATTTTATTGTCTCCGCCAGGCCGAAGGCATGGCGAGAGAGTATGTTTTACCCTCCGTCCGTGTGTGTGTGTCCGTCCGTCCGTGTATGTGTCCGTTCTGTCTGTGTGTTAGCAGCTAATCTCCGGCACCGTTGGCCCGGTCGCTCCGAAACTGTGCACACACACTCCCTGGATGCCAATTCAGAACCTCTGCCCCAATTTTTTCACAAGGGCCTGTTATAGCGCCACCAGGAGGCCGATTTGTGCATAACCCTTTTTTTTTTACATTACTCCTACAGATTTTATCCAAACGTCATGCAAATCGGTACACAGTATCTCTATAGTCATGTGATCAACACGGATCTGTCCAATTTCCCATATTCCATCCTCATTGCCTATGGTTGGCTTCCAAAGTTTGCAGGATTGGTCCGTTTTTAACAAAAAAACTCAAACTATGCAAATTTCACACGCATATTCCCACTAGGCCGAGGAAGAAATGCCACCCTTTTCACATTGTCCTGTTATAGCGCCACCAGCAGGTCTAATTTAGAAAAACACATTTTTGGAACAAAATGCCTCAAATTATGAATGCAGTGTCTGATTGCCGTGAAAGACCTAAGAATAAATGGCACCCTTTTCACATTGGCCTATTATAGCGCCACCAGGAGGCCAGAATAACGTACCTGACCTGGCGGAGACCTGTGCTCCGAGGAGCACTTTTTCTAGTTTGGATCTCTTTTAGCCCATTGGCTAATCTTCCAAGAGCCCAGTCTTGCTTGGCCTTGGGCCTGTCGCACCTCAAACGAACATAAATATCTGAAAATAAAGAATTATGACCAAGTATAAATATACAAACAAAATAAACACTAACGAAACATCTTCCATGAATGGTTTAGCAACCATTTTAATTGAAGGATCTCCATCTTCCTCGTCATCATTGATGTCCCCGGCAAAATGTCCCCTCAGCTCCAGAGAAGGCATGGAACCCTGTTAAGACTGCAGCCATCCCCTTACCAAGTGCATGCTCTACTGATTATCCATTTCTTGTTCCCCACACCAGTGATTACCTACTGTAGGTGTCCTTGCATAGCTGATGATACCTAGCCTGGTAAACCCTCCCTCCGGAAATCTCATTTCCATTTGATTTCAGGAGTGAGTCTCGCCTGATCGCCCATTCTGCAATATTGGCTGTGTACACCAAACGGACGAGCCTATCAGCGTCGTCGCACATCGTTCTGTGATTGACAGCGACAGTTGGCCAATCAGGCGGCGAGTTTGAGTGAGCCCGAATGGCACCGAGTGCAGCCTGAATGCAGCCGACAAAACACGAACGGCAGCCATCTTTTCTGTCCGCTATTTTCTCCGCTGTTTTTTTACTTCAAAAAGCTCTCAAACTTCTATTTTGAGGCACGGAATTTCAGATCAGGTCAGACTCACCCCTGAAATCAAATGGAAATGAGATTTCCGGAGGGAGGGTTTACCAGGCTAGATGATCGGATTGCAAGAAAAAATACATCAGTGTCAAGGGACTCTCTTTTTTTGTTGCCCCTCTTTAGATAGCATCCAGGCCCCACAAACCCCTAATTAGACATCCCACAAGCTCATATTTCCTTTTTTTCGCCCAGGCCCTCTTGGTACCCCAACTTTGATTGGCTCCCACAAAGTTTCCCAGAGGAGGTGGATTAGAACTAATTGAGAGGTGTAGACACCTTTATGAACACATTGGTGAAGAGAGCTATTGGTAACCATTTATTTTACAAATGGCTAAAACATATGCATGATAATTGGTACACATGTGATTATATTGTAATGGCAGCACTGACACATAATACCATCATGCCACAGGTACGTGATCACTTTAAGAATAGTTTCATTGTGATCCTAGACCCTCAAAACATAGGTCTGGACACCTTATTTGTCCAGTTAAGTGCAATATTTGCTGAGATATAGTAGATTTTTTGATTATGGCACCACTGACAACTTTTTAACATAGCTCATCATTTTCAGCACATTTTTTCCAATCATAAAACACTGATTAGAAGTATATTTCCAGTGGGTGCACGATACTCCCTTCTTCCCACTAGACTATTATGATATGTACGGTATATCAGATGATGTGATGAGTTTTCAGCACAGCCGGGTCATCTTCTTTTCTTCTCATCCTCTCTCTCTCTCTCTCTCTCTCTCTCTCTCTCTCTCTCTCTCTCTGTGTATCTGTAGCAAATAGTTACAGATGCTTTGCATTATGTTTGGCGTGCGTGCGTGCGTGAGAGAAGTATCTGAATGTGCAAATGTACAGTGACAAAACAAACCCCCCAACAACAACAACAACAACAATATAGTAGGATAAGATACTCTACAGACTTATATTATGTCAGCACTTGTGCCTTTGCCCCCAAAAGACCACAGATTTAGAGTGTAGAGTATTAGAGTACAGTATACATAGTATATAAAGTAAAAACATGCATACGTACAATGTACAAACGATTGCAATCAACTCTTTGATACTTTCCCCGTAGCTCCTGAAAAGAATAGGTTGCAAATTACATTATTCTTGATTAATGTTCAGTTTTACCGCGCCTCTCTCTCTTTCTTGATCCACTGTTGTAGTTGTTTTCATTGCTGCAGAGGCTCTGCATTAAAATGACCGCAATGGAAACAAGTCCCTAGAGCTGGACTTTTGTCTTATCCCTTTAGCCTAATGTTTAAACCAATTAGATAAGAGAATAACAACACAACCGTCACTCGCTGACAAAAGTTTGGTTCTCGATTCTGTCGAAGTGTGGTTGAGTTGTGGCAAAGTGCAGTGGTGGAAAAAGTACTCACATTTTTTCTTAAGTAAAAGTATCAATACTGCAATGTAGAAATACCCTGTTACAAGTAAAAGTCCGGAATTCTAAATTCACTTAATAAAAGTTTTCAAATGTATAAAATGTTAAAAAAAATCTTTTGAAAATAGCAGATCGCGACGCAGCATTGTGAGCTTGTAGATCGGCTATTTTCAAATGGCCGAAATGTATATAGGGCTGAAGTGGTCAATATATGTTTTGTTTTAATAATCAAAACCTACAAAGTAACTAGTAACTAAAGATTTCTAGTAATTGTATAGTGGCAATATATGTAGAGACAATATTTGGCTCTGAGATGTCGTGAAGTAGAAGTAAAAGTACTGAAAATTGCAAATACTCCAGTAAAGAAAAAATACCTCAACATTTTACTTAGTACAGTACTTGAGTAAATATACTTAGTTACTTTCCACCACTGGCAAAGTGCTGCAGTGATCTGTTGACTTGATGCCTGAAATAAAGACTTTTTCTGTCGACAAGGAACAAGGGAGATGAGGAACTGATGCATGGCAACTGGACTTAGGTTTTCTACAGACGAACTGCAAAATTGAATGTACACAACACTCTGCAGGGAAAAGACAGACACCTGATAAGCACGGTGAATTTATTCAAGGTCAAGCTCAGTGTTTGGACAGCTGCATCTAAAGAACAGGAGGCTGTATGCACTTTCCTAACCTGGAGAAAATCTCGCAGGCCAACAAAGACATGTGCTCACCTCGACAAACTGGCAGCTGGAGTTAATTCAGTATTTTACTGAGTTAGACGTTCATGGAAGCCATGGCTGCATTCGTCTCAAACACATTCCTGCCTATTGATATCGAACAGGTAGCAGCTAAATTCCATCGAGATTTGACTTTGCCAAGTGGATGATGACAGAGCTGAAAGCCAGATCAAGGGACAGTGACTTTTGGGGGCTTGTCAGCAAAGAGAAGTTTCTTCTCCTCACCGTCTGTGCACTGAGAGTGAGTGCCTACTTACTGTACATCAACTTATCAGTTTGTGAGATGACATTTCCACAGATGGAAATCATCAAATCAAAGTACAGGAGCCTCCTTTATTGACACATACCTCACAGACTGCCTCAGACTGGCTGTCTGTAGCTATGAGCAAAACTACAAAGCACTCACAGACGGTATTCAATCACAGCCATAACACTGACTTGAGTGAGTAACATGAATCACTGCAACAAATTTGCCTTCTGTATTGCATTGTGAAATGTGATGCAATCAGTTAGTTTACTGTAATTGCATTGACTGAGAATTTTTATTTGCACACTTTTTGTTTGTTCTAAAATGCTAATGATGAATGGAATAAACCTTCCGTGGTTACGCACAATGGCACTTAATATAATTTATTCACTGCAAGTATTTCGATTTTGTTTTTCATTTGTCATCTGCTATGAAAAAAAAACAATTTTGCCTTCTGATGGCATTGTGGAATGTGATGCTGCATATAATTGAACTGGACTTTTGCACTGACTGGGAATTTTGTTTTGCACACATTTCTACACAGTTCACACAGTTCTACTTCTACAGTACTACTAAAATGCTAATAACGTAGTAATTTACATGATAATTCAGTGGATTAGTACAATGGCACTTGATGTAATTTGTTCACTTCAAGTGTGTTGATTTATTTTTTTCTTTGTTAACTATGAACAAAATGATTCCCTTATAAAACATAGGCCACATGCCTTTATTTTTAGTGTTGGAAAGGTATCCTACTATAACAAAATCTCTGTCCGTCCGTCTGTCCGTCTGTTGTTTTCCTCCAGACAAAAAGTGATTACAGATCCTGCCTGGTCACTGGAAGGTATTTTCTGCTTCAGAATGGCTTGATTTCATTGTTGATGGTTATATTGCAAACATTATAGCCCAATCAGACCAATACACCAGTGGACTTACCTCTAAAACAATGGCATCAATATGGTCTGACCATGCCAAGCGATCACCAATTATGGCACCAATTAATTTAATGTTTATGACTAACTGTATTTGGGGTCTCCGCCCTAGATAGATTCAGAGGGAGTCCCTGACCCTGGCCAGCACTTTTCTAATACCCATGCAAAACAATGCACTTTGTCTTCGATACATCGCAAGGTCATCCGCGTACCTGAAAATATGAAAATGGAAAGTGAAATGATAGTTTATTCAGGAAAGACAGGAACAGATATGGAGTCATATATTGTACCAGCTAAAGTATGAA
The DNA here is from genome assembly GCF_963454915.1 of Gymnoscopelus microlampas. NCBI lineage: Eukaryota > Metazoa > Chordata > Actinopteri > Myctophiformes > Myctophidae > Gymnoscopelus > Gymnoscopelus microlampas. Next base: position 19,045,790 of record NC_139955.1, on the reverse strand, counting down.
AATATATATTGGTGAGCAATCTGGGAACCCATCGGCAAAACAAAGATGTGAGTGATATAGAGGCTCTCTGGGTGCAGGTCCTGTCCACACGCACGCACGCACGTGCATACACACAGATCCCCACCCCTCTCTCTCTCTCTCTGTCAGTGCCTTTTAATGAAGAGTCTCCTATTCTAATAGAGTCTGCCAGCCTCTCAATTCAGCTCCTCTTAACCCTGCCTCCATTTCTCCTTGTAGTCCTCCTCCTCCTCTCTCAGTCTCTCTCTCTCTCTCTCTCTCTCTCTCTCTCTCTCTCTCTCTCTCTCTCTCTCTCTCTCTCTCGTACTCCCTCTTCCGTTTTAATTGCTTGAAGGTCAATGACAATAATGTGTCAACTTATTAGGGACCACATCTGATGCAGCTGATTTCATACCTCACTTTGCCACAGCACTTGGTTTCCAGGCAATTACTGAGCATGCTATTTATTAATTTCACGGTTCATGGACCATCACACACTATAAATAGTGAAGGATGATAGCTCCGTCATTCACAATGTTAGCTAGCTGCTCCTACAGTATATCGATTTCGGGTGAGTTCCTTCAAGTAGGACTCTTCCTTGTGTCTTGGCTTCTACAATGCAGAGCGGAGATGCACACTGTCACGTGCAAAATATTGGTTATCGACAACATAATAGGCCTAATTATGTCCGGTGCACAAGAACAGATGTGTGTTTTAATGAGACATTTTAACCACTTGAAACCCCTATAGTGACCCTGTTCTAGGGGGCGAATATTCAGTGTTATTATGCGTAGTGAGCTTGTAAGCTTTTTTCTACATACAATTTCTACAATATTGAGTGTTGAGGGAAAACAGGACGGGACCTAGTATAGATTCCTGCCGGACTCCGGTCAACTATAGGTTTTAATCCTAATTAAATGGAGCCAACACTAGATGGAGTGTATGGCAATAGAAAGTCTGTAATGTATGCAGGGCCTGGGCCATTGAGTGCTTTATAAACCATGAGTAGAACCTTGAAATCTATGGGAGACCGGGAGCCAATGGAGAGTGGACAGGACTGGTGTGATGTGTTCCCCTTTTTATTTATTTTTAATTGTCTAGCAGCAGAGTTCTGTATGAGTTGTAGTCTGTTACTCTTTTGGGAGTCCTGTGAGCAGGGCATTACAGTAGTCTAAGCCAGTGGTTTTCAAACCTTTTCATAGCAAGGTCCATTATTTATTTGACTCTCAGACCCAAGACTTAGAATAATTTGTTATCGTTGGAAACAATTCTTCTACATTCTCCAATTGTGTAGACGTCTAGTAAATTAAGTAGTGCAGATGTTTGACAATAATTTAAATCTTGAGAGCGTAAAATGAAACTTACCGGTCCATTTGGTTTAATTTTACACTCTCAAAAGTTAAAGATCTATAAGGGTCCATTTGGTTACCAACTCTCCATCGTTTAGCTGGGGACCACCTGGAAACTCCTCAAGGAACACTGGTTGAGAACCACTGGTCTAAGTGATGAAGGCATGGATAATGTTTTCTGCATCTGGTTGTGACAGGAGGGGTGGTACCGCTGCTATGTTTCTGAGATGAAAAAAATCTCAGGCCGTTTATGTTGCTGAGTGAGATTGACGTTTCTGATCTTGTGTAATATGAAGTGGATACACCCGAGTTCATCAAGGGTGACGCTCCTGATCTCGTTATGTATGCAGTGGACACATCTGAATTCACAGAGGGGGGCGGTGGGGAGATGCCACGGATAGTGGTCACTTCACCTGGACAGGGAACAGGAGGGGAGGTTTGTGGGATGGATGTGCTTGGTGGTGTGGCTCAACGCTGTTTGGTCCCTTTGCGGGGGGGCGAGCTGAGGTTCGAGGAGCCGGAGAGAAGTGCCCATGATAACATGTATGATGACCATAATACTTATAATACTGACCATAATACTAACTTGGATCGTTCCCGACATGCATGGCCCCGAGTAGGCCCGAAGGGCACCTTCCTAGTTCATAGTCAAGTCAGACAGACAGACAGAGATTCCTGGAATTCTTGGCCTACTCCGGGCCATGTAAGTCGGGAACGATGCAATTCAGGAATACACGCCCCACCCATTATGTCCTGTTATCCGATGTCCCCATTGTCATCTTCCTGCTCATCACGTTGTGCTTCGCGCCGCTGCTTTACTCGCTTCTCTCACTACAACCACAGCTCTTTCTGTTCCATTGCAAACGCTGCCATTTATATTGGCTAAGCAGCACAAAGGTGACGGCAATCAGGGAAGCAGCATACACTCCCCCCAAAAACACAGATATTCGGTGCATTTTTTCAGTTCTCGGGATCCATTGGTCCCATCAAATTGCCAGTCGGCACTGCATACCACTGGGTCATATGGGACACACATGCCAAGTTTGAGGCCTGAGTTATGCCCAGGACATACACAGGTGAATTGATACGTAGATTGATAAGACAGACAGACAGGGAACTGTTTCCTCTGCTATTCTTTTATGTCGCACACGGTTCATATTACACGTGCCTTTATTTCTAATTCTAGCTGACACCAGCAATACAACAGTTATAGTGCCGGCGATACAATGCCGATTCCAATTATGTGTTGTTGTTTTTTTCTCCAGTGAGACAACAGAGAATAGCAGCTCTGGAGTTCACCCTGCCATTCCTCTGAAACACACTGAACCTGCCAAAGTAATGTGTGTCTGTGTTATGGAAATCATTAAAGCTGACAAGAAGTTGTCTGTTTTTGGAAACAATCCAATACATTAGACAAACTGTAAACCTCAGCCAAGAATCTGACTTCAGCACCTTCTGCTAAACAAGCGAAACGTACGCTTGTTCTCGCCCAGAAAAAAAAAAGAATCCAGCTGTCACATAGCCATCTTATGCCTAATTTTCTCCCTCGCCAAAAAGTTCGAACACCAGTTGAAATTACATTTTCGGTACTTTTAACAGCTGTCAGATTTGATTTCTTACAGTATGAACCACACACAGAGGTGTAAATGAACTTGTTTATTTCTTACATGCATTCTCATTCTGCACACATCCCCCGGCATTCTCTTTTCAAGTTTCACCGCACACGACCGCCTCTGCCTCCTCCAGCATCCCGCATCTCACCCCTGCTTTAGCCGGGAGGCATGAAAGACGGCAGAGGAACTCGCAGGAGCTTTTGACCTTTAAAGTCGAGAGCAGAACTGTTGTTGTGACTGTGGCAGTCATTGCCATCTTGTTATCGTCTCTCAGCCACAGCGAGGGAGTCGCGAATGTCTGCTTCTATTTGAAACACTGCCTACTGGAACATGACAAAGTTGTCATTCATACTTTGCATGTGTAACTTTTATTGACCTCATCTCCTTCCCCAGTATATACAGTACGTTCACAAAGTCCTCCCGGACTGCTGTGCTGACGTAAATCAATTCTGTGAATAATTTGGAAAGGTTCATAGTTCAAGGTTTTCTGCATATTTTATGCCAGGCTTTCGGTCCTGTCTGTGTTTTTTTTATTTTATTACATACAACACGTACTATATATCACAAACAGGTAGAGTTTTGGTATGCATTTGTTTAAATCATATGTATGAACTCTGAGCGTGTTGACAGAATGTTGCGGCTCCATATTCCGCTTTAATGGTTTTTCATATGAGGCTGTATATCTAAGGTGCTAAAACTCTGCTTGAGGGCCTGTGTGTGTGTGTGTGTGTGTGTGTGTGTGTGTGTGTGTGTGTGTGTGTGTGTGTGTGTGTGTGTGTGTGTGTGTGTGTGTGTGTGTGTGTGTGCGCGTGTGTATGTGTATCTTTCTTAGTGTTGTTTTTGACACGTATCCTCAGTAGTAAAGTCGTCCCCACCCGAGGCTCTCCATCAGGGGGAGAAGGGGGAGGTTGTGGCTCCGTTTTACGGTCCGGAGCGTGCTGAAACTTTACGAGAACGGCGGACGCCAGTCCTCTCTTTTTGCTCGTCCTCTAGCTCCGAGCTGAAATATCATGTTTGTTTATCTCTGGAGAGAATTTATTCTGCTGATTCATTGCCTGGCACTCCTGCAACGGCTGAAGGAATTCGATTTTCTCTTTATTTATTTGCTTCATTTTTCCTCCTGTTGGAAGAGTAGCCTCTCTTGTGTGATACCGCGGGAAAACCTCCTTCCCCCTCACCGAGGTCTCTGGTGAAATGAGATTATAAAGGAGAAGAAAGGCAGGGGTAGAGAGAGAGGGAGGGAGGGGGAGAGAGAGAGGGAGGATAATAGAGACAGAGAGAAAGAGAGAGAAGCGACAAGGAACATAATAGCATTGTTAGTCATTGTAATCTTGGTTCTACTGTTGTGACTTTTTCTTGCTTTCCGGCTCAAAGTAGGCATATTAAATTATATATACATGCCAATATACTGTAGCAATTCATCAGAGTGGTCATATTTGTACAACAGAACAGTATATGTGGTTTATTTTTTAAGAACCATTTCCACTAGCTGGCTTCAGCTAGTCCAGTGTGAACCCTGGAATATACAGTATTTACTGTACTACATGTACAGAGAGAAAAAACTGCTCTGCTCTTCATGGACAGGGACGTGGACATGTGATTGTGACATATCGTTCCATATATTACATTTACAGAGTTGGAGACAGACGGGGTGTATCCCCACGGTCGTGGACTGTACATCTATTTCCACTTATTACGGAGGTTTATGATTTGAGACGGCTGTGACTTAATGTCATCTCACGTTCATTAAAAATGACATTGAGAAATGATAAACTGATGAAAAAGGCGTGTGTGTGTGTGTGTGTGTGTGTGTGTGTGTGTGTGTGTGTGTGTGTGTGTGTGTGTGTATGTGTGTGTGTGTGTGTGTGTGTGTGTGTGTGTGTGTGTGTGTGTGTGTGTGTGTGTGTGTGTGTGTGTGTGTGTGTGCGTGCGTGCGTGCGTGCGTGCGTGCGTGCGTGCGTGCGTGCGTGCGTGCGTGCGTGCGTGCGTGCGTGCGTGTGTGCGTTTCGCCAGGGTCTCAGCCGGAGCTGGTCATCCAAACTGAATGGCTTTGGGAGATGTGTCATTCTTGCTGTGAAGTGGCTCACAGACCTGTGAAATGGAATAAGTAAAGGATAGTAAAGCTCTTGGCCCTGCTGTGATTTACCATGCAAACACTTTTCAAACAGAGACACTGCTCCAAATCCCTCTGTCAGAGTGGAGCCGCCTCCATGTGTAGAATCAATATCCTATGTCCGTCTGGCCTGCGCGGGTCAGTGCCATGACGAGCCCGGAACGCCGGTGTCAGGGCTGCAAGGGGAGAGTGAGCCGCATGTTTTTCTCTCTCTCTCTCTCCCCCCCAGTGTTTTTCTTCTTTTTTTTTTTTTTTTCACGCATTGGATGTGCAATCGGCTTGACGTGCGACCTTCTCTGCGTCACGCCAAGCAGACAGGCCCTTAAATTAGGAGGGAAGGGGACCTTCTCATCTGGCTATAGCCGCACACCGGCAGCTGGGGGCTGACTGGTGAGGGCTTTATGCGGAGGTCACATGGCCCGCTGCGTGCGTCCATCTGGCTCAACTCCGTAGGGAGACATGCAGGGCTCTGCCATGGGGCAGGGGAGTGGACGTGGTGTTAAAAGCCAACTGCCAACAGAGGGAAAATGGAATTAATACTGTGTGTCTCGGTACCACTGCTGTGGTGTTGAGCCTGCATAGGCAGGAAAAACAACAACCTAATCTACTGTTTTCTCTTGTTAGTGCGCCAGTTGCAAAGCGAGCAGTTCTCTCAGTCATTAGCATTTGCTATTGTCGCTGTCGGGGCATGAAACCTTGTATCTCCATAGTTCATATTTTCTTTTTTTTTTAAATACCACGATTTTGTAACCCATTTTTTCACTCAGTGCCAATTGCCTATGTAATCCTGGGCACTACTCTCCCTCTGCCAGCCTGGGGAGAGCCCAGAACCGAGCTCATGCCCCCTTCAATGCATGAGGAGCCGCTTCTTATCACCTGACAGGGGGGAGTTTCCCCGGTAGGACGTAGCACATGGAAGGAAGACGTTATTCCAACCAGTTCCTTTACCCTCCATCAGGCACCCCGGCTGACCAGCCAGGGGAGACAGTATGGAGACCAGAATTACTGCCTGTTTTTGTGAGGGTACCTACTCTAGGGGACACGGGGAGAACATGCAAACTCCACACAGAAAGGCCCTTTCGCCAACCCCACCTAGCATAGTTCATTTTTTCATGTTTTTAAGATTCACAAATAATTAAAATGGCCGATCTACATCTGACACATTGTGAGCTTGTAGGTCTGATCATTGTTATTTTTGAAATATAGCAACATTTTCGCTTAGTGTATATTTTATGACATGCCCAAAATAGGCAGGTTGAAGGTTGTAAAGTCTGTCTTTGGGTTAAGTGTTTGTGGGTTTTTATAAATATTTAGGAAAAAAAATAGAACTCTGCACAAAAGCTCCCATTCAAGGCTTTATTGATTAACGTTTTGACATACAGTCTTCTTCAGACAAGAACTTACAAGAACCTGTGACAATATTAACTACATTGGATCCATTGGAACACAGGTTCTTGTTTCCTGAAAAGTAACTTAAGTACAAGTTTTCCGGCCGACATCAGCGATATCTATTTACTGACTGAGGGACCAAACACACCCAGCACGGCTTTGTTATTTTTATCTACATCTATTTTCATGGAGTAAATGAAGCGAAAACATAAATAATTGAAAATGGCCGGGTGATGATACCAAAACATAACGCAAAAGCCCTTTGTTTAAGGAATAATTATAGAACAGATGGATCAAACTGAACTGATATTTTGTTGTTGTTGTGGTTTTTGCTTCTCTGTGTGTTTTAATATATTTTGTTATTAATTTCTTACCTCACGGTGAAGCTACTGGTTACCTAATGAGTGGTGAGTCTGCTACCTGTAGATGGACAATATTTGTCCCCCAGGGGTGCTTCCATTGTTTCAGAGAGGTAAATGGTTTGAGCCTCTAATCCTGTTGTGAATTCTATCAGAGGAAATTAGATTAAAGCAATTGGATTTTCATGGTGAATTACTCTTCACCCCATTAATGACCCACTCATCGAGACAACACAGCCACAGGCTGATCCAAATAACTTAAGTAAACTACCTCACCTCACAGGCTTGCTCTGTAACTAAACTTGGAGAAAGGTGGGGTGTTTAATAATAGACTGTGACACAGTTGTTAGCTGATCACTTAAAAGCGCTACTTTATGCATTGCAAATTAAACCTTTTTGTGTATGTGACACTGGGGGCTGTGAGTTTGTCTTATTTGTTTGTTTATCTCGTGATGAAGATGACGGTAATGGATGCTCCACTTCATCAGCAAGTGACACAGGAAAATAATATGCCATGAAAGTGACTTCTCATTTGCAGGCAGCAACGCACATAACTACATTACACACTAAAGACGGGAAAAGCAGAAGGGCAAAATTAAGGGCTGTTTTTGCTGATAACCGTGTGTGTAATTTGCATGCCTTTGCATAATACAGTCCGTGATGGCAACAGTATTCATAATGTGACAGCCAAATCATATTTCCCTTGATGGGGCATCAACATTAACCCATTCAATCCGGAAACGCATCTGTGTCATTTTCTTGGCTATTAAAAAACAGCAGATATACAAGCTCATAGCGCGGCACTATACATATCAAATACATATCATTTCGGGGGTCCTTGACATGAACACTTTTGGGCACCACTGATATAGAAACATACGCTTTTCAGAAACCAGTTAGGATTTAGAAGACATTTTGTAGACGCGCTTCTGGATTGAATGGGTTAATTTCACTTGAGTTTCAGAGCAGAAGAGCTGAAGTTTTGGGGCAGAGGGTGTTGGGAACGAGGGGAGGAAGAGGAAGGGAGGGAGAGAGAGAGAGGGAGAGGGAGAGAGAGAGCGAGCCTCACCATCTGTTCAGTTTGCCCCTGTTGGGTTGTGATCATGTCCTCAATTCTCCCCTCCTGAGGTGTTCTGATTGAATAATTGAAGTTCTCATCAAGACTCACATTCTACATATCTAATTTAGTGTTATTAACCACATTAGAAATTGAGACTTCAACAGGGGGGAGCAAAGTGGATGATGGGTCTCCTTTATGCTGAGTAATGATGGGAGCATAAAGAGCTCTGTATAGCATTCGATATACACACTGACACATGGTTGTGAGTAATAGCCCTCAGCCTGTCTGAGACATCTAAAACGAGGTTTTCGTGTGTTTATAGCCTTTTATCTGCAAGTTGAAGTACGTTTCTCCCTGCACCGCCCACTCTCAATTCCATTCAAACGGTTTTATTGGCATGGAATCTTACAGAATGTTTCAACAATGTTGCCAAAGCAAAGTACAAATTGTCAAAATATTTGGACAGTACACAATAACAGTAATTTTAACCATTAACACAACAGAGAGAGATTCTGGCAATTCACAATGTTTTTGGCTCTGGTCTCTTGCTCTCTCTCTCTCTCTCTCTCTCTCTCTCTGTATAGCTCTCTCCCTCTCTCTCTGTGTCTGTCTCTCTCTCTCTCTCTCTCTCTCTCTCTCTCTCTCTCGCGCTCGCTCGCTCATGTCAGAGAGCAAAATCACGAGGGTGCCGTTTGGTATCTATATGGAAAGAAACCCCCCCCCCCACAAGACTAATTACCTGTTGAAATAATGTGATGTGAGCCGTGGTGTGGCCTCAGCGCAGCAGGGCAGCTCAACAGGCCCAGCCCTCGGCTGCAAGATTCATCTCTGTCAGCGCAGATAAACCTGCCAGCCGTCACAGAACTGGCACACACACACACACACACACACACACACACACACACACACACACACCCTGTTTCACAAAACCTGGCCTGATGAAGCTGTCCTTCCACCAGAGGAAAAAAAAAGAGGCTTAAATGAACACAAGCTCTCATCATCACTCCACCCCCATTTTAGCAATTAAGGGATACATCTGTTTGGAGGAGGGTTTCAGCAAATCACCTTCATCCTCCTTAGGCCCAAGCAGCCGGTGTCATCCTCAGTAATGACGTCTGGCATCGTCACCAGGGTAACAGAGGAGAGAGTTTTAATAGGAGCCGGGGATGATGGGTAAATATGCCATGCCATGTACAGGCACATGGCCACTGGAGGGTTTTCTGATTGCAAACATCAATCATTAAAACTGAGTCATTCATCTCATTTAGCTTGCGTTGCATGATCTAAATTGAGTTTGACTGGGGTTCAAGTTGCTCCATGAACCCTTCTTAAAACATGTAGGTGTAAAATATTGAAGTCATGTAATAGCAACAAATTCTGCATTACCTTGGCATTGGATTTGGTTAGAGTCGACTCATATTGCATTCTTGCCTAGACTCGGCAATCACAATATTGTTCAGACTTCATTGAAAACAAAACATATAACATAATAATGCAAACTAACTTGTAAGAATCCAACAAATTAAAAAGGAAAATAGATTAACTCCAACACATAATCACCTTGATATTTATGAGGACATTTTATGAACATAAATGTCAACTTTTAAAGGTCATAGCCCAATTTCACTCTCAAGATCGAATTTACTTCCCTCAAAAAAATGTCTGTCTAGTTGGACCCATTGTAATAGACTTTTTAAATGTCAGACGACTGCTGTTTTGTCCCTTCCATATTTGTCAGTTTGTTGGAATTTGTTCCAATATCCCATCAGTGGTGACATCACTCTGACATCAGAGACGGGGACGTTAAAATGATTGATGATGACCCCCGACTGCACAATCAGTGTTTTCAATGAGGGGATTGGGGGGAACCTTGGACTTTATACAGGGGGCATGTGTCCTTGTGGTCCAATCAGATGACACCGTTCGTGGCGGTTGGTCACGGCGTGCTGAGTAAGGACGTGCTGATAGCCGTTTTAGATTAACCATCCGTTACAGATTAATATTCAATACCTGGCTGATATTCACATACAGTACAAGTAAACACACATTGCCTTCTCCTATGTGCACATCTTGCGCGCGCACACACACACACACACACACACACACACACACACACACACACACACACACACACACACACACACACACACACACACACACACACACACACACACACACACACACACACATACAGTATATTCTTGTGGGGACATCAATACCTTTTTACCTCTTTACCTTTTTACATCTGACCCTAAACCTAACCCCGAAATGTCTAACCCTAACCCTGACACTATATGTGAATCTTTGACACACCATACACTAAAACATCTTTCTTAGTCATGAAAATGACACTTCCCCACAAGGGCACCAGAGGACATATGTCTCCAACAATGGATATCATGACAGGTCTCCACGTAGATAGTAACACACATAAATAAATACACGCGCGCGCGCACACACACACACACACACACACACACACACACACACACACACACACACACACACACACACACACACACACACACACACACACACACACACACACACACACACACACACACACACACACACACACACACACATGCATAGGTCTTGTTAAAGGGCCTCAGTAGACTGTCAGTACCTTCTCCCCCTGCTGTTTGTTGGCCTCTCTTTGATCATATCCCATTAGTTTGAGTGTTGTGGCAATAAGCTCTATTATTCTGGCCTCATGGTTTAACTCCTTCAATCCGGGAACACATCTTTGTCACTAAGCTAGTCAAAAATAGCAGATATACAAGCTCATAGCTATGAGCTATTAGAACTGCTATTTTTGAAAAGAAAACGTGAAAATGTGTGCAAATCTTTGAATATATATATATACATTTTAAACTCAAAATAATCTTTGCTTCTGGGGGTCCCTGGAACTAAATATTTTGAGATGGGGGGGTGGGGTGTCCGCGGACAAATACATATCATTTTGGGTGGTCCTTGACATGAAAAGAGTTTGATAAGCACTAATATAATAGCAACATAAGTTTTTTATTTTTTTTAAAGTTTGGATTTAGAAGATATTTCTACAATCCCCAGAAGCAAAGATTTGAGTTAAAAATGTTTGCTTTGAAAAACCTATACATTCAAAGATTTGCACACATTTTCACGATAAAAAAAAAGTGCAGATCTACAAGCCAAAGTATTAAAAAAATGATTATAGCTATAAAAATGTAAAATGACGGATTGAATGGGTTAAAGGTCTTCACTCTGCTGAATCCTCCTCCTCACTTCATTGACCTGTGTAGCAAGCCGCTTTGATCTCCACCAGAATGGAGATGTGCAGAGACTATTTATTGCAATTTTGAAAGGACACTATGAAGTATATATGAGCATATTGTAGGTGCACAGTGCGTGTGCGTGTGTGTGTGTATGTGTTCTCACAAGAGAATTTGTTGTTTTATGGTTACATTTTCACGCTGAAGGCGCTGTGAATAAACGTTCTTACAGGTTGATGTTTTTATTCGTGGTGAAACACTCGTTTAAAAAAAAGAAACTACAACATTTAAGTCACTTATTGCAGCGCAATATTTACATTCTGTGTGAATGTAAACATGATACAAACAACACTTTTGGACGAATTGATCGCATGAAAAAATAAACGCCTCTGACTTGTAAGACACTTCAGCCTCATATCTCCATATTTCTATGTTTTTTGATAAATTCGTACATGTGTCACACAATTGTGAAAATAACAGATCTAGAAGCTCACCACGTCACGTGCGAGCTTGTAGATCAGCTATTTTCATGTTATATAAAATAATTATAAATAAACCTTGGACATACAAGGTTTTGGCCCAAACAGCTTCGATTGATCATTTAGAGGTCAGGTTTAGGGGTTATTAGGGTTGGAGTTACACGTACCAGTGCCAAAAATAGCAGATCGGCTCTTTTCAGTGCGTGGCACCCATGTGCAACTAAGTATAACTCCAGCTTTAGGGTTAGAGTTAAAAATGGCCAACTAATGGTAAATTGGCAAATATGTTGACTTCCTCACACGTGTACAACGTTGTGTGTGTGTGTGCACAGGCCATGTGAGTTCTAGTTGCCAAGGGATTAACTTGGCAACGCAGTGATAGGCAGAGAGGGGTGGAGATGAGCGGTGTTTGTCATTTGGCGGGATCACGAGTCTTGGAGATGCCTTTTTGTTTGGCGAACAATGACTGCAAAGCGGTGAGATTGAAAAGCATCGCTGTTCGGAATTGTCTACATGCACGCCTCTGCTTTTGTTTGTGATTGATGGAGCGAGAAATTCAGACACGCAGATTTAACAACGTTGTTGAGGAAGTAGACTGCCACTCTCCACTCATTTTAATGTTTTGTTCAGCTATCTCTCTCTGTCTCCACCCCCCCCCCCCCTTTCTTTCTCTGTCACTCTCACCCCCCACGCACACACACACACACACACACACACACACACACACACACACACACACACACACACACACACACACACACACACACACACACACACACACACACACACACACACACACACACACACACACACACACACATACATACACATACACGTCGCACACCCTATACGCCTCTCTCTCACTCACTGTCTCTTTCACACTCGAGTCTGCTTAGATCCATTTCCTAAAGGTCAGACCGACTTAACAGCAGGAGCTTTTGTCAGATTTTATGATTCCATCTTGGAGTGGAAAACATGAAGCCGCAGCACCGACTACTTTGTTCTTCTCAGTTAAACAAAAAAAAAACATCTCTACAGTGTCATTCATAGTTTTACCTGACAACATGTCGCTATCCTTCAGAACTTTTCTGTCTCTGATCAAGTTCATCCCACGAGATTTATGAATGTCTTTCAGCTGAACGTAGGTATGCAGTGGAATGCAGATACTGTACCGTACATTTGTCTCATGCCAATATACTCTGATAAAACCCCATTCAGATGCCAGTCGATTGCCACTGTTCTTGGCTCTGGATAAGACTGAGCAACAGTATCTTCCTTTTACGTATACGTGCGCGTGCGTGTGCGTGATTCAATGTCATTTTCAGGGCACTTGTGGAAGTGTTGCATCCTAAGCACTAACCTGCATTGTACTGCCATGAGAGACGTGAGCATTTGTTTCCCCTGCAGAGAGGGGTATAGATGCTAACAAACCCATGACGCTCACCCAGAGAGTCGGCCCCATACTGTGCGGATGAAAAGCGTGTATGTCATTCCGAATTTACAACAAATGCATGACTTTATACGCTGTGGCTTCTGCAGGAGACTAGCCGTGTGTGTGTGTGTGTGTGTGTGTGTGTGTGTGTGTGTGTGTGTGTGTGTGTGTGTGTGTGTGTGTGTGTGTGTGTGTGTGTGTGTGTGTGTGTGTGTGTGTGTGTGTGTGTGTGTGTGTGCGTGCGTGCGTGCGTGCGTGCGTGCGCGCGCGCGCACATGTGTGCGTGTGTGTCCGAAGCTAATCTCCCAAATTGCTGGATGATAAGCGCCACACTTCTTGTGCACACTGCCAGTAGGCCAGAGAGTAGGACAGTACAGTAGGACAGTACAGTACCTCCACTACGGCTCACGTACTCTATCTATGTTTTATACTTTTTTAACTATTTATCTATTAGTTATTTTATAACGGAAGTCAATTTGGCTCTGATCGGGCTGAAACCTTGCCCAAATTTGGAGTCGTACGTCATGGATAGATGCCATAGACCGTTTGGTAAATTATTAACTCTGAGAGTGTACAAATGGAACCAAAAGGGTTCATTTGTACTCAGGGTTACAGACCTGTATAAGGTCCATTTAGAACCCCCTCAATGGACCCTGAAGGTCCCCGGACCCCACTTTGAGAACCACTGCCATAGACGACTAACATCATAGAAGACAGACATCACGGTCCGAGATCTACATTGGAGCCACAACGTTCCCATGTGGATCCCGAGATCCACACGCCAACAGCAAGGCCTTGAGGCTTGTGTGAGGCGCTCCTGTGTGATTGGCTAGGAGAGTGAGTGTTCCCGCACGGAACAGCCGATGGCCTCGCCATGCCTTTTGAGTTGGCAGGCCATGTTGGATGGAATAGGTCAGTGGTTTTCAACCCTTTTCATATCAAGGTCCATTATTTATTTGGTGTTTGAGCCACGGATTCATTACCATTTGATGAGATTTTAGCCTCTCAGACCCAAAACTTTGCATTATTTTATTGTCGTTTGTTGTTGGATAAGATTTAGGAGAGATAACAGGCAAACGTTGATCAACATAACAATTATTTAATTAAGTAATGCAGATGTTTAACTCTAACTCTTGAGAACGTAAACCAAATGGTTTCATTTTACGCTCTCAAGAGTTAAGGATCTACCTAATAAGGGTCCATTTGGTTACCAACTCTCCACCCCCTCAAGCACCACTGGTTGCCCCTCTTGGCATGACGGGGGGTGTGGTGTTTGTGGTTTTGCATATAGTTTTGGCTTGGGAATAGCATAGCATACACACACATACATGGAGCTGACCTGGGCAGGTGTCATTCAAATCCCCCCTTGTAGGACGTGAGAGAGATAGAGCCAGAGATTGAATTAACACCTAGAGTCAAGCACGTACTCATTCACCTTCCCAATCCTCCATCACGTCACCCCCCTTCCTCCTCACCTAAACCCACACCTCCTTTTCCTCTCAATCCACACACATTAATCCCATCACAAGGAGGAAAAAAGGGGGTAAAAAGAATTGAGAAAGAGAGAGTGGAGGATGATAGAATCCCAGAGCTTTAACCCATTTAGACGGGGAACGCTTCTGTGTCATTTTAAGATTTCTTTGGCTATTCAAAAATAGCAGATATACAAGCTCGCTTGTAGATCTTCTATTTATTAATTTTTATCGTGAAAAATGTGTGCAAATCTTTGAATATATATATATATATATATATATATATATATATATATATATATATATATATATATATATATATATATATATATATTTAAAGCGATTTGTTTTACTCAAATCTTTGCTTCTGGGGATTCTACAAATGTCTTCTAAATCCCAACAGTTATTTGAAAAAACCTGTTGCTATAATCAGTGGTTCTCAAACTTTTTCATGTCAAGGAAATATGTATTTGGCCGCGGACACCAATCTCAAAATATGTTGTTCCAGGGACCCCCAGAAGCAAAGATTTGAGTTAAACATGTTCGCTTTAAAGAATATAAATATAACATTTTCACAACTTTTCAAAAATTGCCAAATAAATCTAAAAATGATACAGATGCGTTCCCGGTCTTAACGGGTTAAGGTGAACAGTGCTACAATATCTGAGAGGAGGTGTAGAATGATCTCCATTATAGCTCTCAGAGCTCAAATTGAAAACATTACCGCTTCTATTCACAGTCCTCACACAGAGAGGAAGGTCTTTATTTCCAATCTCACTCTCCTTTCTGGCTGAGGGGAGTGCTGTGTGTGTGTGTGTGTGTGTGTGTGTGTGTGTGTGTGTGTGTGTGTGTGTGTGTGTGTGTGTGTGTGTGTGTGTGTGTGTGTGTGTGTGTGTGTGTGTGTGTGTGTGTGTGTGTGTGTGTGTGTGTGTGTGTGTGTGTGTGTGTGTGTGTATGTGCTGGCGGGGGGGGGGGGGGAGAAGGAGAAAGGAGGTTTGGGTGGAAATAGAGAGATATGGGGGGTAAAAAAAGAGAGACGAATGATGGGTGGATGGGTGGAAGCATGCATGGGGGTGCAGAGGAGAGAAGGAGGTGAAGACGGCCGAGAAAGAGAGCATGAGAGAAGTGAATGAAGCGAGAGCGAACGGAGTCTGGATGAAGTCATCAGCGTTATAGGTGAGACCCCTCTGGAGACTTCACATTAACCCCCTCCAGTCACAGATGGAGACCTCTGTGCATTTTAAAGAGCGTCTTTACATGGTAGAAAGGTGTAGCATTAGCCTCCAGTGCAGCAGGGCTGACCTTGGTGGAACCAGGACAGCATCAGTATGCATTGCATTTCATTCAGCAGGACACGGCGCCGGTCCTAAACGGTCGCCAGTCACACAACGCAGCGAACAAAGACTCGGAGGGGATAAAGAGATGGATGGGGGGTTGAGGGGTTATTATATTCCATATTATTATAGTTCTTCTAGCTTTTCCAGATGGTCCGAACTGATGTACAAGCTTTGAAATATATGACTTTAAACCAACGCATGAAAGCCTGAAATCTGAACAAGGGCCAGACCTTTGTTTTCTCATTAGCATTTTCTCATATTATTGGCATGTTATGTAACGTTTTTCCATTCAATTGCGCAACGATATGCAGCGTTTCAGGTGAGTTTGAGGTTTAAATGATACAATAAAACCTAGTAGAGCTGTCAGTTTTCTATATTTTGAAAGCCCTAACCACTTGACTTTCAGGACATGACCTGATCTATTGTTTTGTTTTTGTTTTTTTTGCCCTGCTGCAGTACTGTAGTATGTGCCAATCTGTCTCATGGCTCATTTCAGAAGGGCTGTTTACCTAAAAGCAATTCTCTGCAAGTGGAAAGGTCACACCTCCCCCCCTCCATCTCTCCTCCACCCCGGGTTCTCCTTGCATCCCTCCCTCTATTTCTGAAAGGAGGCTGCCAGATTGCTTTAGCCTTTTTAGAGAAGCTGGCTGACAGACAGACTAGGCTCTGACAAGGTCACAGCCATGAAAAGGATCTCTGATGGAAGACAACCAGCACAGTTCTACTATTTACAGCACATCCGCAGTCTGGAAATGCTGCCAATGGCCTTAAGACTAATAATATGAATGGGAAAAAGGAGCAGAGCGATTGCTGGATTCAATCTCTGCCCATTATACGTTTAATTGAATGCCCAGTAATGCTCAAGCGCCGCCTTTGATGAAATGTCCTTGTGCCCTTACTGCAGTCTTTTTCAAAGTGGGGGCCAGGGGCACCAGGTGGCACACACACATAAACATACATATAAATACATACGTACATTGGTACTGTATATATATGTATGTATGTATACATATATAGTGGGGTGGTGTGTGTGTGTGCGTGCGTGCGTGCGTGCGTGCCTGTACACACACACACACACACACACACACACACACACACACACACACACACACACACACGCAGTATATGGCTATTTGTGGGTCCTTGGCATGGAAAGGTTTACGGTGTACAGTATACGCATTTGCACTGACGCACCTACAGTACCAAGTGCAATGTGCATTAGATTTTGCACAGTATTTACAAAATCTAATGTGCACAATCTAATATTTTCATTTCCTTTATAGTAACCTCTGCAATATTACTGCTATATATCTAACTGGTCTCTGGTCTGTGCAATATTAGATGATTACAAGCCTGGTCTGACCCCATAGTACAGTATGTATATTATTACCGTTTCTATGCTACTAAATAGGCTTATATGGAAACAATATGCCATTGTGATCATATCTGTCCTTGTAAAAAAAAGAGTAAATCATTTAGATCCCTGCATTTTCATATTTATTGCTCTGTGAAGGTTGCCTGGTCTGAAAGTACAGCAATTAAAGATTATATGGAAATGATATGGATGAAAAACACATGTATTTGTCTATTTTCTCCATAGGCCTCCTAGACCAAAACATTCTTCACTGTTTGACCCTGAAGAAAAATAAAACCTTGGATATACTGCATAATATGTAAAAAAAAAATCCCTCCAAAGTTGCAGACATGTCTGAAACTGAAATATCTCACTTGAATACCCCCAGTATATTATGACTGGGCCGTGGTGTTTGACACCCTCTGAGACCACGATGACACAGTTAGAATAATTTTCAAATCCTTTATGCTTGTCTGGTACTCAGAATCAGCAGTCATCCAGAGTCGAAGATGGCACTTCCTTAATGGTCTGGTAGTGCAAACAGGTTGAGAAGGGTAATGCCCCTGCGATTGACAGCTTGAATAAGGTGAACTCTCAGGAGGAAAGGCTAATTGGGCTGAATGGAAGATTTGCATTGAGGAATGGCAAAGGTGTCGGGTCGCCTAATCGCTTTTCATCCTACAGAGAAAGCAGGCGAACGACTTCCCTTGCGACGTTAAATTACGCCACTAAGTGGACGCGTGTCCGTGTGTGTGTGTGTGACGTGTGAATGACCTCCATTCACTGTTCTCACTGGTGTTTTTGAAGCGATGCCTTCACAAGGATCTCCACAATGAGCTTGGATGTCATCAAACCGAAGTTCATTGTAAAAGGACTGTTTTGTTCCATGGACATTTTAATCCAATTGGGAGTTGAGTTGTCTATCGGTCAGCGCAGCTACAATAAAGAAAATTACATCATTCAGTGCTGGAGACAAGAAAAGTTGGAGGGGTTTCATCACTTACATATTATTTATTTTCTTTCTTTTTTTTCCTTACAGGCAGAAGTTAGGCTTCTGCCTGTAAGGAGACGTATCTAAGCATGAAAGATGATGTTAACAGGTATCTGTGGGCAGCGGCTAAGAACCTTTGGACCACTCCTAAGAGAGAGATTCTCTTTTATTGCCCTGTCTCTCTGATGTCTCGGGGCTTAATGCGACATCGCTCACCACGCTACAGAGGTAGTGAAAGGGCTGAACAGATGCATCTGGCACAGAGGAAGAGGGACAGGGAACTGGCAGAGAGAGAGAGAGAGAGAGAGAGAGAGAGAGAGAGAGAGAGAGAGAGAGAGAGAGAGAGAGAGAGAGAGAGAGAGAGAGAGAGAGAGAGAGAGAGAGAGAGAGAGAGAGAGAGAGAGAGAGAGAGAGAGAGAGAGAGAGAGAGAGAGAGAGAGAGAGAGAGAGAGAGAGAGAGAGCGCGCGCGCAGTGGGAGGGGAAGACATCAGGCACATGGCATCAAGCCCATCGGATGCCTATAACCTTGTTATGAATTGCCTCAGATTTATCTCCACATCCAATTGGACCTTATGAAATGCACATATTGTATCTATAAACAGTACCCTTCATTATGCTATTGTCTGTTTGCCCTGCATTATATTGTATCCACGAATTGCTCATAAGGTCAGAGACTGAGGAAGTCACTTCCTTGTGTTGTCTCTATCTCCCATCTTGTCTTTTAAGTAGTCGCTGGGTGTAAATCCAATCATGGCTGAGAATGTGTGTGTGTGTACACACACACACACACACACACACACACACACACACACACACACACACACACACACACACACACACACACACACAGTCAATTTCATTTGGCATGGAATGCACAGCTGGAGTTGTAACCAGTGCACACACACTGATAATGGAGGTGTTTGTGTTGCTCTGCATGCATTTTACCAGTGGTGGACAGTAACAAAGTACATTTACTTGAATACTACACTTAAGTAAAAACATTTAGTATCTGTACTCGCCTTGAGTATTGTAATTTGAACTTTTGAATACTGTAAGTTTTTAAACATTTGTTTATTGGATTTTGACAGAAGCATTTCTTGCATACATATCCACAACATATAACATTGCATTGCCTCATAAATAGCCCAATCAAGAAAAACATTACATAACAAGTTAGTTTTTTTTTTTTTTAAGTATTTTTTTTAACGGATGTACTTTGAAATACTTAAGTTTAAAAAAAAAAAGAAGCAATTACTGCAGTACATGTTGAGTACTCCATACTAGGGTTGAGTACTTTGAGCATCACTGTCAATCACGTTCTGTCAGTGATGTAAATACAGTGTGAGTGTGTACTGTGTGTGGATGCAGGATGCACAGCTGTGCATTCTGGGGGATTGGATGAGCTGTTCACACAGTGTCAGAGTTCATCAGCCAGGGTGTCAGTCTGTGGGTGCGATCAAGTGCCCGCTGAAACATTAGTTTAGCAACAATGTCAAAACATGTTTACTGAGAGAGTATTGCCCCGCAGTTCACATCATCAACGTTTAAATCTGCAGTGCAAAAACACTTCTTACATCATGCATCATGGTTTTTAACTCATTCAATCCGGGGGATGCATAATTTTCGATTTCTTTGGCTATTCAAAAATAACAGATATACAAGCTCATAGCCTGGCACTCGGTGCCGCACTATAAGCTTGTCTGCTATGTTTTGAATAGCCAGAGAAATCTAAAATGACACAGATGCGTCCCCGGACTGAATGGGTTAATGTCTGTTTTTGTGTGAATGTGTATGCCAACAGTTATCCTTTTGCGTGTAAGAAAAGTGTAAATAATAAGCACAAGAACAATAACACAATACACTTTATTAATACGCTTTATATTGGACTTACTGAAACTAATTAAATAAATATAAAACTGAACACAAAAAAATAAATTCAAATAACAGAACAAAAATACAACGTGCAAAAAAGTGCAGTGTGAAATAACACCATTATGAGAATCAGCAATAGTCAACATCTAAATTATGGAAAGGACCTTCATCAGAAGCAAGCATTAATACTAGATTAACAAAGGAAACCAAATGACAGCCCCTGTCATTACACCCTCAATCGAGCAAGGACAAACTTCTATGAAAAAACTCTTGACACAAATCCCCCCCGAAAAATACAAAAACAGGAAGAAACCTTGGGAAGGCTCTCATCACGACTGTAAAACCCTCTCTGCTTTGTGACAAAACTCCCACCCTGCTACCAGCTTATCTGTGGTGTGGCTCTTCAAGGTTATCTCCAACACTCGACACAAAGTGCTCTCACCCCGACGAATAAAGGGAGGGAGCAGAAAAAGAAGTGTGAGCCGCCGGTCTACCAATTCTATTTCCCAGCACTGGGGGGGTGGTACCGCCGGAGGCGAGGAATGCTGACTTACACACCTCTACTTAGACCCAGCTGAGAGCCCCCTGCCACCCCTGAGATGGAGTAACCACGGGGGCCCACTCGCAGGCTAAATGCCCTCCTCCTGTAGGACCCCTCGGGGTCCCATTGTACATTCGTCCCTCAGTGGGAAACCCTTGCCACTGCAATCTTCAGCCAATCGTCTTCCCCCTGGAGACAGGCTAATTTGCATAGACCCCAAGTGAACTTTCTCTGGGTGTGTACTAGCAAAAATCCACTCCTCTCAGGGCTCGATCAGCAGAGGCTGTTGGATTGTTTACCTGTCAGTGTTAAGCTATATTCACGCTGGCAGGCCAAATTAGATTTTTCTGGCCTATCCAGATTGGAATCAGATTGTTGTTTTATCAAGTCTGAACAGCAAAAAAAAACACATGGAAACTGATTTTTCCCAATCACACGTGGACCACATTTCTAGGTGGTTAATTCAAATGTGATTGCGAAAGATACGTCTCAGTCTCTGGACGCTCGGACACTGATGTCTGATACTTCTTCGTACAGTCTCGATCACTGAAAATAGCTGATCTACAAGCTCACAGTGCGTTGCATCGCAATGTGTTGAGAGCTTTAGATCCGCTATTTTTGGTGAGTGATACCGTCGTATGTCATATCGTTACCACAACAAGCGATGCGGATACTGCAGTTTAATGATGTCGGAATGCACAAGTCCAATCTGATCACTCGTGTGCGAGTGCAAACAGCGTGGACAGTCAGTCCTAAAGATTGCGTTTGAGAAACAAATCGGCTTTGCCTCGCAGTCTGAACAAAGCCTTAGAGAGAGGCAGTGTGATCCTGCTTGTTGGAGCACTGCGGAGCGCTGATCAACCTTTTATGCAATATGGTGATGGCCATCAAAATGCCTAGAAGTTCTTTATGAATGTCACAGTGGGTCAAATTGGAAGAGCAAAATGACCGGCCTGGTGTCACCTATGCCATTTTAAGTCACGTGATTTGCTTTCCGTAAAAATTGCCCCCTCGGCCCCTCCCCCTTGTGTGTCTTTTGAAAGTCAAATCCAGTCTGAGACACCATGGGTGGAAGGCTCTAAAGCATTATCTCTCTCTAGGGAACGTGGCTCTGTGAAGGAATTTGCCATCAGATTGCAGCTTTGCCTTTCAAAAGCAATCAGGCCCTGCAGGCTGCACGCCCCGTGGCCTCCAGCAAAAGGCCAATCCTCATGCCTTTACCCAGAGATAGGGCTCTGGAGGCAGGGGACGGATCAGCCCGATCAGCGGCCCCCTCCCCTCCCCTGCACTGGTTCGTACCATCGATAACACCTGCTGCATGGCCTCGGGCCAGAGCCGGATAGTGAGGGCACAATTTAC
>NC_139955.1:18963821-19018821 GCF_963454915.1 Gymnoscopelus microlampas | reverse complement strand
CTCTCTCTCTCTCCTCCATCTCCTCCTCCAGAAACAGATGTCCGAGCCACCGGCCTCCATTACCCCGGTGCTCCTCTGGGGTATAACTCAACGCTATAGCTCCGACCCGGCCCGGCCTGCGGACATCAGGCCCAGCCCGCACCATCCGTCTGCTACGGGGAGGAGAGGGAGGGGATCACAGAGCGGACTCAGACACTGTGACGGCAGGGCAGCCGGCCAAGAGTGGCTCTATCTCCCCATAATTCCTGCTAGAGCTGGAGGAGGAGGTGCCGGGGGGTTGTGAGTCGGACTCTGTCCATCCTTCTCCAGTAAGTGATCATTAACACGTTCGATCCGGGAAGGCGTCTGTGTCATTTTTTTTTAGATTTCTTTGGTTTAAAAATAGCAGATATACAAGCTCATAGCGCGGCACTCGATGTCGCGCTACGAGCTTGTACTCGACTCAACTCAACTAAGATTGTATTTATAGAGCACATTTCAAAGACCGAAGCCAACCAAAGTGCTATACAACACAGCAATAGAACAACAATGTTATAATACATACAATGAAATAAAAAACAGACATTTGCAGTAATAAAACTAATTAAAAAGTGCGTAGCTTTTTCACTAGTAGATCTGCTATTTTTGAAAAATCTTGAACATTCTGTGCAAATCTTTGAATATATATATTTTTAAAGTGAACATTTGTAACTCCCTGGAGCAAAATATTTTACAAATGCTTTGAAAAATAAATATTCAAAGATTTCTCAAAAATAGCAGATCTACAAGCTCATAGCTTGTAGACTATGTAGATCATGTAGATCAGCTTGTAGATCATCTACAAGCTCATAGTCTGCTATTTTTGAATAGCCCAAAGAAATCTTGAAATGCCACAGATGCGTTCCCGGTCTTAACGGGTTAAAGTGCTGGGCTGACAGCGCTGTGCTTTATGAGTGGTTGGTGTTGGAGATGTCCTGTTCACTGCACTGGGTATCTTGCACTGCACTTCCACACACAGCCCAGGTTGGGGCTGTAATGGTGTCTGCTGGTTAGCACTGATCCATCTGTCATGGGTGCGATTGTGTTATAGCTGGCTATACCATCATGTTCTGCCTGTCCTGTGCCGAGACGAGTCTGTCGTCGTCTCCCTGGCGACAGTGTAGTGGCACTCTGTTAGTTTGGATTGGACTCTTGTGCAGATGGCAGACCGGCAGAATTCACACTTGATGTGAAGATCTGTGCAGAGCTCTCGTCTTCAGGCTACCGTCGATTTTGGTCGTTTTCCTTGTTGCAACCTGTTGCTGTGTGTGTTTTGTGTGTGCTGTTTCAGCAGGCTTGAATGAGATCAGTATGAGAGAATTATGCTCACCCCATGGCAGCCCAAATCAGATTGTTGACATTCCCAGTTGGTTTGAAATGTGATTTGACCCGATTGCTGAAGATGTGTCTCAGTTTGGACACTCAGACACTGACTTATTAATACTTCATTGTATGACAGTGTCGCTAACATCTATAGAGCCCGTTTACTGTTTTTGCTTTGTGCTTTGTTATTGTTCCAACCAAGATGTAATAATCTCATGAATCTGGCCAATTTCCTCAAGTACTTCTTGAAATACTGTGTTTGGTTATGTCCGTGTTTTATCTTGTTTTATTCGGACTCGCAGCAACTGGCGAGACGGCATTTATCTGGCAATAACGGCAATAATACCACAAACTGGGCACAGAACTTGTAGGGTATAGGTGTCTAGACCGGATCCCACTGTGGTTAATTCTGAATTGAAACCAAGCTTTCCACAAGCACTGTAGAAGGCATGGTTAGAGAATGAGAGGAAAACAGGCTGAAGCTGGTAGCTGACAGTTTGATCCAGATGTCAGACCCATATATACTTGTTCACATGTTTTTACTATTTATATTTAGTTGTTTCTTTTGCTAATGCTAGCATATTGTTTAAACAGATGCTAGGATTGATGTGTACCTGGTATACTGTTCTTTTAGGCACTATTGTTGTCTTTGCACTCTACTTACAGTATATGTGACTATTTACCGTGTTTGTTGACTAGGGTTCACGCTTCCTCTGCTTGCTCTGATCTTGTATTTAGTTGCCTTGGATAAGAGCATCTGCTAAATGCCTAAATTGTAACAGAATTGAGGCTGTTTTATGTGTACATTGTTTAGATTGCTGCTTTTGATCAACACTCATTCCATGAAGTGAGTGTGTTTAACCACTTGAATCCTAGCATCCCTATTCTGGTTATAATAGCAGATCTACAAGCCCATAACGCGTCACGTTGCAACGCGTTGTGAGGATGTAGATGTAGCTATTTTTTGGCAAAGGGTTTTGGAATACCGTAGACTATTGGAAAAAAGTACTGAGCCGACCCCAGTCAACTAAGTATTTGTATACTAAGTATTGAGGGTTTAAGTATTTAAAACAGGGTTTTAAACAAACAAATGTTTAACAGGGTTTGCAACGGTATGTGTGTGGGGACACATTGTAAGCATCAATCCATTTGTTTGCAGGTGTGCATGCGTGACATTCGCCCAAAATGTATGAGCGGTTAGGGGACGTGTGCGTCTCTCCTAAAGCCCTTTAGTCATACCAAGCAGAAATCCTTCTTTCAGTATTGATCTAACAAAGAAAATACATCATCCAAACTAGAGCACACACACCCCCCACCTCGGGGGCTGTGGGGGGCTCGGTCTTAGGCAGAAGCATCAATATTGATGAGGCATTGTTCCATTACTACACTAGTGTTTTCATTAGATGGGAGAAGTGATTTTTAAAGCCATCAACTACAACATAACGTTGTGTTTCTTTTTCCATTCTTCAATTCCACTGAGCTGTTCTGGCTCCAGGTGATGCTGGAGGAACGGTGCCCAGAAGCCTTTATGGTTTTTCAATATTATTCATTGGGCATGGCCCTGGTTTTTATTTATTTGCCGTTGTTTTTATTTTTTCGCAAATCGTGGCAGATAATCTCGAGTGTCGGCAGTGTGTGTGTGTGTGTGTGTGTGTGTGTGTGTGTGTGTGTGTGTGTGTGTGTGTGTGTGTGTGTGTGTGTGTGTGTGTGTGTGTGTGTGTGTGTGTGTGCGTGTGTGCGTGTGTGTGTGTGCGTGTGCATGTGTTGTCTCCTCTACCTCTCCTCTGCTGCTCTCTCCCCTCATGCCCGCCTCCCAATCCAATCTGACCAATTCATCAGATGGAGCTGATAAGCTTGCGGAGGCAGTATGTCAGCCAGTCCCACTGTGACCATGTCAGATCTCAGTAACAGGCTCCTACACTGGATGTGTCCACATAGTGTTCATATGTTCCAGCAACTGCTTCTAGTGTGTGTGTGTGTGTGTGTGTGTGTGTGTGTGTGTGTGTGTGTGTGTGTGTGTGTGTGTGTGTGTGTGTGTGTGTGTGTGTGTGTGTGTGTGCGTGTGCGTGCGTGTGAGAGTGCGTGTGTGTTTCAGCGCGCGTGGGTTCAACAAATCAAGTGAAAGGAAACAGTCCAGGCTGACCACAACCCCTTTCCTCTCCTCTCCTCTTAAAGATGTCTGTCTCTGCTGGCCTGCTGTGCCGTACATCAAACCCAGTCTCCACTCTCTCATTAGACACTCTATCTAAGTTTTTTATCTTTTTATTTATCTATCTGCGAGAGCGTTCGTGTGTCACTTTCCCTTACCCTTGGAGACGAGCTGGGAGACAATGGCTCCAGTACAGCATTTCCTCCTGCTCTGTCTCTGCTCAGCAAAACATGACGGAACAAATGAAGCAATTAAGCGTGCTGGTGGCTATGGTGTCCCAGGGGAAGTTTCTAAAGAGCCGGGACAGCCTGATTAGCACACAGGTAGGCTTGACTGGAGCCGACTAGAGTGGGGAGAGCTCTTCCAGGTAATGGGAACAAATTCCACTTCCATCTGTCCGTCGCTATTTTGAGTGTTGGCGATGCTATCACCAACACTGTGCTTCTGTGTTTATTTTTGTTTTATTCATCGATTTTAGTGCGTAACATGGAGATGTGGTGTGTGTGTGTGTGTGTGTGTGTGTGTGTGTGTGTGTGTGTGTGTGTGTGTGTGTGTGTGTGTGTGTGTGTGTGAATGTTAGAGGGTAAAATCGTCTCACAATATCAGACAATTGGAGATCTCAGCCTACCGATAATGTCTGGGGACTTAATACAAGGTACAGTAGTTGCTAGAAGGGTGGCAAGTATAACCGCTAACAAACCTACATGTATGCCTCCTGCTTTGGAAACCAATCATGTCACTCACCCAATATTCAGCTGGTTCCCTAAAGACTTTGGATTGGTTCTGCAATGCAGTTTTTTTCTGTGCATAACTGTACTCCTGGGTTTCCAGAAGGCGGCATATCCGTTTCCTTTTTTTCCGGTAAATGTTTCCCTAGCTTGGTCGGCTCGGCAGCAGATTTGAACCAGAAACACATGACACCTTCATGTATTTCCGGTTCAAAATTGCGGCTGAGCCTATCAAACGGAGCTATGGGAAAATGAACCGGAACAGGAAAACGGGTATGCCACCTTCTGGAAACCCAGGAGTACAGTTATGCACAGAGCCTTAATTGTCATCAGTTTGTACTTGAGCGTTGAGTTGTTTTAGACTGACTTGGGGATATGGTGGTAGGCTATAACTATAGCCTTCCATTTGACTATGTACGGTATATAACCTGATGTGTATGAAAGATGTACTTCTTTAAAAAAAATATATATATATTTACTATAGCAAATTATTATTACCCCATTTTTCTCCCCAATTTAGTCATTATGCCAATTAATTCCTCCCCACACACATTTCTGTGTTGTCACTGCTGTTGTATCCTACTGACTCACCTGCCAGTGAGGAGCCCCCACCAGGAGGACTTAGAGCCTTCGCCCTACTCCTCCCGCCCAACACTCCCCACTGACAGATGCCGCCCCAGCCCGTAGGAGTGCATGCAATGACCAATATCACCCTCCCCGCCCGGCTTCCCTCCCCCGAATACGGGCCAATTGTGTTCGTGTAGACGCCCGACAAAGCCGGTTGCACCGCGGTGGATTCGAATCCACAACCTCCGTGGTGGTGGGCAAGGACTTTATCACTGCGCCACCCGAGCAACCGAAAAGATGTAAAGATGTACTTCTACTGCGCGCAGCTCACATAATGTAAAAAGCAAATAGGAAGTCATGTGATCATATGGCGGAGGGGAGGCGCAACATGAGTTGATTATCCATTAATTTCATATTTACATGCCGATTTCAGCTCTAACTTTGTAAGGATTCTGAATCTGTGATCAGTTCATCTTTGACCGAAGTTTGTCTGCTCTACTGTAAAGTGCGCATGTGCGTGATAGTCATATATGTTGTGACCAAGAGAGAGCCCTTGGTCTTGTCTTTCATGTACACTTCAAAAATGTCAGACACTCCAACACCCTCCCTCCCCCTAGCCTGTGAGTGACATCTGCAGATAGGCAGTCCAGGAGTGTTTAAGCCACTCTAACTTTATTCCCATCGATCCCCGAGCGCCTCTAGAACACCGTAGATGGATTCCCACTCGACTGTAAACAAGAACGATCAGTTAATACCCACAGTATTGATTCGGTTTGACCCCCGCATATTGAATCTCTTTGTAGGCACTGTTCAATCTTTCTGTTATCGTACGCTCACAGATAGGAAAGTGAAGTTCAACGTAAACTTGTGACTTCACCGCAAGAGTGTGTGTATGTGTGTGTGTGTGTGTGTGTGTGTGTGTGTGTGTGTGTGTGTGAGAGAGAGAGTGCGAGAGAGAGAGAGAGAGAGAGAAAGTGAGAGAGAGAGAAAGAGAGGGAGGGGAGAGAGAGAGTAGAATATTCTTCACAGAGTGACACCTACAGTATTTGCCTGCAAAATATTGCTGCAAAGGTCAGATTCACCGAATCCATTTTCCCACTGACGTCTGAGATTCTCAAGAGCCGGTTAAATGCTGAAGTGCTGTTTGGTGATTTTATGACTTTGAAAGTGTGTGTCCACTGCAAGTGGAGGTCATCTGAGTCACGTTTTTGGCTGAGCGAGGCACAATGTCATGGAAGGATTCATCCAGGGGGCGTTTGATAGGGGACCTGCTGAATCCTCGGCTGTGTCACCTCGCACATACAACGTAGGCTGTTTCCTTGCTCCGTCCTTTCCCCTCGGTCATTTCGACGGTGGCTTCCGTGCCATTCCCCTGGTTTCCTGACACTCTGACAACCCCCCCCCCCCCCCCCCCCCGGTCCCCCCCCGTCCAACCCCTCATCTCTCCTCCAGCATCTTGATGCGATCGGCTGTTTCGTTCAGCTCCAGCGGGGAGGATGGAACCTTCCAGACCTCTTCATCTCAGGGGCAGTTTTGAGGCACCTTTTCCCCCTGGTCAATTTGTCATGCTGTGGAACGGCAGGAGCTGTCCTTGGGGCTGACCAATGGTCATCGCTTTGCTTGACATGCATGCATGCACATACACACACGCACGCACACGCATAGAAAGAAAGAAAGAGATGGAGAGAGGGTAAGATAAAGAAAGAGAGAATTGGAGAAAGATGGTAATGAAGAGAGAGAGAGGGAGAGGGAGAGGGAGAGGGAGAGAGAAATGAAGATAGCTCTGTCGCACTCAGCAGAGTCCAGCCTGTCAACAGCTCTCATTAGTCAAACACGGCCTCCCACCAATGTGACACTGATCACTAAACGCCTGATTCAGGCTTTCTCCCCTCCTCTGTGTTGCCACAAATGGTGTCAGCTAAACCCGTTGTGTGTGTGTGTGTGTGTGTGTGTGTGTGTGTGTGTGTGTGTGTGTGTGTGTGTGTGTGTGTGTGTGTGTGTGTGTGTGTGTGTGTGTGTGTGTGTGTGTGTGTGTGTGTGTGTGTGTGTGTGTGTGTGTGTGGTGTGTGTGTGTGTGTGTGTGTGCGCGCTCGCAGCAGAGACACATGCACAATAAAGCGCACCACACTACAAGCAGGCACGCCGACTGACACCCGCGTTCACATTTCGATTCACTCTCTCTCTCTTTCCCCCCTCTTCCAAAATGCATTAAGTGCATTTCACCTCATTTAACAATCCTCTTCCCCCAGGGACTACAGCCTTCATTTAAAAGAGCGATAAAGGGCAAACGGATGCATTGCGGCTCTATTTGAAATCTATTTATTGATTTTCGCAGGGTGGTAAATAAATATAAAATGGCATTATTGCACATGGAGGCTCTCACGCTGGCAGCCGCGATGGAATTAAGGGGGATGAAGTGTGGCGTTCGTTTAGAGTTTATCATTTTTATCGATCTGGCTGACGTGTCTCTGTGCTGAGGAGGCTCTGATTGCTCTTACTTAATCATCTCACAGAGTTGTGGGGGGATTGGGTAGGGGGGGGGGATTGAAGGGGGGTGGAAGGACAAGATGGGAGAGGGACCAGCATACAGCAGCATGTACAAATAGAGAGGGAGAGAAGGATTGAACTGGTCTCCGAGCACCAATTAGACACCCTGTCAGCCTCTCTGTAGAGAAGTGCAACCCTTAGCGCTCTGATTCCACCCCGGTTGTTACTCGGAGTGTCAGTGTCTCCCTCTGCCAAGCCAGTTGGATTCTGCCGAGCAAAGAACAAAATGTTACTTCTTCATAGTGATGCTTGTATTTTTTTGCGAGAGATTCATTACTGTTAAATTCTCTCTCTTTGTTGTTGATTATTTAGCTCCAAACAAGTGTAGTGTGAATAGGGGTAATTTCGTGATTAATTATCATTTAATTAATATTAATTCATTCATACCCGAACAAACATAACAGCAAGCTTACACAGTAGGACACATATAATAACCATTTGTTTAATATGGATAATAACTATGATATGAACGTGAATAAACAAACTCTGTGTCCCTATTTTGAGGAGTGCTTGAAGATCAAGTACCATGCAGTCAAGTACCACTCTGGGGTCAACTGCTCCTTCTTCCTCCTTGGCTGATCTTCATATGCTTGTGGAGTTGTGTTCGTATGCATCAGCAAAATAGAGGCCACAGTTTGGATTAGAGAATGGTTTGATCATAGTGGAATATTCAATTGATAAACCCCACCAAAGTCATTACACAAGACTTCTTGCTGAACTAGGAGATACAAGAAAATACAAACCCGAAAAAAGCACACGTTGTAATGGTTTAAGCCCTTAAGCCAGGGGTGGGCAACTTTGATGATGGAGAGGGCCACTATAGTATTTCCACACTCACTCCAGAGGACATTGCATATACTGTCTCTCCGTATTTTAACTTTTTTGTCACACAAAAGTAGCAAAAATAGCTGATCTACAAGCTCAAAACGCGTCGTTGCTATTTTTTATTTGGAATCCTGAAAAGCCTTTTTATTTTAGTTATACTTATGTTAACTTTATGAACCTAAATACAAATACATTGGACATAAAAAAGACAATCGAATTGTAATGCTAGTCATGAAGCTACTAATATAGACTGAAGTAATTAAAGCGGGTTATGTTTGCATGTTTGGAATTGTAACAGCTGAAATCAATAATATACCAGTAATCCGACATTAACCTGCGAGTCGCATTAAGTGAAGGTGGCCCCAACCAGAAAAATACCAGAAATAACTGTCACAATGGGCCGTGTTGTGAGCTTGTAGACCTGCTATTTTTGGACAATTAAATGTTTTTTTTTTTTACTATAATGACAAGCCCGAAATAGGGATTCCAGGTTGAAAGTGGTTAAAAGTTTAAAAGGTTGAAATTTAGCCCAGATTAAATATAAATGCCCACTGATGACCATAATGGAAGCTTTTTATTCAGATCTTTATTTAGCGAATAATCTCATCTGGCCTCTGCCCACTTGACGCCCTTGAGTCGCCATCAAGGCACTTACTCTCGATGACCATTTATATTTAATGGTCAGTCATTAGTTAAACTGAAATCCCAATCTGGCAAATCATAACTATTTCATGTTCTTCTGTTGCAGACAGATAAAATATGTTAAGTAGTCAGTCTTTGGCACAAAGTAGGTGTCTGGATAGGGGATGATTTTTTCACTGTTCTGAACACTCTGATTGCACACACGTAGTCAAAGGGAATTTAATTTTAGAGGGACTTTGGCAGACAGGGATGAGTTTCTGTCTCTGCAGCTGAAAGAGCATTTTGTCTTTTAGGATTCTCCACAGGGTGCCAGGCTGTTCACTCTTTGTATGTCTCTGTCTCTCTTTGTCATTATGGGTTTTTTTTTCCTTCAAACTTTTTCAAAGCTGCACCTGCAGTAACTATGCTCCTGTTTCCTGACTTGACCACGCATACACACACAGTGATGGAGGAAGTACTCGCATGTTTTACTCAAGTGAAAGTATCAATCCTGCAATGTAGATATACTCTGTTACAAGTAGAAGTGTCGGCATCAAAATATACTTAAAGTACCAAAAGTAAAAGTATTCATTGTGCAGAGTCCCATTCCACAAGTTTAAAATGTACAGTATAAAGAAATCTTTTGAAAATGGCCGATCTACAAGCTCACAATGTGTGCATCGCGATGCATTGTGAGCTTGTAGATCTGCTATTTTCAAATGGCCGGAATATATATATAGCGCTGAAGTGGTTAGTGTGTTTTGTAATAATGATCAAAATCTACAAAGTAGCTAGTAACTAAATTGGTCTCATATAATTGTTGTGGATTACAAGTACAATATTTTCCTCTGAGATGTAGTGGGGTAGAAGTATAACTATTGAAAATTGTAAATACTGAAGAAGTTAAAAAAATACAAAAGAATTACAAGTACAAAATTGTACTTGAGTTACTTTACACCACTGCATACACAAACACTACTACTAGGAATGCTGCACTTCAGTTTGTGCCAGTGGTGGAAGAAGTACTCAGATTGTTTAATTAACTAATCATGTAGAAATACTCTGTCGTCCTGCTTTCTTTTTTACTTGAGTCAAAATGTACTTACAGAAAGTAAAATTCCCACAATTGTTCCAAATGTATACAATTTTGAATGGCTATTTAGTTTTCTTCCAAATTTGTTCAGCTGATCTAGAAGTTCACAACACTCACAAAATGAGTTGCCCCTGAGATGTAGTGGCGTAGAAGATTAAAGTATACACAAATGGAAATACCCGAGTAAAGTAGATGTACCTCAAAACTATACTTAAGTATAGTACTTGAGTAAAAGTACTTAGTTACTCTCCACCACTGGTTTGTGACTTAGAATGACCTGCCTAAACCTTGATTTTCACAAGCAGTCTATTCTATTCTTATGAGATCCATAAACAACATGCTTTAATTATTCACCTGCAAGTATAAAATCACTTAACATATAATAGATGTCAATGGAGTGGAGAACATTTGACCTACAATAACTGACTTTGCCCCAGGTTGCTTGATTAAGTTGAGCAGTATATCGTCGTTGTCAGGCAGAAACCTTGTATCTCCATATTTCAACTTTTTATGTTTTTTTTTGTTTGTTTTTTGTAAATGAAGGCCCTACTTCATAGATCACAACGTGTCGCGATGTGACGCATTGTGAGCTTGTAGATCTGCTTTTTATTTATTTATTGAAAGTGGTTAAGAATGTCTTTTAGCCAATGAAAAGTATTAACGAGACGATTTGACTTAACTACATTGTATTTTGGGTTAATTGCCCAGCCTTAGTAAGGAGGCGTATCATCGGGGGGGAGGTGGAAGAATAAAGCAACATAACGCTGATGACACGGAACAGAGCAGCAGGAGAGAAGCCTGAGCTAAGTGGGGTTGAGTACGTCATTAAATGTTTGACATGAGGATGGGTGAATGATGATTGGCTTTCTAGGATTGGTTCACACTAATGAGAAATGTTTCAGTTGTAGCACACACGTCTTCCTATAGGCTCAAATACAAGATGTCTATCTTCTCATTTCCTCGTACACACACACACACACACACACACACACACACACACACACACACACACACACACACACACACACACACACACACACACACACACACACACACACACACACACACACACACACACACACACACACACATACACACACACATACACACATAATTTTCTTTCTTCTTTTTCTGTTTTTTAAACTTTTTTTCTTTCTGACACATTGATATCGTCTGATAGTACTCATTGCTATAGAGTGTTTGTTCAGTAAAAGGAGTCTCCCTATCTCTCCAGCTCTTTAGCAAACGTTAAGCTTTAAACAAAAAAAAAACGTTTTAATTTTAATCGAAATAAATCTCTTAATTACCCTACCTTTAATACAATACAAAATTCAGCTACAGTTAGCTCTGACATTGCTTTTTGAATGGCAGGTATAATTGTAACACAGCAATAGCCTCCAGCTGTCAGAAGCAATGTAACATTAAGCAGCATGAGTTTGCTTCCGACTGAAAATTCCCTAAAACGGTTTTGAACACCTTTAGATGCCATTTTTGATGATAATGAACCTAACACGGGATGATTACAACAAACGAGAACCTGTATGCGCTAGAAATTGAAACGAATAAGCCTTTATAATAAGCATGTATCATCATTGTCTTGACATCCATGCGTAAATAATATTGATAATGAAACTGTGGTATAATTGCAGTAATACACTGGTGTTAAACTGTTGTGTGACTGCAGCCCACCAGGCACCTCCTGTCATATTACTGCTTACTCATGTACTGTAGGTTCTTATTAAGACTCATTCCTCTGGTTCCATAATAGAACCTAACCAATGTCCCATTGTTTGGTTCCGATGCCGATCATGATTTTTGTAATTTCTGTAAACCGAAATGAAACTGAATTTTGTTAAAAAAAAATGCTGATCTATGAACATTTTTGAAAACATCTCATGCTAGGTTGAAAGGGGTTAAAAATCAGGATACATCGCTTGCATAATTGCAGATACTTATGTCGTCATATAAGGGGAATAATGGCTGATATTCCACAAAGCTCTGGGGAAAGGCAGTAAGTCAACAGACACACTGTGGATGGACTTGTATAGTGCAACAAGCAGTGCTTCCAGTGATCAGTATGCTGAGATGAAGCCAATGATAGAGAGGAAAAGTCACTCTGAACTCCCCTTGGAGCTCCAGGGAGGCAAAAGTAGCAGGGATGAATGCTGTTTGCCCAGTTGAGAGGAGTGCTGTGTATGTGTATGTGTATGTGTGTGTATGTGCAAGTGCGTGGGTGCATGCATGTGAATGGAAACTACCATTGTCTTGGTTGGTGGTCATGGGGAGCCTACACACTCTCACACACACACACACACACACACACACACACACACACACACACACACACACACACACGCACACGCGCACGCACACATGTGCACGTGCCCCCTCCCCAGGTCCAGAGGCAGCTGCCGGCTCGGCCAGGCAGCAGAGGATTAAGAACGTCTAGGGAGCTGGCAGGGAGTCCTTGGCAACGTGAGCCTGACTTTTATTCTCCATTTCTGGGTTTTGAACACCTGTGGACTTTTGCCCGGGGGAGCGGGTTCTATGCGATTCTGATTGATCCACAAGCCACTCTGACCTTGAAGGACTCTTTATTAAGACAGCCCGCAGCTCTGCTCCCGCTGCAAAGCCAACAGTATTCCCTGCTAACTTAACTCTCCCGTGTCTCAGCCTTCTGGACCAGAATGCTAAGTGGCTCCTCCATTCATCTATGCTTAACCCTTCTGACCGATGGGGCTGGCTGTTTGTCAATGCGCTCTCGGAGCGACCGCGCATGCTGCGCTGCACGCCTCCCATTACTGGCTTGTTAGCCTAAGTGGAGAGCATCACACATCGCCTGCCTGTTGCTGCATGGGGGACCGGGGTGTGTGTGTGTGTGTGTGTTGTGTATCAGAGGCCGGGCCTGGACTCTAACAAGGCCAGGATAGGAGCCAGATTGACAGCTGCTGAGGCCTTTCACCAGTCCTGGTGTTAAACTGTTAAACTCAGAGGAGGCATATGAGCGACCGGGCTGCCAAAACGCCCCCAAAACAAACTCTCTGTCCCCTAGTTGGCGCCGTTGCTGTCCCCGCGGTCCCAATAGTCCAACTGACCATACGCTCTGCCACAAAAGAAGAAAAACACCATTGTTGAGCCCTTCTGTTACCTCACTAATAACTTTGGTGCTATGCTGATGGTACAATGTGGTGTTGCTTTCCACTTTCACATTGGGTCAGAGATGAGCATTGAGTTCACAGTACAGTGCCTCAGTATTGTTGAGGTGGGGGTTAGATTTGCTAGGGGTAAAGGGGGGAATCCATAATTCTGCTTTTGATATCCCTCCCCCTCATTTTGTATCACCGGTAGAGATGTGTTTTATCCCAGTTTCTGTTTGGACTGAATTAAATATAATGCATTTCCTTTGTGGGAAACGTAGACTGTGATGATATCACGATTCAACAATTTAATTGTTGAATTTAAATGTGTGTTAATCACATTAACTCTGGCATTTACCAATTTTCTTCTTCACCCCCCCCCCCCCCCCCCTCTCCTTTTTGTCTCCGCCAGGCCGAAAGTATGTTTTACCCTCCGTCCTTCCGTCCGTGTGTGTGTCCGTGTGTCCGTGTGTCCTGTCTGTGTGTCAGCAGCTAATCTGCAACACTCCCTGGATGCCAATTCAGAACCTCTGCCTCAAATTTTCCACATGGGCCTGTTACAGCACCACCTGGAGGCCGATTTGTGCAAAACCCACTTTTTTTTACATTACTCCTACAGATTTTATCCAAACGTCATGCAAATCGGCACACAGTATCTCTATAGTAATTTGATCAACACAGATCTGTCCGATTTCCCATATTCCATCCTCATTGGCTAAGGTTCGCTTCCAAAATTTGCAGGATTGGTCCGTTTTGAACAAAATGCCTCAAATCATGAACCTGGCTTGCGATTTCCGTGAAATTTCACAAACGCATTCCCACTAGGCCAAGGAAGAAATGACACCCTTTTTCACATTGGCCTGTTATAGCGCCACCAGCAGGTCTAATTTAGCAAAACACATTTTTGGAACAAAATGCCTCAAATCATGAATGCAGTGTCCGATTGCCGTGAACGACCTAAGAATAAATGGCACCCTTTACACATTGGCCTATTATAGCGCCACCAGGAGGCCACAATAACGTACCTGACCTGGCGGAGACCTGTGCTACTTCTTTTTCTAGTTTATAAATGGAACCCTGTCTGGTTGCGGTGAGTGTTTTGAAGAGATGATGGATGTGTCGATAGAAGAGGGGATCAGAGTACTGACCTTGTGCTACTTGGCTTTGAGCTGGGGGGGTGGGGGGGGGCCTAATGCACAGATATTGACTTGAGACGGTTTCGAGAGAACTGTGATATTGTTGCTGTCGGGTGGAAACCTTGTCCAAAAGTCAAAAAACGTTCCTTTTTCATTATCATTATAAAAAAGTAATTTGAAATTGTAAAAATAGCCGATCTACTGTACAAGTTCACAACGAGCTTGTAGATCTGCTATTTTTCATTACTTGTGTGCGACACCCTTGTGCAGTATGATGAAAGTAGAGCATTCATTTACGAAATAACATTACAAAAAATGAAATATGGAGATAGGAGGTTTCTGCCCGACAGGGACAATATGGAACCAGGAATGGGAAACACACGCAGCTGTTCCAGATGTGTTGCTCCTGGGATGTAGCTGCTCAGTAAAGAGAGGTTCTATGATGGAAAACCTGTGTTTAACCCATTCGATCCGGGAACACATCTCTGTCATTTTGGATTTCTTTGGCTATTCAAAAATAGCAGATATACAAGCTCATAGCGCGGCACTGAGTGCCGCGCTATGAGCTTGTAGATCTGCTATTTTTGAAGAATCTTGAACATTTTTACAAATCTTTGAATATATATATTTTTAAAGCGAACATTTGTAACTCAAATCTTTGCTACTGTGGTGAAACAAAACGTTTTGAGATGGCGGTCGGCGTCCAAATACATATAATTTTGGGGGTCCTTCACATGAAAAAGTTTTGAGAACCACTGATTCAGAAACCTGTTAGGATTTAGAAGACGTTTGTAGATGCGTTCCCGGATTGAAAGGGTTAAACCTCAGGAGCTCAGCCGCTGTCTTCCCATATGACAGCCTCAAACTCCCCTGATGCACTAAAAAGCCTTTTCTTGTTACCTCCATTTCCACGCACGCACGCATGCACACACACACACACACAAACACACACACACACACACACACACACACACACACACACGCATATACATATACACGCACGCTGTATGCGCGCACACACACACACACACACACACACACACACACACACACACACACACACACACACACACACACACACACACACACACACACACACACACACACACCACACACACACACACACACACATACAGTACCTGGCCTAATTAGCTTTAAGGCAATAAATAAATAACGGCTTCACTTTTTAATAGCCGGTTTAACCCACCCCCTCCCTCCCTCCCTCCCTGTATGTGTACAGTAACCACTTCAATGACACAGGCTTTTAATGAATCTGCACTGCCATGTCCAGCCTCCTTGTAATGCACTGCCATTGGATGATTATCGCTTGCCGTTCTAATGGCATATTTATGCTCGGCTAATCTGTCCTTGAATCGCCTTTTTGTGCTTCCAATATAAAACATCCACATTCGCATTGGATGACTGGTGTTACAGTTGGCCGTATATTGCGGCTTTTCCCATTATGAACATCCAGTAATTTATTAGTCTGGGTTACATTGAGGCAAACCACAGTATAATTGCTTATATCTGATATGTTAACCCCATTGTACAGTTTGTTATTGTACAGTTCTTTTCATTTATTACATTTTATTATGATTTTTTGATGTTGCCCTTTTCTTTTATTTGTATTGTCTCCGCCAGGCCGAAGACTATGTTTTTGCCCCTGTGTGTCTGTCCGTCTGTCTGTCTGTGTACAGCTAATCTCGTACAATGTTTTTCCTTGGATTCCTTGTTTGTGCCAGATTACATTTTCTGCCACAGTGCGCTTTCTTCAAAACACACTTTTTGCTACTTCTCCTACAGATTTTGTCCAAAACTCACACAAATCGGTAGATATTATCTCTGGGATCATGTGATCAACATGTATGAGAGTGATTTTTCAGATCCCATTCCAAGTGGCTATGACCAAAGTTTGCGGGCCCTGGGTAGGCTATACCCGGCCTGGCGGAGACAGACTATTTTACTTTTTTATATTTACAATGTGGTTGTTGGGATTTTTCCAGTGCCATTTAATATTGATTACTGTCTGTTGATTGGCTAAGCCCACATCTCTGGTGACTTATATCTTATAGCTGTGTCTATGTTATCAGTGTATCCCTCTGATACATGTCGGCAGAGTGACCGCAGACATGTGTTGGGTTGGCCAAGGTAAAGGCTTGGAAGATTGATTGCATTGGACTTTTATATCATTTTATTATTTGATCACTTCTTTCTTTCTCACGTACAGTTTCCTTGAATACAGTAGGAGTGGCCAGAAGTGAAGTATGAAGTTTAGACACTCACTTGGAGGGAGGCTCACTAAAGTCACTAAAGCAGTAGTCTCGCGTCACCAGACAACTATTCCACAATCTCTGAATGCTATATAGAGTCTGGAACTCCACTTCCCGAAAGCTGCTTAACGGAAGCTACTCAGACCGGAAAAACATTCGACCAATCACGACGCGGTGCCCGCGGACCTGTAGTCCCAGTGGAAACAGAACCGAGGCGGAAGCATAGAGTCATAGGTAGATTCATGTTATTTGTGCGAGGATTGTTTGTCATTATATTCATATATGTATCATATGTGATACATATATATATATTTGTATATATATTCATACATATATCATATTTATATTATTTAACACTTTTTGTTTTGATTCCAGTCGGACTCCTTTGCGCCACTGCACAATGCTAAAACGGAAGTGGGTAGGGGAGGGGCTTCCGCTTTCCCCTTAAGCATAATCAGAGCTTCCGAGTCCCAGACTGTATGCCGGAAACATTTGTAAATTGTGGGAGGCAACAGTCTGGCCACGCGAGACTACTAAAGCAGTGACGTTTGGCAGAGTTTTCCCCTGTCACCCTGTCGCTATACTTCCAAATGGAAGCCCGGCTAGTAAATGGGCTCATTTGAACAGAAGATGGTAACGGGCCTTGTTAATTGGACTTGGCTGGGTTCTCGGCTGTATAGCCTCATTAACATTCAGTATGACTGACTGGGAAATACCAGGGCCAGAATGACACTGGGCACGTTCTCTTCCTGGCTTATAGCTAATGATCGCTCTTAAAGGAAAACTACAGCAATCTGCAAAATTATCATGTACGCTAACCCATTATAATGGATGATCACCAAACCTCATAGTAACTGAGCTACCATGCTGTTACTCATACAGTGACTTTAGTGTAAAGACTTTTGTTGTTATTATTATTATTATTATTATTATTATATTATCTCTACCTAGAAGTAGTCAGTAGAATGCCTTGCTGGTATTTGTGTGTGGTAGGGTCATTTTGAATAAAAGCAGCTTAGTCTCATATCTCATCTCATATCTATGAGGATGTGTGAAAGCAAAATTACTTTCAGCATATGGAAACCTCAGATAACTACTGTACAGGATTCTGGTCGACCTTGGGTGTAAATGAACCAATGTTATCACGTAACCTCAGGTAAAGTTCATATTTGGTGATTGATCTCATGGGAAGAATACATTGGGAGCTGTACATGTTATATATTTTTATTAGGTTTTTTATTAGGTTTCATATAAAACCCCTTTATCAGTATTTCTACCGCATGTTCAATGGCTGATTAGCATATCTAGACGCAACATGGTCATACATCAAAATTACCACAACATGCTACCTGCAACACTCTATGCGCTGCATGCCAGCCATCATCAGATAAGCCTAATACTCACACAAATCTAAATCAACATGAGCACCCTCACCCTGTCCGGTCCAAAAGGCAGTCTAATGCAATATGCTATGATACCGCATGGCTAGCTTAAAATGTTACAGTATTAGCGTCAGAGCAGCGATAGTCCCGCCTGGGCTGTGGCGGTGGAATGGCGTTCATTGGGACTGTCGTATGATTGGATTGAGGCAGACCTAAGCGCAGCTCGAGCTGCACTTATCAGCCGGCTGGCAGATAGGACTTGTCATACTGGCTGTCACATCTGATGAGCGGGACCACAGGCCTCAACAATGGAGCTCAAATGCAATCTCCTCCTCTGCAGCTGCGGGGCCGGCCTCAGGGACACGCTTATTAGACTTTGTAAACAGCCACATGTGAGCGCTAAATTGTAAGAGCTACTGTCTGCCTCCGTCAGCCTAGCTAGCTAACACTGGGAGCCATTCTAGAGCACTATGCGTTGTAATAAAGGGATTTACAAGCATCCAAGGACAAAGATGAATGAGGAGGGGCTATTGAAAGGACACAGTGATGTATGGGCTGACGGATGTCTTCACAAAGCTTATTTTGACCTTTACACTGCATTTCCTATTGCACGTTACAGGCGATGGCTGCCATGCCGTGCATGAATAATGACCTACAATCATGGAGAGTGAAATGTTCAAAAGTCGGTTTCCCTGTGTAATTTCCCCCCCAGAAATTTCTGTTTGAAATGGCACTTTAAGAGCTGAGAATT
Organism: Gymnoscopelus microlampas; assembly: GCF_963454915.1. Lineage (NCBI taxonomy): Eukaryota > Metazoa > Chordata > Actinopteri > Myctophiformes > Myctophidae > Gymnoscopelus > Gymnoscopelus microlampas. Next base: position 19,000,274 of record NC_139955.1, on the reverse strand, counting down.
CTTGAACTATAATGGAAGAAAGTGCTTTGCCCTTTCCTCAATCTAAAGTTTTAGCCAAGCCTCCAGCGGATGGAAATACATTGTGACCCCACGGGCCAGTCTCCCACAAAGGAAATAATGAGAGGTTAGAATTATAAGCGTTCAGAATGCAGGTCTGATTAGCCATTACTAGTCGGTTCCTGTTGCACTCACCACACTCTGCATAGACATAGAGCAGTCACCTACGCTCTCTTTCTTTCTGTCTGTCTGTCTGTCTATCTGTCTCTCTGCCTCCTTCTAATTTAATCTCACTTTCTTGTTCCCTGATTATGTCTCTTTCACCCAAATGCCTTCCAGTCCCCCCCCCCCCCCCCCCCCAAATAATGATATTTAAACAAGTGGCCATACGTAGAACTGCCCGAGGAGACCCGGGGCCGTTTAATATCTGGCTGAGTACAAAGAGTGGAGGAGAAAGAGACCTGGCTGACTGGAGACTTTCTCCTTTTACCGGTAGAGCTCGCGGTCTCCGCTCTGCCTTCACGAGATCATTAATTTCTCCAAAAGAGATCTCCCCGGGTGAGACTCATTCACATGCAGATGGCACTACTCCTCTGGTGCTTCTATCGCTCTTTCTCTCCTTCCATTGCCCCATTTAGTCCCCTCTCTCTTTATTTCTCTCTCTCGCTCTTCCTATATTCTGCAGACAGTTAGCTTGGCAGCCCTAGGTGACATAGCGCTCATATTTCAGCACTGGGGAACACGAGTAATGCAATGTGCCGCTATGGATACATTACATGAGAATTTGTCTCTTTTATATGAGTGAGCAAAGCCGGAGAGGTCGTCATTTAGTGATGCGGGCGTTTATCTAAGGCAATCATTTCTCTTCTCCGTCCTCCATTACCCTCGAACAAAAAAGCCTCCCCTTGTTCTCCTCTGTCCATTGCCCTCCTCCTCTGTACCTCCTGTCTGGGTTGTGATGTCACCATGGGTCAGTGTGTGCGTCCCATGGCCTTATAGGGAAGACCCCTGGACCCTGGACTGTGGAGTCTCCCTTTTGTCTCTCTTAATGTCTTTCTCCCCCGATTTATACTTTTTTTTTTTTATATATATATTTTTAACCCTCGATTTTGTAACCCTTTTTCACCCGGTGCCAATTATCTTAGTGATCCTGGGCGCTACACTCCCCTCATCAGCCTAGGGAGCCCTCCTTCAATGCATGAGAGCCAACTGACCTTCTTATCACCTGACAGGGCGGTGTTTCCCCGGTAGGACGTAGCGCGTGGAAGGAACACGGTATTCCAACCGGTTCCCTTCCCCTCTATCAGGCGCCCTGGCTTCCCCCGATTTATACTTAATTGCATGCCTGTGTCACATACCGAAAGTAGGCGATCTACAAGTTCACAACGTGTCGCGCCACGCTGCGTTGCATGTATATCTGCTATTTTCAGCACGTGACACCATTGCACGACGGTGAAGCAACGCAGTGTTAGCTTGATGATCTATTCTTGTATGAATTAGGCATTAGTCATGTGATACCTCGTCAGTGCCGTAACCCGAACCCCCACTCCTTTATGCCCTCTGACAGCGGTTCCTCTGTGGCACGCCGCTCTCTCCCACACTACTAATGAACAATTAGAGACCCGTTACTGCATGCAGCCTAGCCTCTAGCCCAGAGGCTACAGCAACCTCTCTCTCTCTCTCTCTCTCTCTCTCTCTCTCTCTCTCTCTCTCTTTCTCTCTCTCTCTCTCTTTCTCCATCTCCAACCTGATAGACTTTGATGACACGCTTCTTTGAAGGCCAGATCAAAGACGAGGGCCTTTGATGAGAGTGCCGTTTGCTTTCGCAGAGGAGGAGAGAAGGAATACCAATCATTCCCCAGACGGGGAAAGTGAGAGAGAGAGAGAAAGATTCGACAGTGGCACTGCAGGAATGTGTGCCTCCTCTTTTTTCTGCGTACTTATCATCATAACACATGCTCCTGAAAGGTCATGCTTTAATGTTACAAAGCATGTTATTGGAATATCTGAAACACGCATAGGCATTACATCTGCACACGGTGCGCGCACGTGTGCACACACACACACACACACACACACACACACACACACACACACACACACACACAGAGACACTCGCTGCAGGATGTCACAGATTCGTTGGACCATTATCGTTTGACCCGCTGTCTCAGAATCATATTACAGATGTAGACAGCATAAAACAGATAATGATGCTTCCTTTGTAATACATGGATACTGGAGGAGAGTGAATTAGGGTATGCCGAACAAACTGAGGAAGTGTTAAAACACTTTAACCCTAATTTATACCTCGGCTATTTGAAAATGGCTGATCTACAAGCTTGCGATGTGTCACAGTGAAACACGTTGTGAGCTTGCAGATCTCATCATCTGCTATTTTTGAAAAATCGTGGAAAAGCGTAATCATTTTGAATTCTTTAAACACCACAAACCTTCTCTTATGGTGGTCCCCGCCTCCCAGAATTCGCCATGTAGATGGCGCTCTGACACGCAGAATTCAGCACCATAGATGGCACTCTGACACACATCAGCACCATAGATGGCGCTCTGACACACATCAGCACCATAGATGGCGCTCTGATACACAGAAATCAAATCAACAAGTCAACTAATCAACCAAGCCTATATGCTTAGACAACACTGTACATGTTTTTGGGAGGAAGAATAAAAAGCACTTGGCATTCGACCAACCTTGCTTAAAGTGCACATGCATTGTTTCAGAAGGGTGAACTGCAGTCCAAATAGCCAACATGGCTCACAGTTTGCAGTATGCACAATCAAGTTTTGAGAGTAGCAAAGCCATCAGCAGATGTATGATAAAATGCTTCAGAAAAATACATGATTGCTCGGCTTCCAAGTGTGCTCACTGCTCAGCTTGTCAATCTTGACATTCAGATTTTGCCCGGTGGTGTATTGTCTTAGCCTGGGATCCAGCCTGATTCACTACGTTCGGCGGATTTTTTTTTTCTGATCCCAGGCTAGTCTCACCACTAGCATGATCAAATAGAGACATGGCATAGCACAACATCACCCAGAAATCATCATCGCATATGACAGACAAACAAATGATTTGATGAATTGAATCATTTGTAATAGTTTATTTATAGTTTATGTAGAATAAGCATATCATTTTGTTAAATATTGCTGCAGACTATTTTACCAAAACAAATGAAAACCATGACAGAGATAAATCACTCGCAAGGGGCCCATTCTGCACTCAACATACTGCAGGAGACCTTATATCCATGGGCCCCAGTGTAGCCACAGTGCCTGCAGTGTCTATGTCTACATCCCTGCGGGGCCCTTCTGCTCCTGATGAGCAGTTGTTGAGCCTTGCAAGTTTGCCTCTGCCGTCAGCATTATGGATGGGACCATATGAAAATGTCATGTCACGATTATTGCGACCAAACTTGAACGCCAAAAATAGCAGATCTACAAGCTCACAACGCGCCGCAGCGCGTTGTGAGCTTGTAGATCGTCTATTTTTGGCAAAGAGATTTAGAGAGTGAAAAAAAAGACTTTACAGGTGCGTTTTTACCAATTCTAGAGGGTTCAAGTGGTACCGGATATGTAGCTCGGCAAAGGTGAATTGACTCCAGTGTATGACAATTTCACGATAAATTAAAATCCCTGCGATAGGATTATGGTGAGCGTTTTTTTATCACAATAAACGATAACGATTATCGTCCCATCCCTAGTCGGCATGTGAATGTGTACCACATTGTAGCGTGCAATGTTCTTCTATTGTGGTTTGTGTGAATTGGGTGACTGTGAAGGACACTGGAAAGCTATTTTGAGTGACCGGAAAGACGATAAAAAAGTGCTATAAAAATACCGTACAGTCCACATAAAAGATATACTGTATGAGCGCTGCGTGGGTCCTTCGTTACTGCCACCTGAGACCATGTGTCCTTGGAAAAATATTAAAGAGCCTTTATTGTAGCATGGCTAGCCTAGAAATGTCAGTCAATTTCTTAGCTCTTCACGGGTCTTCACGGGTCTGTCATAGACCCATAATGTACCCTAATTGGACCCATGAGATTTGTTCTGAGATCCGATTTGTTCCGAGATATTACAGAAGCAACCCCGGCTGTTTGAATCTAGCACCCACCTATCAGCCTACAATAAGAGACAATGACATTAAATTGCATGTTTTCACCTCGGTGAGGAAGGAATACCTTACAATGGCGTGCACCTTTGATTCCATGGAGGTATAGATTGATGAGGTCTCTCCCGAATCACTGAACTGGCAGACTGGTGCAGCTCCACTTTTCTCCCGTTTAGGGCATAGCACCATTTTGTGGTGCCACAGATAGAAAGCCCATTCATTTTCCCCATAGAGATTTCTGAAAATATTTATATAAATTATTTTAAGCCTGGAACCAAGCCATCAAGGCTCCTGGTGAATCATGACCATAAAACCATTTTGATACCATTTGATTCTGTGTAAAAAAATATTCAATCATATTATATACTATATTTAATAAATACCTTTTATTTGTGGTTTTCCATTTTTTTAAACCACCGTCAAGGGGGAAAAACATGCAAACAAAGCAGAGAACTGACATGGCTCCATGTATTCAGGTCCTCTAATGGAATCACGGAGGCTTAAAACGCAGCGGGTGAAAGTTCAATACGCAGTGACCAGCAGACAGGTGTACGCTACCGCTGCTGTTGTACCAACCGCTCAACTGTGATAGACTGTGTGTGAGTGTGAGTGTGTGTGAGAGTGATAAAGAGAGAGAGAATGAGAATGCATGCACTTATACGTAGGGATGGGGATCAAGAGTCGATTCTATCATGGAATCGATTCTGAAGTTATTGAGAATCGGAAACTCAATAAGATTTTGGCTTATCAATTATTTTGTATGTGATGTCATATCTCGAGAGACGAGAGTCGTGTCATTGAAATCAAATCACTGACACAAACATGTCTTTCTAATAAAGCTTTTGACTTCTGTTGAATTTCTTGCCAACTACCAGTAAAAACAAGGAACATGAATTTAATGGCTTGCGTGCATATACTGCTTCAATGTTGTGTGCTCTACCTTTGATTTTCTGTGGAAATGACATTAAAGTGATAGAGTGCCCCAGATTGGCATCAATTTGCCAACAACTAATAAAGGGATCGATAGTGGGATCGATAAGGAATCGGATCGATAAGCAGGATCGAAAACGATAAAAATGTACGATCCCCATCCCTACTCATAAGTACACATACGGAATGCACTGTATGTAAGCCTACAGTATGCCTGTAGCCTAAATAGATAAGAATTTGTCTGTGAGCGCGCACGTTTGTGTGTGTGCGTGTGGTGCCTAGAGGACTGCTGCGCCTGCAATCAATTGGTTTTGTTCTCAGGTATTTGTCTATTGTTCGTTATCATGCTCTACTGCGGTTTTAGAAAGATTTGCCATTATAGGAATGTGTTTAGGGAGTGACTCTAACAAAATAGCTATTGACTTTTATGAATATGCCATTCCTCAAGAGGGCTTTTTTTCCTTTCTTTCTTTCTCCACATAGTTATGAGCTATTGAAGAGGCATTATGTGCAGACAAACACCAATTCAGAGCTATGCTTAGTCTGGCATGACGAGATATTTATGCATACTTCATTTCTCTTTGTTTAGAGAGAGAGAGAGAGAGAGAGAGAGAGAGAGAGAGAGAGAGAAAACAAAAAACTAATAACTAACGGTCATAGTCAGAGTCCATGGAGACCCGCAGTCCTCAGCAGGGGGTCCGTCATCAGAAAGCACAAAACACTCTTAGGGGAGAAGTCAAGTAGTAAAATACTGTACATTGGGACGTGAATACGTACAGATGGAGAGGGAGAGGAGAGAGGATCTTGGTGGGTCATGGAAATTTGATTGGACCAAAAGAAGCGCTCCGTCTGTGTGTCTTAGCCAATCACAGGGTATTGGAGCTCAACTCGGTTGGTAATCGATATGACGTTTTTTTATCCTATACTCTGATATACCCATAAGAGACACATTAAAGAGCATACATAACTAAAGAGCATACATACATACATATTGGAATGTACATACGTACGGTACGTAATGACGTACGTTACATACATACATACATACATACATACATACATACATACATACATACATACATACATACATACATACATACATACATACATACATACATACATTACATACATACATACATACATACATTACATACATACATACATACATACATACATACATACATACATACATACATACATACATACATACATACATACATACATACATACATTACATACATACATACATACATACATACATACATACATACATACATACATACATACATACATACATACATACATACATACATTACATTACATTACATACATACATACATACATACATACATACATACATACATACATACATACATACATACATTACATTACATACATACATACATACATACATACATACATACATACATACATACATACATACATACATACATACATACATACATACATTACATACATACATACATACATCACCCTGTACTGCCAAAAGCCACCAGGGGTGGCAACGCTAGTCTTCTCCTTTGATCCTGCAGACATAGGAACCTGCCAATCCCCCTTTGTGAGATCAAGGGTGGTTATGAATTGTGCATTTTCAAGGAGGCATGGGATATCAAAATCAGACACGTCTTTAAAATTTCTGAAATCATTACAGAAATGTACTGTGCTGTCAGGCTTGCCAATCAGAACGACAGGGTTTGACCAGGTACTCCGGGACTTCTCGATTACATTTAGCTTTAACATCTTCTCTGTCTTACCGGCGTCCGGGTCCCGAACCCCCTGTTGAAGACCCCTGCCTTAAAATGTATTTTCTGATGGAATGCCCTTACCAATGGGTCGCCTCCAGAGTGCCTCTTACACAACAGAATTGGTTCTCTGTGCCGTTAAATGCCACTGTCTCTTCTCCTACTCAACTGTAAGCTGATTGGCTCAAACGTAACCGACAACAGATGACGTCCAAGTGCGGATTCATTTTTTAAATGTGGATCCCGACCTCTTCTGATATGAGCTGCATATATCAGATGATGTGATGAGTTTACAGCCAGTGACAGCTGGCGTGTTCTGTGGAAAAAAGAGACAAATCAATATGGATCACTTTCTCTCTCGCTCTCTCTGTGTCCGTAGAGCTCATATTATGAGTTTTTCATTCATTGTACTTTAGTACTTTAATAGACAGGCCACTTGTTTTCAAGTGGCCTGTCTATTTTGAGTAGTCTGTTGCATAAAACACATGTCTAATTGTTGTTATTGATATAAAATATATTTTAACTGCACATACCAGTGGTGTTTGTAGGCCTAATGTTATCGAAATTGCACTTAATCTGCATAAAAGGGACACAGGCAGACACAAAAGGGATAGACGGGTACAACGAATACTCATGACAACCGGTACAACGGATATTGCATAACTGGGGGCATGCATTTCCAATTTGCATCGTTCCCGACTTGCATTGTTCCCGAGTAGGCCGCCTCCGGTCTCGTATTGAAATGAAGCCGATCTACAAGCTCACAGAGTCACGACGTGATTTGTTTGAGCTTGTAGATCTGCTATTTTCAATGTTATTGACGTTTTCTGGAAAATCGTAAATGTAGCCTACTTGTAATTTGTACTTTTGAATACTTATATTTTAAAAAGCATCTACTTTTGTGTACATACTGTAAGTATTTTTAAAAGCAAGTACTCCAGGACTTTAACTCAAGTACAAATCTGCACAACCTTTGCTTGCAGCTGAGTAATATTTGACCAGGAGTATCTATACTTTGATTCAAGTAGGCTACTCTGTCCACCACTGGTGACAGCTGAGCGAGTGTCCACACAGAGCGGTTCCTGACTCAGTGTCATCTCAGTTGCATACCGATAAGATGGGAATCAGTTATAATCTATTTCAAAATTGACAGCTGAGGGACGTGAGCGCCCTACTACTGCTCCCAGGCCCCCTCCTGGCATAGAGCCCTGGGATTTTGCACTATGCCACTGCCTTTACTGGTAATAATCCTTCTATAAAAATGAGGAAACCTTTGTCTGTCAGTCATTCTGTCCTCATCCTATTTTCTCCACAGTGGGTTAACCAATTGATCTGAACTTGCACACGGGCCATTGACCATTGGCATATGAAGAGAGAGACGAAGCCAATGTTTCACTTTTCCCAAATTTACACGGTTTGCCACGGGCTATGGGCTCTGTTGTCACGGTTGCAGTCCCATCTGTAGCCGCGGCCGTGGTCCCATAACCCAACCGTTTGTGGGTGGACCTATAGCTTCGGGGCTTTATACACACACACACAACGCCAGAGAGCAGAGAGAGCTGGCTCAACGCTATAGTTATAAAGGACTTTGATTTTAACGCATGGCATGTACTACACCCAGCAAGGCTGTTGCTGTTGCTGTTTTGTGTGTGTACAAAATAAAGTGCAGAAATGATCGCAGTCCCATAGCTTGGATCGACAGTTGGTTGTTCTGGCTTGGTGGCTACAGTCTCCATACACTACGGCAGAGAGAATACCAGCAGAGAGCTGGCTCAACGGTGCAAAGTCGCGTTTGTGGTCCCAAAGTCTGCATAGTTTGGGTGCGCATGGACCAGTAAATATTTATTATAATGTATTGTTTGAGGAGTTTCCACAGATGGACGAGAGATGCTGGAAAGCTGTAAGAGGAGAGAACAATTAAGCTAGGTAGCACTGTACTGCAGGCCTTGACAGTGAAAATAAATTCGATTACTTTGAGACGAACACGTGCTCATCTAGAAATGTTGATATGAAATGCATTTCTGCTCCTGAATATTTTTAAACTAACTTTTAAACTAGCTGTTGTAAATGTGGAACAAATCAATATTCAGCAACTACAGGGCTTATTTCTTGGGTAAACATTATCAGAAACTATTTTCTGATAACACAGGTCACGTCAGGGGACAGCAGCATCGTGAAACTGCCCGGGCCGGATATCTGCCTGTTATCCAGGTCTGCAGCCTCTCACTTGTAAATCGTTTTTGCAGGTGCATCTGTCACCACCTATACAGTCTGCCAAATAAATCGGCAAACTTACAATTGCATGCATTGGACCGCTGTGAATGATGAAAACAAGTAAGCTAGTTTTGTTGTTGGCTAGCACTCACACAGTTGACCAGACCAGAGCCAGGGTGGGGTGGAGGGGTGATAAGAGTAAGGCCTGATTTATTCTTAGTTGCGTGGCGGTGTTGCACATCGAAATATTGGCTATTTTCGACATACATGAAACAATGCAAAACCAAGTATAAATCAGGTGTAAGTAGCAGTAAGCAGGGTTCTGTCAGGTACTGGGTGAAAGACCAGTGGGGGCTGTGGAGATAGAAACCAGTCTCCACTTGAACGTTGTTGTCAGCTTGTCCCTACAGTCTGTCTGTCTGTCTGTCTGTCTGTCTGTCAGTCTGTCCACTGGTGGCAAGCCCCCCACAGACACAACAGAGGTGTGATTCTCTCCCTTTCTTTCTTTCTCTCTCTCCGCCCCCATCTTTCCCTCTGTGTCTTTGTCAAAATGCCCACTCTTCGTCCCCTGTGGCTGCTGGTCGCAGCGTCGCATGCTGCACCAGTGAGGTGCCATTGTCACACCACAGAGCCCGGGGGGAGAGGCCAATTTACCCCCCTGTCCCTCCATGCCTCTTTCTGTCCAACCCTCCAATGCACTCCTCCCCTCCTCTCTCTCTCTCTCTCTCTCTCTCTCTCTCTCTCTCTCTCGCTCTCTAGCTCTCTCCTCCCTGCTGAATTGTTTGTCCCTCTGATGTTTACCTCCTCTCCATCGTCTGTTCAGCTCACCGTCCAGCCTGACAGCAGAAGGCCATTATTTCTTCTTTTCACACTCGTACACTCCCTCTCTCTCTCTCTCTCTCTCTCTCTCTCTCTCTCTCTCTCTCTCTCTCTCTCTCTCTGCACCAACACACCCCCAGCCATCACCAAACCGACCACCGGGCACACCCCCACCGTCTCTCTCTCTCCCCCTCCCTCTCTCAGCACCCTCCCTAATTGGCGCTGCAGTCCTTGGTCCTGTCATCTCCTGTGTTTGTTGGAAGGCGGCAGCCCAGCAGGGAGAGGGGGTGGGTGTGGGGGGGGGGGGGGGGGGGGGGGGGGGGGGGGGCTGCTTCACGTGGCACCTTTCTCACCCCCACTGACGAAACCCCCAACCACCCTTTAATAGTTGTCATTACCCATGGTCTTTACTTACGCTGCGGTACATAAACATCCCCTAAAGACGCTCACTCATATACTTACCACAGAGACAAGCAGGTATGCACTCATCGCACGTACATGCATGCACGTGCGCATGCATGCACGTAAACACAGCAATTGTTCACATTGACACATCCTATACTATGCACAAACTTACATAAATACCGGTATTACTATACATATTCTTATACACACATAGCATCGTGCGGTGCACATACACACAAACGGCAGCCACTGTTGCACAGTCACATACTCTCAGAAGAATGTACAAATGTAACCAAATGGGATTTTGGCGTGTGGGAAAACATAGGTGTGAAGAACACTGAATTATTTGTACAAGAGAGAAAAGGAAAAACAGGGAGAGGGAGAGAGAGAGATGGACTGCATGATATGCTCGAGGAATTCTCCCAGCATTTAAGGGTGTAAATATTTGAGTGACTCCTGTGGTTGTGTGTGCGTGTGCATGCTATTATCCGCAGCCGGGGTAATGCTTGTCAGTTCTCCAGGGGTGAGTCCTCGCCGGCTGGTGCAGCAAAAACCATTACAAGGCCTCCTCTGGAGTGCCAGCGTTGGAACCGTCTTTAGTTATTCATGATATGTTGCATTAGCCCTTTAAGACCTGGAACGCATCTGTGTGTCATTTTTAGATTTATTTGGCTATTCAAAATAGCAGATATACAAGCTCATAGCACGGCACAGAGTGCCGTGCTATGAACTTGTAGATCTGCTATTTTTGAAAAATAGTGAAGATTTGTGCAAATCTTTGAATATATATTTTTTAAAGAAAACATTTCTAACTCAAATGTTTTTGCTTCTGGGGATTCTACAGATTTCTTCCAAAATCATTTTAAAACAGTTTTCTGAAACACTTAGGTTTCCATAATATCAGTGGTTCTCAAACTTTTTCATGTCAAGGAGCCCCACAACGATATGTATTTGGCTGCGGACCCCCATCTCAAAATATTTTGTTCCAGGGACCCCCCAGAAGCAAAGATTTGAGTAAAAAAACAATTGCTTTAAAGATATATATTCAAAGATTTGCCAAAAAAATCACGATAAAAAAAAGCAGATCTACAAGCTCATAGCGCGGCACTCGGTGCCGCGCTATGAGCTTGTATATCTGCTTTTTTTGAATAGCCAAAGTGTAAAATATGGATAAAGTGGTTACACAGATGCGTCCCCCGGTCTTAAAGGGTTAGACTCGCTCCCGAGGCCCGCTTTATATACTCACTGTTGTGCAATACAGCCACCAGCGTGTGCACCAAGATAAACGTGAACATTCACCGCTGCAAAGCGCACATCATGCGTCAGCATCTATTAATATTCATAGCAACTCTGCACGCTCAGGACCGATAGAGGCAACAACGTTTCTCATGTACGAGGAATTGGAGTTCTTAACCACTTATGCCCTGTTTTATACTTCGTTGTGCATTGGTGTTGTGTGGCACAAATAGATGGTCTTTATGTGCTTTGTGAGCTATTTTTGGAAATTCTTTGAAGACGTAATAATGAGACGTCCAAAATAGGGATGCCAGGGATGACAGTTGTTAAAAACCACGGGCGTAGAATCTATTTTTGTGGTGATTTTGATCCCTGGGAGGCAATTGAATGAAAAGCAAACGAGAAAACGGAAGAACGCGCAAAGAGTGGAGATGAATGCTATGGAGAAATGAGAAAGTCCTCACTGGATGGAAGGGAGGAGCGCAAACCCTCCCTCACAACAAGCCCTTAGGTCTTCGTTAGTTAATTATTCTTGTTAGCCGGCTTAAAAGTGGAGTCTCCCCGAAGTCTTGCACAGATTACAGCAATCAGCAGTAATTGAGAGGTAATTCTAAATCCTGCAGGTGTAACTCAACCTCACTCTAGAAAGGGAGGGGGGATACCTGGTGGGCATTGTACAACAAGACAATAGAGAGTTCCGTTCCCTCGTTTACTGTTTCTCTCTCTCTCTCTCTCTCTCTCTCTCTCTCTCTCTCTCTCTCTCTCTCTCTCTCTCTCTCTCTCTCTCCCTCTGTCTCACGTGCTCATTTCTTCCCACAGCCCCCCCAACCACTCCTGTTTTACACATCCTATTCTCCTCCTCTCCTCTCTTCTCTCTCTAGTTGCCTCTTAATAATTAATTTCTGCTCTTGCTAAACAGACCACATATGCCAGAGAGAGAGAGATAGAGAGAGGATGAGGGCTATCCTTCCAGCAATACCCCCTGCTGTAGTGCCACCCCAGTTGTGAGCCCCAGGCTTTTTCTCACCCCTCTTCCCTGACTCCCCCCCCTCTCCCCCGTCACCCTCCCTCATCCCTCTTTCACCCCCTCACCCGTCCCTCACCTCTCCCTCCCTCCTCTGTCCTCTCTCACCCCTTCTATCCCTATGTCCCCCTCTGTTCCTCTCCCTCCATCACCTCTCTCCCCCGTCTTCTATCTCCACACACACACACACACACACACACACACACACACACACACACACACACACACACACACACACACACACACACACACACACACACACACACACACACACACACACACACACACACACACACACACACACACACACACACACACACACACAATTCCATCTACCCCCGAGCACGCCCACCATGCTCCCAGCTGTGAGGAAATGTCATACGCTCACCACCCACCCTGCCAAACACACACACACACACACACACACACACACACACACACACACACACACACACACACACACACACACACACACACACACACACACACACACACACACACCGTCATGCTTGCATGGCACAGACACATTTTACTATGTGCGCAAACATGCACACGCATGCATGCACGCGCACTGCCTAATGAGACCTCCTCTATTGTGTGGTGAGTACAGAGGAAGGGTGGCATTGATTTATTTTGCCTGTCCCTGGACTTAGTGGATCTGGCCTGGCACAGCCTGGCACAGGCAACAGGACCCAGTGCCACACCACCACGGGTTAAGCCGATTACAGACACCTGAGGGGTGAATGATCCAGGTTGGTAGCCTCACCCTCCCCTCCTCCCCTCCTTCACTCCTTCCCTCCTTGCCTCCTTCCTTCACATTGCTCCCCATCTTTGTTTCTGTCCTGATTTATTCCTAATGCTGTGGAGGCGCAGCCACCGTGGGCTCATGGTTGCATTCATTGACTTCAGCCGCAGATTATTTCAAATTCAACGGATTACGTTTAAGAATCTTGGAATAAGAACATATAAAAAACAAATTAAAAAAACATGGAGCTTTGGGGTTATTGGGGGTGTTTGAGGAAACAAAGGCAATGCCTCGGTACATGCACCTACACCCACCTACACACAAGGTGGTATTACTATGCATGTGAGGACAGCAATGTTTTATAGTGGCAATGTTTTGCTAGAAATGCAAGGTTTGCCTTTTTTATGGGTGTTGCCATGATTTTTATAAACTTAACCCAACTCCAACCTTAGCCCTAACCCTAACCCTAAATCTAACCCCAAACCTAACCCAACCAAACCTTTTAATGATTAATCCTAATCCTAACCATGACCCCAACCTAAATCCTTTCCTAATTCTAATCATGGCACTAAAAATCATTCTTAACCATGTATTTATTTTATGCAGGCCAGGAAAATGGTCCTCATAATGTCCATTTTTCAAATTCTACTATACTTGTGCGGACTGTGACACACACACACACACACACACACACACACACACACACACACACACACACACACACACACACACACACACACACACACACACACACACACACACACACACACACACACACACACACACACACACAGACAGTGTGCCAAATTGGTACCAATAGGCCGGGTGATGAGTGGATATTGTCCTGCTGTTGGCTACATTCAAAGGTGTGAATAGCAGGCGAAATGGCATGAATTTGATCGGGTGTAGAGTTTGATAGAAGCACTCAGGGTGTCAAATTTCACATGAAACTCAGACAAAAAGACAATTCTCTCCAAATGCCTGCCTCCGTGCGTCAGAGTGATAAGTGTAATAGTGTAATAACAGTGTAAGGCTGTGCCATAAAGATTAAAGAAGAACAACGAATCAACCAAAGTCATTGTGGTTTCTGCCGGTCATTTCGTGGCCACGTCCGCTGCCAGATGGCAGAATGTGGGCCAGCATATGTGAGTCAAACTGGGAGGGAACAGAAGTCTCTGTGGTTCTGGCACCGATGTCCCTGTCAATTGAATCCTCATTACCGTCCTCTCATAATGGTGTTTTTTTTTCTTCCTCCTTTTTTTCATTGCATATTCTAATGGCTGCTGTTGCATGTAATTATGTAGCAATTATCTGCTTCCTTGCCTCAAACCGGTGTTCCATCGCTGGTAATGTGAAGTCACACTCCCAATGGCATGGTAGGTTTAGTTAGAATCGCAATTGAGTGTGTGCGTGCGTGCGTGTGTGCACGCGCGCACGCGCGTGTGTGACTGTGAACTTTCCCAATAGTCCAATAACAACCTGTCACCCTTGTGTGTGCATGTGTGTGCCCCTTTTGCACCAATAGTCCGATAGCACCCTGCGTGCGTGCTTGCATGACTTCCTGCGTGCATGCCTGCATACATGCCTTCCTGCGTGCTTGCATGCCTTCCTGCGTGCATGCCTGCATACGAGCATGCCTTCCTGCGTGCGAGCATGCCTTCCTGCGTGCATGCCTGCGTGCGTTCATAGCGGCGTGCTTGTGCTTGCTTGCTTGCGTGTGAGCATGCCTGTGTGCGTGCATGCGTTAGGCCTCATGGAGCACTCTCTGTCCAGTCCAGTCTGCAGTGCTGTTGGATAATTAGGCTAGAGAAGGAATGATTCATACTGTATGTATTTTCCCCTCTCTATTTTCTTCCCCTGCAGTGAAGTTGATTCTTTGAAGTTAGGCCGTGTATGAAATCACTTGATCTTTATTTCTTTAAGTTCATTACTTATTTTCTAGTTGTGTGTGTCATGGATTTTTAACATCATCTCTGAGCCTCCATGATGCGTTTCCGAGGAGAACATCAAAGGGATGCAGTGAACTCTCTCTCTTTCTCTCTCTCTCTCTTCCTTTTCTCTCTTTATGTCGTTCTCTCTTGCCTCTCCCTTTGCTTTTTCACCCTCTTCCGTCTTTTCTCTCACTCCTCCTCTCTCCCTTAATTCTCTCTTTTGTCTCCCTCTTTCTCTTGCTCCTTCTCTCTTCCTTCCTTCTTTCTCCCTTCTCTCTTTCTCTCCCTCTCTCTTTCTCTCTTGTTCTTTAGCCTTTTCATCTCCTATTCCCGCTGTTCATATACTGAGACGCTTATTGAAAGCTTTTCTTCTCTACAGACGAATTTGTGAGACGAGGTAAAGGAAAGTTGATTGCCAGTTGTCAATACAACACTGCCTCTCTCACCTCTATGGTCTGTTTCACTCTCTGAACATCAGATGTTTTGGCACCCTGGGGATAATGAGCACTTCCAACCATCCCCAGAGACGTGTTTCTTCGAAAGGCTTTATAACAAGAATCAAAGATTCACATTTCATATCTCACCTATTGAATACAAAGAATGTATTCAAAAAAAAGGTAAATGGAAGTGGGAAAAGATTGACGACTTTTTATTTCCTTTGATCATTGATAAAACTCAATCTCACCTCAATGACCATAGCTTAAAGTTTTGATAGATCTGTTTAACTGTCAAGACATTCTGTTAAGACTCACTGTGCTTAATATACTCATTACTGACTTGCTACTCAAGTCTATACCTACTTTACAGCACCTAGGCTATTTTGCTGTAGAAGAGACTAATACTATCAACGGATGACTTACATAACTTTCAGACATATTCATATTAAAAATCTTCATTCCTCACCGCTTCACAAGCCAAAGTAACGGCAAATCTGTCTGAAGTTGCAGCTGTGAAGCTGCTCCTTCATATCACTGTCATACATTGATAATGTAATAGCTGTTATTTATGAATGACAGTTTTTTCTGGACCCATTTGGTGTCATGTGACGGCACAATCTGCATGCCATGTGGGTCTAACTAGTTTCTGTCATTGAAACAATTCCAAATGCACTTCGCACATACACACCCTTCCATCTGTGCTCTGCCCTCACCAGACATCTTGTGCCCCCTAGGGCAACAGCGGGGCGTGGCCTGCCCTCGGGGCACCAGAGGGGTGCCCTCTTACCCCAAGCTCTCAGCAGGCCCAGCTGCGCCACAGATAAGCCCCACCCCACCCCCTGCCCCCTACCCCGCGGGCATGGAGAAAATGTGTCACGTCTTTCGTTAACTTCATATGTACACGACAAAAGGCCACAAAGTTTTCCGTGCTTTCCTGCAACTGTCAGCCGCAAGTCAGAAAGTAGCACGGCTCTCCAGCTCACATTAGTTCTTGCTGTATAGCTTTTCTAACACTTGCTTCCGTCATAACAAATCACTGCATAGCGCGAAAAGCTCTGGTCTTTCAGCCTCGCAATTTTGCTGTTTGGCACAGTATGAGCAACGACAATTGAAAAGTAGAAAAGGCGACCCTCTCTGTGTTAGTCTAGCTTGAAATGTTTGCAAGGCCATTTGCCTGTGAACACAAAAAAACATCAGAGGCAGAGAAACTACAGAATATAAGGAAACAAAATAACTATTAGAAGAACAGGAGAGAAGCTGTTGATTTTGGTATTGATTCATCCAAGGGAGAGATCTCTAAACCCACCACACAGCATTTCGGTGCAGAACAACAGCTTGAGGAAAATGAATTTACCATTAGTCATTTGCCGAAGTCAATGCCAAATCCTTTTAGCCCACTTATTGAATGTCATGAAGTGCTATTTGTCTTCCTTTTCAAGGGGTGACATTAATAATGTTCTTTGCCTATTTCAAAGCCCGTCATTTTTGTCACATTCAGTCAAGATTCCCTGTGTGTGGCCAATCAGTGTCCAGTATTTGCGGAGCCTCTGTGTAGCCTACAGACAAAGACAGGAACCTGGCTCATGTATGAGCATGTGACAAATCAAACCTCTTGAATCTTGAATCATGTTTGGAACCTAAGCAACTGTTGCTATAGAGACAGAGAAGCTGTGGGCAGTCTCTTTTAGATGCTAGTATCAAACATGTCAGGTTCTCTGTCTTCTATCCTTTTGTAAAATTGTTGGTAACACGCATGCATGCACGTATGGACAAACGTATTAATGCGTGTACTGTATGCACGCACGTACGCACAAACACACACACACTTCCATTTGTGAAGTTTAAGAAATATGCAAGGGATAATGCATGGGGAGGTAGTCATTATTGAAATTTAAAGCCCGACAGGGCGATTAACCACAGAGGCGCAGCCGAGGTGGTTAATCGCCCTGAAGGGCTTTAAATTTCAATAATGACTACCTCCCCATGCATTATCCCGCTTATTACACGGCTACTTAATAAATACATAAATACATTTACCCAAAAGTAACAACAAAACGAAGTATTTCCTTGCTTACGGCAATGAAAGTATTCCATAAGTATTGGGCTGGGCGGACAAGTTCGCCTCGCAAAAACAAATGACGAAATGGAAAAAAACTCGCCCCAAAACACACTCGCCCCCCATTCTATTTACTGCCGATTTGCCTGTAATACCGCCGGATTTGCCCCGGGGCGACTGTGTTTTGGGGCGAGCGTTTTGGTATTCCCTCGTTGTTGTGCCACGATAAACAAGGAAGCGCAGTGGATCAAATAGAATGACTTCTCGGTTATTGCATCGTCTATTTCTCACTTCAAATGTTTTCAAAAACATTCTTGAGAGCAACGTTTAGTTGTAAATGACATTGTTTGTTTGTTTACATGGCTGTCATGTTGGATAAAGCATATAACCAAGCAGCACAGGTTGACATGAGCAGGTGTTCTGAGTCTCTGATTACACAGCGGTCCGTTATAGAGCTCATCGGTCATTATCCAGAAATAATGACCGATGACTGACCAATCAGAATCGAGCATTCAACCAAGCCGTGTAATAAAGTAAGATACTGTATGGTTTAAAAAGATTAGCGGCCCGCTGTTTCTTATCATGCTTATTACGCAGCTACAGAATTTAAAGGTTGGGTAATTATTATTATTATTATTTTGTTTTTTGTTTGTTAAAAAGGTTAAAGTACTATATTGTGATAGTAATCATTGCTACAGAGCGTTTGTTCGGTCACAGGGGTCTCTCCAGCTCTTTAGTAAACAGAATATAGTACATTTGCAGGTACTGTACAGGTAGGTGACACATTTTAAGCCAATCAGGAGAGAGCACTGAAAATGCATTTTCTGTTTAATAAAGAGCTGGAGAGACATGGGAGACTCCTTTTACTGAACAAACACTCTCTATAGCAATGAGTACTATCAGAATATAGAACTATTTAACACTTATTTTAACCAAAGTAAATCACTTATCCTACCTTTAACTAACAAAATAATATCACAATTTAATTTGACATTAGATATTGATTTCAAACTGATTTGATTAGCTTACAAGTTTATACTTCGCTTCCCAATGTAAAGAGAGGCAGAACACTGGTAACAGCAGGAAATAACAGACTGCAGAATGCCTTGATTTACCAATCAGAATTGTACAGTTTATGGTGCAACAGTGTGATTCACAAATTACCTACTGAAAAAAATATATATAATTCTAAAATGTTCAACTTAATTACATGTTCTCAGAAGAAGTGGACATAAAGTACATACTAAGAATTACATTTTGATACCTAACACATCCTATAGGTTTATTCTCTTACCACTGATGGAGCACTTCATTTAACTTGGAAAAGGTCATGATCAAACCTTTGTTCTATTTTGATCTGTGTAGCTCAGAGATCTGTGTAGCCGGGGATATATTAATCTTTTACGTGTTATTGACGTCCAAATGAAAAAGGGAAAATCTGTCCTCCTTTTTTCCATCATTTGTCTTTTAGAGCAGTAACCGCTCCCTTCCGGAGAACGCAGAGCTGTCGGACCACAGGGGTGAAATGACGGTTATTATTACAGAGATAATTATCTTGTCCAGGTCAACACAGTATAATGTGATCCATGCAGAGGTTATCACCGCTATCAGGCAGAAACCTTGTATCTCCATATTTAACATTGTTATGTTTTTTCATAAATTAATGTGTAATTTAATACTTGTCGTATGACAGTGTCGTGCAAAAGTCGCGCTTCACATTGTAACTCGTTGTGAGCTTGTAGATTGGCTATTTTTGGCAAATTATCACCCATAATGACGTGCCCAAAATAGGGATGCCAGGTTGAAAGCGCTTAAGTCTTAAGGTTTTATAGATATGTTTTTGCGTACAAGATTTCTACCCGACAGCAACGAAATCCAAGTTGAAATATAGCTGCAAGCAGCGATAATATGGGGCCAGGAGAGAGAAAGAGAAATGATAATTCCTTTAACAGGTCAGTTCATGAAAGTCCTTGCGGTCTTGTTTCCAATGAGTGCCTGTGAGCAATTAGGGGTTAAGAGTCTTGCTCAGGGACAAATTTCATTTCATCGACACATTTGCTGACCTGGCCTGGAATCGTACCTGGGGCAACCAGAGTCTCTGGCTCCCTAGGCGGGCTCACTAACCACTCAGCTATGGCCACCCCTCAGAGAGAGAGAGAGAGAGAGAGAGAGAGAGAGAGAGAGAGAGAGAGAGAGAGAGAGAGAGAGAGAGAGAGAGAGAGAGAGAGAGAGAGAGAGAGAGAGAGAGAGAGAGAGAGAGAGAGAGAGAGAGAGAGAGAGAGAGAGAGGAGAGAGAGAGAGAGAGAGAGAGAGAGAGAGAGAGAGAGAGAGAGAGAGAGAGAGAGAGAGAGAGAGAGAGAGAGAGAGAGAGAGAGAGAGAGAGAGATAGATAGATAGATAGATAGATAGATAGATAGATAGATAGATAGATAGATAGATAGATAGATAGATAGAAGAGACATAGAGATAGATGGATAGATAGATAGAAGAGACATAGAGATAGATGGATAGATAGATAGAAGAGGACATAGAGAGAGACAAATGAATAGATTGAAGAGACAGAGAGAGAGAGACATGGAAACGGAATAGATTGAAGAGAAAGACATGGAATAGATTGAAGAGAGAGAGAGAGCGCCATGGAAACGGAATAGATTGAGTCATGTTTTTTGCATTTCAACTTAAATGAGTCTGCATCAAGTGAGGCTTGAACCGGCAACCTTACGGTCATGAAGCACTCTTAGGTAGCTGCAACACTACCTATAGTGCTATATCTTTGTCAAGGCTGATATTGTCTGTTGAGGATCACAAACTCTTGCCTTCTGTCATGACCCAAGCCCCTGTTTCACTAACACTAAGATCACTCGTTCACAAACCATTTACCAATGAAGAAATTGTACATCTCCTCAGAACCAAAATTAGTGAAAGTAGCCGATCTACAAGCTCACAAACCATTAAAAGTTGTCAGATTGTACATTGGCTATTTTCACAATGAAGTATGTTATACATTGAAAAAACATACTCTCATTGCTATCTGAAAAGTTGTGAGATTGTAGATCAGCTGTATGTAAAAAACACTCAATTAAGTATTTCATGTTATCTTTAACAATTGCAGATGTATTCATTGATAGTCATGTTGTGTGAAATGCAACTTAGATGAAGTCTGCACCAAGTGAGGCTTGAACTGGTGACCTTCAGGTTGTGGGGCACACATTTAAGCGAGAAGCCACCAACAGACAAGAACCTGTGAAAAAGGAGATCACACAGATCATACAGTTTCACGCAAATAGCTGAAAAATCCTGGGTTTAAGTGTTTTTCAAACTGCTCAAGATTGCGGACAATCTAAGGGCGGTGCTTACTGGTCAACGTGATAGATGTGTTCCTCATTAGTCAAGGCACATGTGTAAGCAGGTCTAATGGCTGTCGGCCAAACGAGGCATGACTTTTGCCTGTTTAAAGTTTCAATTTTCAAAAATTGCTATAGCGCCCCCGTTTGACCAATTGGAGTAAGATTGGTTTCAGTGATATTTGGAATGGCCCTTTACATTTCTGCAAAGTTTCAAAGAATGGTAAGTCTGCATGTATGTGTTAGGGGCAGATGAATAATTGTCATAAAACTGCAATATTCATTGGCTCATTAAAGCTTCATTTTTTCACTTATGGAAGATATTTTGCAAACGTTTTTTGGTATAGGTCCAAAGTTCATGTGTAAAAAGTTTCGTGCAGATTACTCAAAAATCCCAGGAGGAGATAGGTTTTAACTGTTTTTCATATAATTCAAAATGGTGGGAGATCTAAAGGTCAGAGGTCAAAAGTCAGAGTGTGAAAGTTGTTCAGCATGAGGAGACGCATGTGTGCATCGAAGTTTCATGGCTGTAGGTGAAACAGGGCATGAGTTGTACCTGTTCAAAGTTGTCATTTTCAACTGAGTGCTATAGCGCCACCTTTTGACGAAAGATTGTGAGATTTATTTTTTGATAGTTTTTCATGACCATCTACCATATGGCCGAGTTTCATAAAAAGCGACTGCACGGTTCAGCCAGAACTGGCAAAAACGGCAGAAGAAGAAGAAGAAGAAGAAGAAGAAGAAGAAGAAATGGAATAATGCGAATAACAATATGGGTCCATGCTGGAAGCCTGGCCCCATAATGAGTCTCCTTCTGTGTAAAGGCCAAGAATTTCTGTGATGTTGGTGGTGGGGGGGGGGGGGGGGGGGTAGTTCACAGCTCTGAAGTGTTTGAGGCCAGGCTGAATGAAGTGGGATGGGAAGAAAATATCCAGATCAGTAGCTATACTAAAGCAAGCTTATTATGCCTGCGTGTTAACATTGATGTTATTATCCACAAAAGAGAAAGAATGAGCTAATTGGACACCACTTAACATTGTATCACTAATATTTCAGCTTGTATCCCGAGTCCACTGGCCCACATTGTATTGAAGTGATTGCCTCTGTTCCTTTGGAACCATTTCACAGGCACGCTCGCCTATGTAAATGTAAGCGCTCAAATTCATCAGGCACAAAATAACCCACATATCCGAACACAAACCCCATCTACAGCATTGTGGGGTTTACAGACTAGAGTAGTTTAATCTTAGCTAAAATAGTGTCGTCTTGGCTAAAAATGTAAAACCTGACAACTTGAGGGTACATATTGTCGTTTCCCTGTGTTTTCATCAAATCCGGAGGTACAGTAGGTGATGCCGGGTTGCCCCAGAGGGCCCTGCTATCAGAAGCTAACGCCACTCTCCACATCAGATAGCCTCTCAGCAGTTCTCTGCCCACATTGTTCTGCTTTGTCAAGTAGGATAGAGTCAGAGAGAGAGAGAGGGGGGGGGGGGGGATAAAAGAGCTTTTGTAAGAGGGACATTATTGACAATGTAGAGAGATAGAACTGGGCACACAAAGAAATAGCCACAGTGGAATTGTAATGAAAAATGGACGAGAGAGAGAAAGAGAGACCATATTTCCGTGAGCATCATAAAAGAAGCAAATTATATGTTTCCATAACTTTTTAGAGCAATACCAGTGACAGTGAATAAAGAGGAAAAAGGATTTTCTTCATAGGCTCCAATTTCACACTGTCAAAGGAAAGTTCCATGTACCTGAGCTCCACCAGTGATATTCCAGCAAGGTGCTAGGTGGTCTGCACTTCGCATGAATAATTTGAATGTGCCTCTGCGGGCAGTCCCTCCGGAGGAGATTGTGTGGGCAGGGGGCCGACTAATGATACATTATGCCTGGCTTTCCCCACATCTCTCCGTACACCTCACCATGGATTAATAGACAAAGTGATGAAGGGAGATGATGAGGGAAGGAGTGACGTACTGAGTGACTCACTAAATGGCAGAGTTAAGTGTCTCTGCAAGATATTGGTTCCCTGACATTAACAGGGTTTCGAAGTCGGCATGTGCTTTGCGTCGGTCTCCCGCTGTTCTGTCGCCGAACAAAGTACTTCTGTTCGTCCTTCGTGCACCCTTCGGATTTGTTTGTTGAGTATGCATATTGTGACATTTTGGGGTGAAGGGAGAAGTGTTCAGCCATTTAACCCATTTAGACCGGGAAAGAATCTGTGTCATTTTTAGATGTATTTGGCTATTAAAAAATAGCAGATATACAAGCTCACAAGCTTGTAGATCTGTTTTTTTTTTTTTTTTGTAAAAGTTAGTGCAAATCTTTGAATATATATATATATTTAAAGCAAACATTTGTAACTCAAATCTTTGCTTCTGGGGATTTTACAAATGTTTGTACAGTTTTTAGAAAAACGTACTGTATGTTTCTAAGTGGTTCTCAAACTTTTTCATGTCAAGGATCCCCAAAATGATATGTATTTAGCCGCGGACCCCCATCTCAAAATATTTAGTTCCAGGAACCCCCAGACGCAAAGATTTGAGTTACAAATGTTCCCCTTAAAAAACATACATTCAAACATTTGCACAAATGTCATTTTCTTTAAAAAAAAAAAAAAAGCAGATCTACAAGCTCATAGCGCGGCACTCGGTGCCACGCTATGAGCTTGTAGATCTGCTATTTTTTTGAATAGCCAAAGAAATCTTAAAAACGACACCGATCCTTTCCCGGTCCTAACGGGTTAAGAGACACTAAATTTGACATTTACATTCCTGATACGGAACTGTAAGCTTTGCCAGGACGGGGGAATGAAACGGAGTGGAGTGGCTCCTCCAGCACCACGGAGAGCTCCCACACGGCTGCACACTGTAGCACTCGCTGTTGGGGTGGCAGCTGTGGTGACAGGGGCTAACTGGGGAGCCTGTCATTTGAAGAGGAGGGGGAGGAACGAGAGAGGGAGGACGAGAAGGAGACGACGACAGGGGACCGGAGAAAAATAAGAAGAGAGGGGGGGACTGATGTATGGATGTATGAAAGAAGACGGTGGGAGGGAGAGAGAGAGATGGGTTGTTTGGGCCTGTGTTTTGTCTTTTGTTACAATGTGCTGATCATCAGTGGTGGAAAAAGTTCTCAAATGTTTTACTTACTGTAAGTAAAAGTATCAATACTGCAATGTAGAAGTAGTCTGTTACAAGTAAGAGTCTGGAATTAAAAATTGACTTGAGTGAAAGTACAAAAGTATTGGTATCAAAATGTATTTAAGTAAGAAAAGTAAAAGTACTAAAATGTTTGAAAATAGCAGATCTACAAGCTCACAACGCGTCGCATCGCGACGCGTTGTGAGCTTGTAGATCTGTTTTTTTTTCAAATAGCCGAGGTATAAAATAGGGATAAAGTGGTTAAGGTATGTTTTACAACATAACAATTTATATCTGCAAAGTAACTAGTAACTAAAGTTTTCAAATAATTGTAGTGGAGTAAAAGCAATAGTACTGAAAATTGAAAATACTCCAGTAAAGTAAAAAAAAAAAACTCAAAATTGTACTTAAGTACAGTACTTGAGTAAATGTACTTAGTTCATTTACACCACTGCTAATCATGCACGTTCCTACATTCACAAGGACACGTACTGTAATGTCTATACACCTCCACACGGGCGCGTGCACGTGAGGAGAAAAAGTTCCTTCGATGGATACCACGGCCTTCTCTCCCCCCAAGGCTCTGAGTTGAAATGTGAGTGACAGGCAGTGTTGGACAGCCGGCTAGATGCACCACACTCTGGGGAGGGCAGCTTGAACGACAGTTTGCGAGAGGAGGAGGAGGAGGAAGAATAGGAAAGGAGGTCTGGTGGGCGAAAGCAGTGACAGCGATGAAACTAGAGCAGGCAGGAAAGAGATAGGATGTGATGTGGACGGAAGCAGGACCGATACACACGTGGGTCCTGCTGGATGAATTGGTAGGCCATTTGAACAATATCAGAGACAACACCAGTTGGCCTACAGTTAAAAAGACACCAGAAACTAAAGAGCAATTTACATTTTTTAAAATATCTCCAGCCAAGCTGTCTTTTAAAAAAAAACTTTCCAATGCAGCTTAAGCACCACACCACACCACACTACACCACACCACACCGCATCAAAATATCTACCGTTTCCATTACACAAAAGTACCCCTGCTCAAATCCACAGGTATGAGTAGCAGACTCCGGTCATTCACACTCATTTGTAATGTACATTTTTGCCTAACAATGGAATGTAGGTGAGTGGCCAACTGTCCTGTATACAAATGCAAATCACTTGTGCACGTGGCCCAGCTTGGCCTAGCTCAGACCTACCCAGGACTGGGTACTTTTTAGGCACCAGTTTAGTACCACTTACACACCACTCTACCCACTTCATTGTAGTGGAAACCAAGGCACAAGTGGGCGGTGTGGTGTGGGGTAGGGTGAGGCCATGCATATGGAAAGCCGCCTTTTGAGGACAGGGGTAGGAATTGCATCCAGGGTGGATGATGTCATCTGCATTCCTGAGTTTCTCTTCCCGGATTTCACGGAAAGACATGAAACTTCCCCGGGAGTGATTTTACACTGTGACAGATGGCCACATTTCCAGCATTAATCAAAGAAAGACGCAAACTCATCAAATTTGGCTTTGGATGCAGAGCATGACTGGGGGGACTGGCGGGGGGGGTTAAAAGACGCTCAGTGGTGGAAAATAGGACTGTGGGCTTTTTCTTGTTATCATTAATAATGCCAGAAAAGTATGCCTGCCTCTCAAAACACACAGCGTAGGCAGACTTTTTAAGTTTGCTTTTTCTCCATTTATTTTTAATTTTCATAGGCACCACTATGTCAAGAGCTGATTCTAACCTACAATTAAAATGTGTAACCACGTCAGTCACTGAGGGAATATCAGGCCGGGGTAGGGAGTGTAGGTGACGAGGGAACTCGTTGGCTGCAGAAGAGCTATAAAAAACAGTATATAAAATACTATAAAATACAGTGCATTTTGCGTTGTTATTCTGTAGATCAGAAACAATCACGCTAAAGAACAACAGGTGTCTGATAGCTCAGGCCTATCAATAATCCTGTCAATGGTGATACTCAAGCCTCTAGAGATCACCAAATCTAGAGTGTGACCGTGTTTGTGTGTGGGTCCATCAACATGTTGAATAAAATCTAAGGATTGCAGTAACTGTAAAAACCCCATAGCTGCAACATTGGCAACATCGCATGTGAAGATTTACGTCCCTTGAAATCAGAAGCTAGAACCGTCGCTGGACAGAAGACAAAAGGTGACAAAATAATTAATGAAAAGGAAGGAGTAGAACAAAAAGACGATTGTCAGTTACTTTACTTCTGCTTATTCACCAATGCATTTTTGCCACATGAATGGGTCCATGCAACAAACAAAACAAAAAAATAAAAACACAATATGTCCTTACTTTGTTGCTAGATGTGTGAAACTGAAACCCATCCGGCCATTTGTTTACACTGGGGGAGGCTCAAAGTAAATGGAAAACAACCTGAGCTGGTAATAATAGAATACAAAAATACCTTTGGAGTCTTGTACACCTTTGTCTCTGTTAAGCCATTATGACCGAGAACGCATCTGTGTCATTTTCGATTTCTTTGGCCATAAAAAAAATAGCAGATATTCAAGTTTGTAGCTATGAGCTTGTATATCTGCTATATATCTTGCTATGTGTCTTGAATACAATTTTTGCTCCGGGGGGTGGGGGGAGGTGTCTGGAACAAATTTTTTTTTTGATGGGGGTCCGCGGCCAAATACATATCCTTTTGGGGGTCCTTGACATGAAAAAGTAAATCAATTTAAATCCTAAATAAATTTAGGATTTAGACGACATTTGTAGATGCGTTCCCGGATTGATTGGGTTAACAACCATCCTCTCCTCTCCTCTCCTCTCCTCTCCTCCTCTCTCCACAGCCTCCTAATCCTCCATGCCCGATGCCTCCGTGGTCACATTCACTCACGAGTGTCCCACAAATCCACCCCAATCTCCTCTTCAAATCCATGCAAATCACAACATCTAAGAGCAGCAGAGATTCCTCTGAGACAGAATTATGCACAAGTGGGGTTGGGGGGGATGGGGGTGAGATGAGCCCCCCCACTCATCCTTAGCTATGTTTATGTCATGCTTCTCTTCAAACGAGCTCACACTTTCTTTTAAGTCGGTTCAATTTGGCGCCGTTTGGCTGTTGTAGGCAAGCCAGGGGCAGATGCAGGGTGGAAAAAGCACAGGCATTATAAGGTGATAAAATATTTTATGTTTGGAAGTGGGCTTTCACATCTTGATTCTGGGAGCGGAGAGGGGAGGACAGGTACCCACCACCCCTACACACACACGCACACAGTCACACATGCACATGGATGTGCATGCATACCCACATGCATGTGCTGATTTGGGGTTGAGATTTGTGTTTGAGGCTCTTACTGAAGGGGGATTCATTCTGTTTTGAGAGTCTCATGTCACGACGCCAATGCCTGTGGCACCTGCGTGCCAATGAGATTAGCTGAGCTAGGATGGATGAAATCTCTAATCTTGTGTTACGCTTTAACACAGCTGACCAATGAGCCTAGTTGTGCCTAACTGTACTTACACTGCTAGAAGGACTCCACAGGGAATGCAGCTGGTTAATCTATGAACAGTCAATGGTCATGATCACAGTCATTTTTGATTGATTAATGTATCATGTTGAAGTGATTATTTTATGATTCCATGATGACTTTTTTGCATTTTGTTTTCATACTGTAACTTGCGTCAGGCAGGTTTCTTAAAGCTGCATTGTGTGATGTTTTGCTAGTCACAATGCCTTAACTACTTTCAACCTGGCATCCCTATTTTGGGCATGTTATTTAAAATACACACATACTCTAGTATACCTGTAAACAAGTCGAAACCTTGTGATCTACAAGCTCACTGAGCTTCGATTTGTTGTGAGCTTGTAGATTGGCTATTTGTGTGACTCTGCTGTACAATGAAGCATAAAACAGGGCTTATTAAAAGTTACAGGTGATATATGATGGTTTCATTGAGATTCAAGTGGGCCCTGATCCAGAAAAGGTTGAGAACCACTGCAGTAGTACACACAAGATACAGTGTATACATAGTTTCATGTTAAATAGAGTCATGGATGAAGAGGGGGAAACGCATATAAACTCTGCTGGCACCAGACTTGCCCTCCAATGGCTCCTTGTCAAAGGATTTAAAGTCCACTCATTCCAAATACAGGGCCTCCAAAGAGTATATCACCACCTTTGGAAACTAATATAAATCTTAGTCATCTAAATGCATAGTCTACACCTTCAGACACCTTGCACATTTTAAGTTTTATTGATGATACGGCATGTGAACCCAGTTATTACGGTGTCAACAGCTCTGATTAACATGAGAGCAGGAATCCGTGAAATTCACGAATTACTGAATGTCTTGACAAAGTGCACGTGATGGTCGGCAATGCATGTGATGGTTGGTAGTGTTATTTTTTGTAAAGCTTGTAAAGATTATATATAGATATTTATATATATATATATATATATATATATATATATATATATATATATATATATATATATATATATATATATATATATATATATATATATATATATATATTTGGATTTATATAACAGGAATATTTTCTTTTGAAAGATTGAGTATAGATAATTGATTTGTTATTTATTTATTTATTTTATTTATCTTTTGATTTTCTAAGAAGGGTAGGCACTATAAGCTCTTAGCTTCAGCCTACACCTTTTCGGTCAGGTTTTCTTCTACTTTGCTTTCGTTTTTGATTGTTTTTGTTCTTGATTGTTGTCTCCGCCAGGCCGTAAGGCATGGCGAGAGAGTATGTTTTACCCTCCGTCCGTGTGTCCGTCCGTGTGTCCGTCCGTCCGTGTGTCCGTGTGTCCGTGTGTCCGTGTGTCCGTGTGTTACCACCAAATCTCCGGCACCGTTGGCCCGGGCGCTGCGAAACTGTGCACACACACTCCCTGGATGCCAATTCAGAACCTCTGCCTCAAATTTTTCACATGGGCCTGTTATAGCGCCACCAGGAGGCCGATTTGTGCAAAACCCATTTTTTCACATTATTCCTACAGTTTTTAACCAAACGTCATGCAAATCGGTACACAGTATCTCTATAGTCATGTGATCAACCCTGATCTGTCCGATTTCCCATATTTCCATCCTTATTGGTTAAGGTTGCCATCCAAAGTTTGCAGGATTGGTCCGTTTTGAACAAACTGCCTCAAACCATGAACGCAGCGTGCGATTTCCGTGAAATTTCACACGCACATTCCCACTAGGCCGAGGAAGAAATGCCACCCTTTTCACATTGGCCTGTTATAGCGCCACCAGCAGGTCTAATTTAGCAAAACACATTTTTGGAACAAAATGCTTCAAATCATGAATGCAGTGTCCCATTGCCGTGAACGACCTAAGAATAAATGGCACCCTTTTCACATTGGCCTATTATAGCGCCACCAGGAGGCCACAATAACGTATCTGACCTGGCGGAGACCTGTGCTCCGAGGAGCACTTTATCTAGTTTGTCTTTTGTTGTATGAAAAGCCATAAACGTGCATGATTTTGTTGACCGAAATAAACTTACGGGGCCAGAGCTCAGCTCTGGACCTGTTTTATTACGGGGCCAGAGCTCAGCTCTGGACCTGTCTTATTATTGTCTCCGCCAGGCCGTAAGGCATGGCGAGAGAGTATGTTTTACCCTCCGTCCGTGTGTCCGTCCGTCCGTGTGTCCGTCCGTGTGTCCGTGTGTCCGTGTGTTACCACCAAATCTCCGGCACCGTTGGCCCGGTCGCTGCGAAACTGTGCACACACACTCCCTGGATGCCAATTCAGAACCTCTGCCTCAAATTTTTCACATGGGCCTGTTATAGCGCCACCAGGAGGCCGATTTGTGCAAAACCCATTTTTTTCACATTATTCCTACAGTTTTTAACCAAACGTCATGCAAATCGGTACACAGTATCTCTATAGTCATGTGATCAACCCTGATCTGTCCGATTTCCCATATTCCATCCTTATTGGTTAAGGTTGCCATCCAAAGTTTGCAGGATTGGTCCGTTTTGAACAAACTGCCTCAAACCATGAACGCAGCGTGCGATTTCCGTGAAATTTCACACGCACATTCCCACTAGGCCGAGGAAGAAATGCCACCCTTTTCACATTGGCCTGTTATAGCGCCACCGGCAGGTCTAATTTAGCAAAACACATTTTTGGAACAAAATGCTTCAAATCATGAATGCAGTGTCCGATTGCCGTGAACGACCTAAGAATAAATGGCACCCTTTTCACATTGGCCTATTATAGCGCCACCAGGAGGCCACAATAACGTATCTGACCTGGCGGAGACCTGTGCTCCGAGGAGCACTTTATCTAGTTGGCAGTATTTTAGTTCTTCTTCTGCCACTTTTCGCAGTTCTGGCTGAACCGTGCTGTCTCTTTTTACGAAACTCGGCCATATGGTAGATGGTCATGAAAAACGATCAAGAAATAATTCTCACAATCTTTCGTCAAAGGGTGGCGCTATAGCACTCAATTGAAAGTGCCAACTTTGAACAGGTACAACTCATGCCCTGTTTGACCTACAACCATAAAACTTCGATACATACATGCGTCTCTTCATGCCCGACAACTTTCGTGGTCTGACTTTTGACCTCTGACCTTTAGATCGCCCACCATTTTGAATTATATGAAAAACAGCCATTGGCTCATAACTTCTGCATTTTTTCACTTATGGAAAATCCGCCGCTTTTGTTTTGTCAGCAAAGGTCCTAAGTTCATGTGTAAAATCTTGCGTGCAGATTACTCAAAAATCCCAGGAGGAAATAGATTTTAACTATTGCAGTTTTATGAAAATTATTCATCTGCCCCTAACACATACATGCAAGACTCACATTTCTTTGAAACGTTGCAGTTATGTAGAGAGTCATTCCAAATATCACTGAAACCAATCTCACTCCAATTGGCCCTTAGATTGTCCGCAATTTTGAGCAGTTTGAAAAACACTTAAACCCAGGATTTTTCAGCTATTTGCGTGAAACTGTATCATCTGTGTGATCTCCTTTTTCACAGTTCCTTGTCTGTTGGTCCAATGGCGTCTCCCTTAAATGAGTGCCTTACAATCTCAATGTCGCCAGTTCAAGCCTCACTTGATGCAGACTTCATTTAAGTTGAATTGCAAACAACATGACTGTATCAATGAATGTGAATGGTAAAGATAATGGTAAATGGTAAAGATAACCTGAAATGCTTATTTGAGAGTATGTTTTTTCAATCTATGACATACTTCATTCTGAAAATAGCCGATGTACAATCTCAAAACTTTTCAGATAGCAACGTGTTTCTGAGCTTGTAGATCGGCTGCTTTCACTGTTTTCGGTTGCGAGGAGACATACAATTTCTCTATTGGCAAATGGTTTGTGAACGAGTGATCTTAGTGTTGGCTTGGTTCATGACAGAAGGCAAGAGTTTATGATCTTCAACAGACAACATCAGCCTGGACAAAGCTATAGCACTATAGGTAGTGTTGCAGCATATTAGTCCGAAGGTTGAGAGTTCGATTCCTGTTAATGGCAATAGGTTGAGATGTCCAATCAATCTATTCCGTTTCCATCTCTCTCTCTCATCAATCTATTCCGTTTCCATGTCTCTCTTCAATCTATTCCGTTTCCATGGCTCTCTCTCTCTCTCTTCAATCTATTCCATCTCTCTCTCTCTCTCTCTCTCTCTCTCTCTCTCTCTCTCTCTCTCTCTCCCCGGCCCCGAATTATCGCTGCTTGCAGCTATATTGGTCTTTGTAATTTCTAGCTTTTTCTTTCTTTTTTTTAATTAAAAAGGTCTTACAAGTCCTTAAATTGTCACTTCACTATCAACTGGGGACCCCTCCCACCCCCAAAGAAAAATCACGTGCCCCCCCCAAAAATGACCCACAGGTTGAGAACCACTGGTTTAGGTGATTTAAAGTGGTAAAACGTCGCCAATTTTTTGGCTTGTTGCCAGACCTGAAAGGTATGGCCTACACGAGCCTTTGTCACCAATTTGTCCATACATGGTATGTCTGGTTGTGGTTAAGTTTCTTATGCATGAATAAATAGGCACAGACTAGTCGTGACATCACTATTATGTCACAAGTATAAATACGGTTGGTATATAACGTAAGACACAAAGATTTCAGAATTAGTCTTCACACGACTTCACACAACACCGGCTTAGGTCTGGCACAACCAGGTCCCCTGGGTTTTTTTTTAACTTGTTTTCATATAGATCAGGGGTCTTCAACGTTTTTCAGACCAAGGACCCCCTAGCTGAGAGAGAGATGAAGCAGGGACCCCCTCTATATATTGTATACAATTGTGTTTCAGATTAAACTTTTTTTTTTCTTTCTTTTTTTAGCTTGTAGATCTGCTATTTTTGGCTAAAGTTCTCCTCAGAAAAAAGGATAGGGTTCAAGTGGTTAATGTAAAAAATAAAAATCATATCACACAAAGATTTGGTGGACCCCCTGTAGTAACTCTGAGGACCCCCTAGGGGGTCCCGGACCCCCTGTTGAAGACCCCTGATATAGATCTATAGTAGTTGCTTATGTCTCTAGCCAGATCTGGCAACACTGCAGCCCCTCCCCCTCGCCCCCTCCAACTCACACCTGCGCGAGACAGACTGGTGATTGTTTACAAGCTGAAGCAGTTTTCCCCCCGTTTTATTTTGAAGTAAAAAGAGTGAAATAAACAACTTTATAATGTAAAGTGACACAACATGGACGTTAATAAGAGTTGTTAGGGAGTTTAACTACATGTTGAAACGTAATGAGCTTCATGACAAACTGCGTTTGGTCGTTTTATTCTCCAGGTGGGTTTATGTTGTTGTTGTTAGCATAGTATCTACATTAGCTGTTTAGCTTTATGAAGGAATGAATGAATTAGTGTAAATGTTATCACGTTTATTATTTCACTTGGTTAAGTGAAATAAACTCACTTTGGTGAATGTGTTGTTGTAATCAGCTATACAGTGAGCTGTGTGTGTGTGTGTGTGTGTGTGTGTGTGTGTGTGTGTGTGTGTGTGTGTGTGTGTGTGTGTGTTTGTGCGTGTGTCATAACTGTCAGTGGTGGTGGAAAAATACTCAATTGCTTTACTTAAGTAAAAGTATCAAAACTGCAACGTAGAAATACTCTGTTACAAGTAAAAGTAAAAGTACAAAATTATTGGCATCAAAATGTGCTTAAAGTAACAAAAGTAAAAGTACTCATTATGCAGAATGTCCCATTTCACAAGTTTTCAAATGTATAAAAATATTTTAAAAATAGCAGATCTACAAGCTCACAATGCGTCTGCTATTTTCAAATGGACGAAATGTATATAGGGCTGTAGTGGTTAATTTTTAATAATTCAGGTTTGACTGTAATGTAACTTCTGATGTTTGGATCTATTATGTATTGCACTGTTTGTGCAGATCCAAAAAATTATAATTGTGTGTGTGTGTGTGTGTGTGTGTGTGTGTGTGTGCGTGCGTGCGTGACTGCGTGTGTATATATCGTGGTTAAATCTGTACAGCAGTGGTTCTCAAACCTTGTCATGTCAAGGACCCCCCATATATTGATACGTAATTGGCCGTGGACCCCCCCTATCTGAAAATATGTTGTAGCAGGGACCCTCAGAAGAGAAGTCTAAAATGACACATTTCTTTCTTTCAGATATCTCAAGGCTTATGTGGTGTCCCTCCCCAACCTACACTGAGCCATATAGGAGCCATGCACACGGGTACCAGAGCCAAGGTGATGACCTACCTACCCCCCCCACCCCCCCCAGATGGCGATGCTGCGAGGGGGACACCCTCACCCCCTTCCTCGTCATTATAGTCCTGGGACATTGCACTTATAGGCGTTCTGCCTGTAAGAAGAAGACGGCTCAAGGTAGGAACCTTGTTTTTTTGTTTTGTCCCCCCCCCCCCCTCCCCCTTCCTGCTGCTGTTGCTTGTGTCGTATCATATTGTCTCTGTCGGGGTGGAAACCTCATTATGTCTGAGCTTGTAGATCTGCTACTTTTGATGCTTTTGTGTGACGCTGTAGTAAAGACTGGGCAAAACCTATAACAATTCGATAAAAGGGGGTACCAAACTTTTCTTAGTTGATTCTTATGTGTTTTTCCCGTAGAATCCATCTCTGCCGAGTACATTTTTGTATTGTGCATAATAATTAGCTTAATTGCGGCAAATATACTATTATCTAATTAATTATGCACAATACAAAAATGTACTCGGCAGAGATGGACTCTACGGGAAAAAACACATAAGAATCAACTAAGAAAAGTTTGGTACCCCCTTTTATCGAATTCTTATAGGTTTTGCCCAGTCTAGTAGGGCTGTCAACTTTCCTCAGAAATTATATTTGAATATTGGTCTTAAAAATGTGCAGATATTCGAATATTATTATTATTATTATAAAGAAAAAAATATACTCAAAAGTGTTCGAGAAAGGTTTGGTGAAAGTTCACAGTTCAGAGGACTGCACATTAAAATGTTACCATACATTTACCAGTGATAGAATATGAGCTTCTTACAGGGTTTAAAAAGAAAAAAAGAACTGACCTCTTGAGGAATTTGTTTGGTGACAGGACAAATTGATTGATTGAATACTTTATTAGACAGAAATTGTAAACAGCACGATCGAGGTACAGTCAGACCTTTAGGCTAAAAGGATAACACAAAGAGGTCCAGGGGACTTGTTTCCATTGTTGTCCTATGTATTCAATTCATCAACATCGCAAAAAATAACAATAATACATTATCATCAACAAATACAAAACACTAGGAAAATGTCGGCAGAGAATGACAGCATCTTTCTATGGGGAAATTGTGTTTACCTCCCTATGTGGTCTCCTGATAGATGGTTTTTCAGGCATCAGAATCAGAATCAGTTCAGAATCAGTTTTATTGTCACATCACAGGTTTACAAGGTAAAAAACTGGGTGAAATTCGTTTTTTTACATCATTCCCATCGCAACGTTAATTTCCATAGAAAGAAGAGGGGGGGAGGGAGAAGAAGAAGGGGGGTAAGTGGGAAGGAGATCAGACAAGATCTCCTTGTTTTGAAAAGAAGCCAGTGATTAAGGGATGTTGTCAGAGCATTCCACCTTTTGGTGGCAGAGTAGTAGAATGATAATTTTCCCATGTTTGTTCTATAAGTGGGTGGTACCAGATCGTTGTCACTCCCTCTAGTATCGTGACTGTGGGAGTCACTCACTTTGGAGAAGTAGTTAGACTGGTATGAGTGCATTGAGGGCACTGTCCCTATCTTAAATACCAATCCTATTTTTTATTGCTTAACCCTGTCTTTTATCCTGAGCCATCCCAAACTAGCAAAATGTGTTGGAATCAGGTAGGTCATGGGCTTTAGGCCGAGAAGTAGTCGGATCAGTTTGTTGTTTATTTGGAGGTCTGAAGCTTAGTTTTTAGAGACATTGAGGTGTTGGAAAAAGAGGTGCAAGCATAGTCAAAGTGGCATTGAATGAGGGCTCCGGCAAGAGTCTTGAGAGCACTTTTGTTGACAAAAGAGAAATTTCTGTTGTCAAGAATACAGCCCAAATAGGTAACCTTTTCTTTGCTTGAGATCGTCAAATCTGACCTTGAAATCCTTTGAATTTACCTTACTAAGGGAACGATTGGACCTAAAATGAAAGGATTCTGTTTTACCAAGATTTAATGACAGCTTGTTATCGGAAAGCCAAGTATGCATTTTACTGAGTTCAGAACTGAGAGCTTTCTCAACTTGCATTTTGTCCCCGCTCGAGACCAGGAGTGCTGAGTCATCAGGAATGTGTTGAGTTGTGAGTAAAGTACATCAAAGTGAGATAAAACTAGTGTATTTTGTCATTCAGGGGTAAGAAAAGAGGAACAAACTATATTTTCATGTTTCTCCCATTGAGTGTGACACAAACCAAATTTGCCTCTTGAGACTGTCGAATAGTGATAGGCACTATCAGATCTTTCCTTTAAAGCTGTTAACAAATGGATTAAGCTCCCTGTCCATCTGAAAACCTGCACATATTTCCAGATTTATTTTCAGCATTAATTGGATTTTTTTGTAAATAACTTGGGATATACATTATTTAAGTAATATAAAATGTATTCGTATTTATTCCAATGACGTGTGTGTGTGTGTGTGTGTGTGTGTGTGTGTGTGTGTGTGTGTGTGTGTGTGTGTGTGTGTGTGTGCGCACGCGTGTGATAGTGTGCCTGCGTGGATGTCAGAATTATATTGTTTGTCCATTTGTAGTGGAGATGATTTTGCATTGTTTCACTGTGTCTGTTCACCAGCCCAGGGACTGCAGATGGAAATTAGTTAGTTGCTAAATCTGGAACAAAGCATCTTTTCTCTTTGTTTG
>NC_139955.1:18818821-18958821 GCF_963454915.1 Gymnoscopelus microlampas | reverse complement strand
ACCATGAGTCATGCCATGTCTGATACCTGCAGCAGCCATTTGCTCTCTGCCTGTGAGGAGGGGTAGCCTGTGTACAGTATATACAGTATAATGTAGTGTATATATATAGTACCTGGGTGTACATCTGGACAACAAGCTGGACTGGTCACTGAGCACTGATGCTATAGGGTTGCCAACCGTCCCATCAAAAGCCATGCATTGACAACGTAGAATTTATGGACTTTTTTGGATTACATTCATGGTGGCAATAACTCAGATTTGAAGTCTGAAGATGGCTGAAGATGACGACAACATCTCTGACTTGGTCCTGGTCTCCAATGACAGTTTGTGGTTTGATGAGGAGGACAATGACCCTGGCATTGTGGCTGTGGGCAATGCAAATGTTTTAACAACTTGAACCGTAGCGTCCTTTTTCTGGGGGACGAACACTGTGAAAATAGCAGCTATGTATATATGAGGGAAATACTGTACTAGCTAATCAAGTAGTGCTAGGGTTATATAGGGTTTAAGTGGTACAACAAGTGACTACTAATTAGTGACTACTAATTGCGCAAAAGAAATGGACTACATAAGAAAGATTGATTGCTATTACCAGCAGAGATGAAAAGACAATTTCCGAACGACAGGCTGTCTCCCATAGCCAAAGTCTCTTGAATTTATCTACAACACCAGACTGAACACAGCGTCATTGTCAGCAGACAATAGAGACATGCTGGTTTTGTGAATACTGACATACAGTACATGAGTGATTCAGAGATGAGTCAGTCCACAAAGAAAGTGTCTATGACATGAAAGTTTCACAGACACACGATTTCAGCTCATACGTAACGGACTATATTCTTTTTAGTTGTATATTTTACATATTTTACACAGTATTCTGTTTACATTGCTTTATCTAGACTTTCCTGTAACCATGCAAGCTGGGAGTTACCTGAACACTAACTGAAATGTAAGCTTCATTTCCACCTATTGGTGGCCTACACTAGGCCTATACACTAATCAAACCTGACTAGTGCAGGTGTGGAAGGCCAGGTGATGCAATCTTTTATATTATGACTCTACCCTCTTCGGTAAGACTGCTACTTCTCTATACTGGTTCTCTACCCTATACCTTTGCTGCAGCCTTATTGTGGTGCTGCTATGACGACTGCACACAATTTGCCCTCTGGATTCATAAAGGTCTATCTATCTATCTATCTCTGTATGCGTGTGCGTGTGCGTGTGCGCGTGCGCGTGCGTGTTTACAATATAAAGATAATCTCGGGCGACATCGAATGCCTGGGTAAGACTGATGAGCAGGACAGATCAAGTTAACTGCGGCCCTCAAAGTGTCCATCTTACAACAAAGAACTGCTTCAGATGACACATTTTGGCTGAGATCAAGACTTTGCTGGCAGGAAACTGATGCGGGATGTGCTGATCAAAGCTGCAGACAGCAGATATTGTGAGTTGACATAAAAGGTGGAATTCACGGCTTGCATGCAAGTGAGAATTCTCCGGCTAAGTCCATGGACTTGTAGGCTGTGATAAGTCACAGCAGGAGGGCTAATCTGAGCCATCTAGCTCCACAGATGCTGAGCGGCACAACGCCATAGAGATGATTAAGCAAGATTCCACATAGATAAATGTTTTGGGGAGAGATTAGTTCCTGCTGGCAAATTGCAGAGAAAGATAAGTAGCTTGCTTTGAGAGCTCCTAAAATGTTTCATCTTAGGGTAAGATCGGGAGTCTTTAATACCCATGAGATCAACATTATTGAAACCGTTTCCAGTAATTTTCCAATGGGTCGTAACTGGAGTAGCAGGAATAGAGTTGTGGAAATATCATCAAAGCATCTGTTCTCTCTCTCAATTTTTCAATTCTATAGATTTTTCTAAACTATCCTGAAAACAGCCTTTCTCTTAAAGCAGTCTCTCTGCTGTCACTTAACAGAGACGATGCCTCCCGCCCCACCAAATCAAGGGCAAAGACTAATGATGTGTCAAAGAAGATTTTTCCTCCATGTACCGTGAGACGTTCAACTCCCACGTACACTGAGGTACAGAGGAGAGCCATCACACTTAATTTCCTCCCCGTGTGTTCCTGTGTGTTTCTGCCCGCAAACCGGCATCACAGTAGCCACAGATAAAATGGGCCAGTGTCAAGATTATGTCCTCAAGTGTAATTTTACAGAGCCTGGCTGTTGCACTGACCGAGTGCATCTGCCGCTTGTGGGTGTGGGTGTGTGTGTGTGTGTGTGTGTGTGTGTGTGTGTGTGTGTGTGTGTGTGTGTGTGTGTGTGTGTGTGTGTGTGTGTGTGTGTGTGTGTGTGTGTGTGTGTGTGTGTGTGTGTGTGTGTGTGTGTGTGTGTGTGTGTGTGTGTGTGTGCGTGCGTTTGTGCGTTTATATGTTCCTTTGCTTGCGGCTCTGCAGCTCTCACACAATAAAAATTTACTGAAATGGACCCTTTGGGGATTTTACAGTGTGTGTTTAAAACAGCAGCAGTTGTCTGTGATTGAAGAGAGTGCTCAAGATGCAACGAATGTTGCATCTTCAGCATTTGTGCACACAACAAGGTGGTTGCAGTTGGTTGACGGGGGAAAGGGGGCCTGTATTTCAAAATGTTGGGGAAGCAGGGTGCAGGAACATGGATCCTATAGATGGCCAATCTTTTTCTGTGAGTCTTGTTTTTGCAGGGCTCAGATGTTGCCAAAGCTTTCAATCAGCCGGTAGCAGCACAGAGGGGGAGTCTAGTACTGTGGCGGTCCACCTGGCAGCTTCCCCATGTTGGAACGCTTCCTTGATCTTTGTCATTAGTCCTGTTCCTGGTATAATGAGCATTTTGCAGCTGATGATGAGGTTTGTGTCATTCTGGCAGGTGACCTTTCTTATTAACACTCACGCTTCATTTATACTTTGTCTTATTGCGGTGCCATGCCCGACGTGCCCAAAATAGCCAATCTAAAAGTGTACAATGCATTGTGAGCTTGTAGATCTGCTATCTTTGGCACGCGACACAGTCCCACCACGAAGTATGGAGTAATGCGTGTGTGTGTGTGTGTGTGTGTGTGTGTGTGTGTGTGTGTGTGTGTGTGTGTGTGTGTGTGTGTGTGTGTGTGTATGAATGCTACATGTCTTGTGTGCACACACACACACACACACACACACACACACACACACACACACACACACACACACACACACACACACACACACACACACACAGCCACATGTCCGTGTCCATGCCTTCCTGTGTTTGTGTATACAGTACTTCTTTGTGTGTTTCTGTGTGTGTGTTGGCTTTTGTGTGTCCTGAATGGGCCCCCATTAAGAAATTATCTCTGGTGCTTGTGCGCCTGTCCACGGCAGAACCTAACCGGCAATTAAGTGGTTGTGTGTCTGGATGGCCCATTTGCCAGGCTGTTAGTAATTATGGGTTTGCTCTGTGTTTCTGTCGACTTGGGTCAGCCCTTCTCTCTTTGATTAGGGTTCCTCCATGGTACACAAATCCACAAACCCTGTCACTCTCTCTGAAATTAGCTGTCATTCACGCACGCCACATGCATATTTCATTATGCCTCCAGAGAAAGAGATGCAGTCAAAGCCGTCGAGTTATGATGAGTAGAACAAGCTCTCCTTATTCAAAGCTACACTCCAGAGCAGACATTTGGCAGGTACAGTACTGTACAACACACATCAGACGCCCTTGCATGTTTAATCATGTTTGCATCGGGACGAGCATTAACCCGTTCAATCCGGGAACGCGTCTGTGTCATTTTAAGATTCCTTTGGCTATTCAAAAATAGCAGATATACAAGCTCATATAGCGTGGCACCGAGTGAAAATGTGTGCAAATCTTTGAATATATACTGTACTGTATATACATTTTTAACTCAAATCTTTGCTACTGAGGGTCCCTGGAACGAAATATTTTGAGATGGGGGGGGGGGGGGGGGTCCGCAGACAAATACATATCATTTTGGGTGGTCCTTGACATGAACAAGTTTGAGAACCACTATATTATAACAACATACGTTTTTTTTTTTTTTTAAACTGTTAGGATTTCGAAGAAATTTGTAGAATCCGCAGGAGCAAAGATTTGAGTTACAAATACTTGCTTTAAAAAACATACATTCAAAGATTTGCACAAATTTAAAAACAATTTAAAAAAAATTGCAGATCTACAAGCTCGTAGCTATGAGCTTGTAGATCTGCTATTTTTGAATAGCCAAAGAAATCTAAAAATGACACACAGATGCGTTCCCGGTCTTAATGGGTTAATACTGTAACTGATAGTACATTGTGGACAGCTGATTGGTTACATTGGCAAAGACAACCATTGGCACACTATACCAGAGGTACCGTATGTGGAAACTTTAAACACTTAAACCCTATACAATTAGTTGACCAGGTTCCCCCAGGGCTCCATTCTAGAGATCCTCTATTATTTCCCTCTACACCTCTACATTTTCAGTGAAGATGTTTAATTAGGGCCCAATCTTGCGCGCCCCCTTACCCCTTATCCCTAAACTTTTTTGCCATATTTTACTATTTTCAAAAACATTTTAAAATAGTTCAAATAGCCAATCTACAAGCTCACAACATGTTGCTAAACGATGTGTTGTAAGCTTGTATGTTGGCTAGACAAATGTTCACCCCAGAATAGGGACACTAGAGTTCAAGTGTTTGAGCATCTGTCACATTGCCAACGAACAAAGTGATGTCTTATTCCATTTTCCCCCAAATTCCAACATTACATGACAACCACATGACTTTACATTGTGTAGTACAGTACCAAGTTCAACAGTGCCTGTACACGTATACCCTTCTCTATTCTCTGTTGTATGACAGGAATATTGAACATCAACTTTAGCTGAGCATAGTCAGAATTGGAATCACTTTAAGTACAGTGGATGTACAGGGTTTCCTCTTGGTGGTATTGGTACAGGGACATTTTGACAGCCAGTGTAGTAAAGCATGGCTCAGTGACAACAGAACCTCACAGGCAATGCAAGGGGACAGCACAGGACACAATTAAATAAGCTATACATATATATACGTTTCTGTACATTTCCCCGGTGAAACTCCTTGCTGTCAGGTGAATAGAATCGGTGGAGGCATGTGGTTCTCTACACCAGTGGTTTTCAAACTTTTTGTGCCCAAGGCGTACAGTAAGGACAAGTCAGAATCTCAAGGCACACCTGTATTCGTATCTGTGAAAAATAGCCTGTATAATAGTTAGGCATGTAACGATTTATCGTAAATCAATTCTGGTGACAATTCAAATTGATTTAATAAGAAATGTGTCACGATTAAAAAAAGAGAAGAAAATACAGGATCTTTGTGAGGGAGAATTAATTAAAAAAAGTTTTCAGTCATTTGCCACTGCATTGAAAAGAGGAAACGGAAGAGGGAGAAAATTCCGGATTCGTTTAAGAGAAATCATTTAAAAAAAAAATATTTTTCGGTCATTATTTTGTCTGGAAATGTATTTTGTTTTTTAGTGGAGCGGCTAAATGCTTTTTATTGGCAGAATCTTTCAGTTGATGATAAAAGCGTGAAAATTGGCATGAGCAGTCTCCATGGGTCACTTGACAAGAAAATTGTCCGAGGCAGTTGTAATTTCAAGATGGCGGCCATTTTTCAAGATGGCCGATACCTTAGTGAGCAGTTAAGTGATATGATGGTTTATTTGGTGATACAAGCATGAAAATTGGCATGAATAGTCTCTGTGGGTCACTTGACAATAGGCCACCCACAGCTACTTCACATTTCAACATGGCGGCCATTTTTCAAGATGGCCAACACTTTAGTGGAGCATTTAAGTTATATAATGGTTCATTTGGTGATACAAGCATGAACATTGGCATGAGCAGTCTCTGTGGGTCACTTGACAATAAGCCACCCACAGCTACTTGAAATTTCAAGATGGCGGCCATTTTTCAAGATGGCCACCACCTTAGTGGAGCAGTTAAGCTTAAGATACAAGCATGAAAATTGCCATGAGCCGTCTCAAAAGGTCATTTGACAAGAAACCCCACAACCACCGCTTGAAATTGCAAGATGACTGCCGCCCGCCATGTGGATCTTTAAATGATACCTTTTCTCATAGAAATGTATTGGGTTCCTCAAAAAGCTCTGTCAAGAGAGGTTGTTTGACTGTGTTTTGTCTGCCTACTCGCCCACGACCAGTCCAGTTTGGTAAAACCTGTCAGGAGTTGCCTCCCACCGGCATAGCTCTCAGGGTTCACTGAGGTACACAAGCTCCCTTACCACGACAAGGTAACAGTCACAAGGGCGGATTTATTTTTTATTTTTTAACTAACAGCCATTACATGTGTCAAATAAATACTAAGAAATGGGGAAACAAAAAATATGACTAATAAATGAGCACTGTTGTGGTGCTGATTAGCACAGTTGTGGTGCTGAACGGACAGTGCTCCAAAATTATAATTGAGCAATGGCTAATACTGAATGGCAGTAGCCACGGAACCATGACAAACTATACTAAGGAACTAAACTGAAAATATGCTTCACCGTTACGTATGGCAGTGGAAGGCAGTGGAAGCAATGTTACAAAGTAACAACTGAAAATTACACACTAATAGACTGGTGACAAAGTAAAACATGATGCACTGATGTGGCGAGGGGAAGCCGAGCCATAGGCTTACACTTGAAAACACAGAGGACAACGGGGAATAACTCTGGCAAAATAAACATGCAAATAGGTTCTAGCAGGGGCAACTATATAGGCATGTGCAACTGAGTCCATATCTGAAGCACTTACTGTACACCTTCCAGTACATGCCTTGGTGCACCCACATTTGGTCAACTCCCAACAACTCTCCGCAATAGGTGGAAGTGGAGTCCAGAAGACTTTCCACTTCTCGTCCTGTTCCACCCATCCCCAGTCAGATGGCTCGGCATTTGTGGATGTCGCTTCAATGCCTGTCCCCACACGTATCCAGCCTCATAAGAAGCACGTTTGGCATGCTCTTTGAGTGCTGCTTGAGTTGGTGGGATCAAGTCATAATGTCTTTGCTTTCTGGCAAAGAGATCAAGATGTAGATGCTCTCTTTTGGGCCCTTTCCAGCTCTGTGATGTTGAACCTAAGTTTACAGCTTAAATTATATTTTGCTCTGTTTCTTGTCAATGTGCTTTCTATGCCATCACCTTCATCTAGTCGGGTTAGACTAAGTAAGATAGGTAGAGCATTGATCTTATGAAATAATGGAACATTTCTTGCAATGGTATCATAACCAGTACGATCGTGCTCTCTGTTGAATAAACTCGGCTGAATGAGTTTTTCCTTGGTGACCTGCTGACAAATGAAACATCTGTCCCAGTTAGTTTTCTCAACTGTTATGATGGCTTCTGCCATGTCTGCAGCATAGGCCGAGGGTTTATCCTTTTACCACCTTTTACCAAGCACTTTGA
Organism: Gymnoscopelus microlampas; assembly: GCF_963454915.1. Classification (NCBI taxonomy): domain Eukaryota; kingdom Metazoa; phylum Chordata; class Actinopteri; order Myctophiformes; family Myctophidae; genus Gymnoscopelus; species Gymnoscopelus microlampas. Next base: position 18,951,405 of record NC_139955.1, on the reverse strand, counting down.
TGTATGGGATACAACTAAGTTCGTGCCTTAACCCTACACCTAGTCCGATCGTTCATCCAATGCCATTTAAATCCTGTGCGATCTGTACACCATCCGGTTAACTAAAACCCCATTAACCTTGGCTCGGCTCTCCCGCGCTGGCACAACCTGTCAATTCAGGTGCGGCTATCTAATTGTTTTGGGGTAAATTAGACAGCATTTGGGGTACTAACTTTCAATTAGCTGACATTGAACCCCACTCTGAGTTTAACAGCAGTGATATACTGTATCACCAGTGTGCCCTGGTAGTGCGGATATTCACTCTTATCTAATCTATCTATGATCAACAAAACTGTATTGTGATGTGTTAAAAGTTGTTCTTTAGCATAATAACAATAATCGTATAATTGTCCTTAATGAAAAAAAACATACATTTCTATGAGAAAATGTATCTTTTGAGGATCCAGGGGGCGGCCATCTTGAAAATAGAAATTTCAAGTGGATGTGAGTGTTTTCTTGTCAAGCAACCCTTAGAAACTGCTCATGCCAATTGTAATGCCTGTATCAACAAATAAACCATTATATAACTTAATTGCTCCACTAAAGTGTTGGCCATCTTGACAAATGGCCGCCATCTTGAAATTTCAAGTAGCTGTGGGTGGCCTATTGTCAAGTGACCCACAGAGACTGCTCATGCCAATTTTCATGCTTGTATCACCAAATAAACCATTATATAACTTAATTGCTCCACTAAAGTGTTGGCCATCTTGACAAATGGCCGCCATCTTGAAATTTCAAGTAGCTGTGGGTGGCCTATTGTCAAGTGACCCACAGAGACTGCTCATGCCAATTTTCATGCTTGTATCACCAAATAAACCATTATATAACTTAATTGCTCCACTAAAGTGTTGGCCATCTTGAAAAATGGCCGCCATCTTGGAAATTCAAGTAGCTGTGGGTGGTCTATTGTCAAGTGACCCACAGAGACTGCTCATGCCAATTTTCATGCTTGTATCACCAAATAAACCATCATATCACTTAACTGCCCACTAAGGTGTCGGCCATCTTGAAAAATGGCCGCCATCTTGAAATTACAACTGCCTCGGACAATTTTCTTGTCAAGTGACCCGTGGAGACTGCTCATGCCAATTTTCACGCTTTTATCATAAATTGAAAGATCGTAGCACTTAGCTGCTCCGCTATTTAAGAAATTGTGAAAAATCGTATCGTGAACCTAGTATCGTGATTTGAATTATATCGTGAGTTGAGTGAATCGTTACATGCCTAATAATCAGTGGCGAAGCGTACCTGAATGAACCGGACCTTCTCAGGGACGCAGAGCGCGCGCGCGCGATTTTTTTCGGGTTTGGGCCGGTTATATCCCTTTTATTTCGTGTTTTTCTTACTTTTATTCGGTTAATTCGGATCAGAAAAATGTCTCTCAAAACGCACCTCTCCATTGAGAAATGGATAACAAGAACCGCCGCCCTTAAACCCCTCGCCCCGGGTCTAATCCGGTGGCCTCGTTTTCCAGCCGTGAAAAACCTCCTGCTCGTCTTTTTCTTTTTTCTTCGTCCCAGAAGTGGGGGGGATATCATCTCGACCCTCCCGCACTCCCGCATAAAGTAGGCTATTGTATAGGCTAGTTGGTAAAGCAAAAGTAACCGCACAAACACAACACAGAACCACTACACACATTTAAACAGGTAGGCCCACTGGCCCACTGCTGCTAATAATTCCATTCACAATTATGGCACTCTTAAATGGATGCGGGCTGCCACTGGAATGGATGGATGAATGACAGGGCGAGTTATGTGCTGTCCTGTCTCTTTCCTGTGTGACTGTGAGAGTGAGAGCTTAGCTGTGCGTGTGTTAGTCAGTGTTGCCAAATATCGTGAGAGAAATGAGCCAGCCGAGCTCCAAAAACAAGCCTTTTTTTTTGTCCAACAGTTGCGGTAAATAAACGCTGGTCTGGTGCCCGCCAGTGCCACACAACCACACAACCAGCCTCGTAACAACAGTTATCAATGCAAAGAAAGACCCAAATAAAAGGCACAGCGGCCAATAATACAAGACAGACTTAAGTGTGTGTAAATAAAATGCACAGCGGCAGATCCAGCAATATAAATTAATTCAGCTTCACTCACCAATGACGTGGTTCACCTGAAGACAAAATCCATCCTCCTGTCCTTTTGCGTGAATTTTTCAATGACCCGGTCGTAGAGCTGATCAGTACTTTTCAGATCCAGGAGAATTTGCGTTTCAATAGCCATGGAAGCCAATGCAGAGAGTCGGGATTGTCCTGTTGTATTCCTCGAATATGTTTTTATCCTTTTGAGGGCGGAAAATGTCCTTTCCACGGATGCAGTGGTGACAGGAATAGTTACAACTAAACACGTTAGTTTGTATATCTGATGCATGCTGTCACAGAGTCCTTTGCGTTGGAGAAATAGAAGAAGGTCAGATGGGTCCTTTCCCTGAAAATCTGCCATAGAGTACATGACACTGAGTTCTGTTTTCAGTCGTACCAAGTCAAAGCGCGGCCCATAGCTGTCAGTCAAGCTTGCGAAAGCAGTTTCAGGGAACGTAGTTTTAAAGCTGGGGAACTGCTTGGGGTCCAGGAGGGAAAGGAATGAAAGCTTTTCGTGATCTTTAAAGCGATTTTGCATTTGATTTAGAATATTGTCAATAATGTCGTCAAACAACTTCTTGTAGCTTGCACGTGCATCTCCTCCATGCCCTCTGCGCCCAGTTGGCACGCTGGTGTCCTGCACTGTCTCGTCATAGAGCTGATCAAAACGTGCCCTCTGCCCCTCAATGCAAATGCAAAACTGGTCCACCCTGGCCATACAAAACTGCATGTCAAATGACTGTTTCTGCAAGATGTCAAAGAGAACATCTGCATGTGAAAATATGTCGTTAAATGTTGAAAGCAAAAAGCAAAATTCAAAGCTGCTCAGGTTTGATATGTAACCATCAGCACTGCTTATAGCTTTATCATCATATTCTTCATGGTGGTCAACAATATACTCGAACACATCCTTGAGAGCATCTTTCTGATCGAATACAGTGCACACCAATCTTGATGCAAAATTCCATCTGGTTGGTGCAACTCGTGGCAGTCGCTTCTGGCACATCTCATCGAGCAGTTGCGTTCGTTTTGGCGATTTACTAAACAAGAAAGAATGACATAGATGTCATGGTGGACGGCGCAGCGCCCCCCCCCCCCCCCCCCCCAAAAAAAAAGAAAAAAGTGTTTGGGGGTACAAAAGCATGAAATAAAATAAATAAAATAAAAAAGGAGGTCTGCGGTTACTTTAGTAGTTACTTACACCAAAAAGTAATGCGTTACTGTGAAAAGTAACTTTTAAGTTCACGTTTTGGCCAAAACATGAATCTGCCTGTTACAGCGCCACCATGAGGCCAGCAGGAGGCTGCGTTAATGACTATTTACCAATGGACCGAATGCCCCCGCCCTCCCCCAGGTAAAAATCACTAAATAACGATAGAAAGCAATACATGATTTTTAGCGGTGCCAACCGCTCTAAGCTTGACTTTGTCCGTTTGCGCGTCCGTCCGTATGTTATGAGCACGGGATGAGCACGGCAAAGAAGCAAACAGCTATAACTTCAGTTTGCAGCATGCCACCACGTCCAAATTTGGTATGTGGACTTAGACCACCAATAGGGACGAGCATGAATTGATGACGTTATCAAAGAGGGGTCCAGGGACCCCCGGCGCCCGTATGAGCACGGGATGAGCACGGGATTTTAAACAGCTATAACTCCAGTTTGCAGCATGCCACCAAGTCCACATTTGGTATGTGGACTTAGACCACCAATAGGGACCAGCATGAATTGATGAAGCTATCAAAGAGGGGTCCAGGGACCCCCAGCGCCCGTATGAGCACGGGATGAGCACGGGATTTTAAACAGCTATAACTCCAGTGTGCAGCATGCCACCAAGTCCACATTTGGTATGTGGACTTAGACCACCAATAGGGACCAGCATGAATTGCTGAAGCCCCGCCCCCTCTGTCTTCCCATTGGCTGGCCTTCAAACAGCCATAACTCAAGTTCGCAGCATGCTATGGAGTACAAATTTTGTACATGGACTAAAGCCAGCAATAGGGACTAACTGTCATTACTTAAACCCCGCCCCCTCTGTCTGCCCATTGGCTGGTCTTTAAACAGCCATCATTCCAGTTTGCAGCATGCTACCAAGTACAATTTTGGTAAGTGGACTCAGACCACCAATAGGGACGAACTGAAATGAGTTAAGGCCCGCCCCAAAGGCACCGCTTCCTTCACACAGGGTGTGATTTTTTTTTAACACTCATATTTTAATTATTATCATTACAAACTAATAAAATAACCCTTGTTGTGAAAAAAAACAAAGTAGTCCTTTAAAGTATCAAAAGTACAGGCCTACTACAATTTCTGCAATTATCAGATTAACAAGCTCACAGTTATTTTCAAATAGCCTATGTATAAAATGAAAATTAGATACATGTTTCATAATATCATAATTTCTATCTGAAAAGTAACTAGTAAGAAAGCTTTCAAGTAGTTGTAGTGGAGTAGTATTATTGGAAGTGGGAAATACTCAAGTAAAGTACAACAACCTGAAAATTGTACTTGTACAGTAAATGTATTTAGTTACTTTCCAATTCCACCACTGTATTTTAGCATACTTCAGTGGTGGAAAATGTACTCACATGTGTAAAAGTATCAGTACTACATGGTAGAAGTACTCTGTTACTAGTAAAAGTCTGGTATTATAAATTCATGAAAAGTACAAAAGCATTGGTATCAAAATGTACTTTAAGTACCAAAAGTAAAAGTACAAAAATGTTTGAAAGTAGTTGTGAGCTTAGATCGGCTATGTTCAAATAGCCTACATATAAAATAGGGCTTTGAAATGTGTAAAATAGGACCATTAGTGGCTAATGTATTTTATATAATGTCATAATTCATATCTGAAAAGTAAGTGGTAGAAAGTTATTTATTTTAGTTTGTTTTGTTTTATTTCGTTTGCATTTATCATTGTTATTATGGCTTATTATCAGATGTGGACAGTAACTGATGAATTTGTAAATTTACTTGAGTAGCCTACTGTGTGTGTGTGTGTGTGTGTGTGTGTGTGTGTGTGTGTGTGTGTGTGTGTGTGTGTGTGTGTGTGTGTGTGTGTGTGTGTGTGTGTAATTTGTGTGTGTGTGTGTGTGTGTGTGTGTGTAATTTGTGTGTGTGTAATTTGTAGATAGGGACAACACTAGTTGTCGATGCAAACATAACACTTCAGGTCCCTTTTAGTTAGCGCATAGCAGTGACATATGGTGCCTTTTTGCCTTGAATATTCATGAAAGGCAGAGTGACATGGTTTGTTTTTCGCCTTGAAAACAATGAAAGGCATCCAATGTTGCTATAGTCGTCAGTATGCCTAAATTGTATGTCTTTCATCCACGTTTCCCCATTCAGACAGTATGGCATGAATACAGTCTCAAAAGGGAAACGTTTTTATTGTATTAGGACTCATATATATTATATATACATGTTTTTAGTGTTTTAGTGGTTATTTTGTGCTGCACCACTATAGGCTATAAAGATATCCATTTAGTTTACTCGTTTTGAATCAAACCTGCACTAATTTGACTTAAAAAAAAAAAAAAGCCATATAAAAAAATACAGCAATTCATTGGTGTGAAAAATAAGTAATGTACTTTTACGTGTACTTAAGTATTTTTAAAAGTATTTACTCTTGATTACTTAAGTATATTTAAAAGCAAGTACTTTTTTACTCTTACTTGAGTAACATTTTGACTGAGCTACTTTTACTTGTAGTGGAGTAAATTTAAGCAGGAAGTATCTGTACTCTTACTCAAGTACTGGGAAAGACTCTACTCTGTCCACCTCTGCTTATTATGCAGGGGCGTCGAATGAAATAACGGCTCTATTGTTAAGTAGTTAATGTGTGAATTACTTTGAAACTAATGGCCAGTGGTCAGTATCACCTCAAGACAATAGGGAGTAGTATCAACACCAGTCCACAACATATAAATACTAGATCTGTAAGTAAAAGTATTATTGTCATTATTACAATTGTTGTATGACTATTACCTGCTTATGTAGGGCTTCTAGCGCCACCCAGTGGGTGTTCGTATTGAGCGCAGGACTGTGTGATTTGATGTGGACTGCGCATGCGTCTGTGTGACGACTTCCGGTTTAGTTCCGGTGTAGTTGTAACTGCGACATGCATTTGGCCTTCAATATTTTTTTGTCAGTTCCTTATTGTCAGTCCGTTTAACACAATGTTACAATATACGTTTACACGATATAGTTATGTATAGGTCTTGGATTGACTAGTGTCATTTGGTGAGTCTGTGATCGATTGCTGTGGTCCTCAAGCCAGAACACTTTACGTCACATTTGATCTTGCGCGTGCGTACATAGTTGTTTTCGTCGACGACAGACAACGCAACAGTTAGCGTAGATGGTTGGTATGATGAATATGCATGAATAATGGTTATTACTCAATGGGATAAACTCTTTCATTGTATTCGTATATGTTGCTTATATATCTATGTATGTTGTCGTATGATTGACGTTATTTTCTTTTCGAGTGTTTCTGTGTATTATGCAGTTCATCTACATCTAATGTGGAGACCCAAAGCTAAGCTAATGTGTGTACTGGTATTTCAAGGCCTGGCAGAGAATAACGCTTCGTTTGTCGTAGTTTAGATTTGCGTTGTGAGCTGCACGTCTGCTATTTGCAAACATTTTTGTACTTTGGGTACTGTAAGCACATTTTAATACTAATAGTTTTACTGAAGCACATTAATTCCGGATCCTTTCTCATAATACAGTACTTCTACATCGCAGTATTGATACTTTTACTTAAGTAAAACATTCGATCACTTCTTTCCACCATGCCATTTCATTTATATTTGAATCACGTCAGTTTGCAATGCAATTCATAGCTAAAGATGTATAAACCTGTGTGATATAGTGATGTTATAGAGTACTTCTAACTAGAGTACTGCTAACTGGGAAAGCAGTCAGTCCACACCATGCCATTTAATTTCTATTTGAATCACCTCAGTTTGCAATGCAATTCATAGCTAAAGGTGTATAAACCTGTGTGACGTTTTATAGAGTACTGCTAACTATTGTACTGCTAACTGGGAAAGCAGCCAGTCCAGCAGGGGCCATTCACACACTCTCTATGTTGTCTTGACAATGACGTTGACTCTAGTACCCCAGATACGATGTTACAAGCAGTTGACCTGAACGTTGTGGTTGTCCTATGCTTATGCTATGCTAAACAACACAATACAGTAACGTAAAAAGGAATACATAGGACAAGAAATTAATGTATATACTATTGCTATAAAACAACAAATGTAGCCTACATGTTTAAGCATACAGATGCATTAACTATGTCCATGTGTATGATGCGACAGATTGAATAGCATATTATTGACTTCATTGATGCGTTATTGTTGTTGTAATGTGTGAACATGATGGCGCTCAAATATTGTGCATTTACATTGAAGAATGTCAGCTTGTATGTAATTGTAATTGTGCTGAGACAGAGTGATTCACTCACACGAAGGTTATTGTTATTTACCATGCTCGAGCTGTATACAGCCTTCAACTCCAGTCTGCAAATCGGCCCAGTGATCTACAGGAACCACATCTCGTGGCCCACTGTCAACATTACCCAGGACCTGCGCCCCAGACCTTCACTTCAGTTCAACATTGGGCATACATTTAGCAATATTGACCATGATTTCATAAGAGTGCGTGGCTCACACTGAAATGTACAAATTAGCTCAGCTCTTATAGCATGGCTACACGCTATACAGTAGTTGTGTGGGGGTACTGCGTCGTTGGTTTGAGTCATTAGATGACATTGTTATGTTTGTCATATGTTTTGCTCCATGTAAATTTGATTCGTATTATGACTGTTTTCATTGCCCACATTCCATATCCTAAAGCCAATTTACAAGCTCTGATCTATCGCGTTTAGGAGTTCTCCTAACGCTGCCATGACCAATGACTAAATTAGTACAACAAACTAACAAACATGTATCTGTTTTATTTAGATTAATTATGTGTGGCAATGTTTAAAATAAATGACGCACTATTTGAAAAGTAATGTGTACATGTGTCTGAAAAAGGTGAGTCAGTAATGAATTACAGCAACAATGTTAAAAGGCAACTGCAAAAACAAACTTCCAAATGTGTAAAATGTATAATCATTTGAAAATAGCAGATGTACAAGCTCACAATGCTTGTAGATCGGCTATTTTCAAATGGCCGAAATGTATGGGGCTGAAGTGGTTACTGTATGTTTTGTAATGAAAATCTACAAGGTAACCACTGTCAACGTCACATGAAGATGTGTGTTTTTAAAAACAAGGTACATTTACAGGTTACTATGTGTATAAAAAAGGAAACTCATCAGGCTCAAAGAGGAGTAAAATGATCGCTGCCCATCCATATTGTAATGTGATCATTAACATGTGAGGCAACTGGTGACCTGAGCCATCATCAGGATTCGGTTATATTTGCATTGAATGAAAGCACACTGCATAATGATAGAATGGCCTATGCATTTTAGCCATGTGAAACAATGCGGTTCTATTTGCATGTAATCATTTTATGTAGAAAGACTATGTATTTTATTTGAAAACATGTACAGGTTAATATGTACATAAAAAGGGAACAGATAATGTATCTACAGAGCATCACCTCATGTCTGCTTTTACTACGCAAAAGGGTACTATGAAAACATTTTTCAGAACCACGCTGCTGCCCAAAGCAGAAAGCACAATACAACAATACAACCAAAACAAAAAATATGTACATGTGAAAGTCAGAATCTTCAATAGATCAATTTCTATGTACAAAGATCACTGTGCAGGAATATACACAATGCTTAGTCTTTAGGGTGGTTGTGTTCCGTTTGATATCCTTCTCTTATCACACCAACTCACGAATCTTGCTGCTGTGTTTGCACATTGTTGTACTTCGCCCAGCAGATATGGGAGTTTTTTGACATTGGTCATGTTTTCAAAATCTCCGTATGTGGTTGTAACCAAAAATGAAATCGGGGCTTCATTGTGGCGTAAATAGATTCAACTCGACACTTATTAATGTTTTGGTGCATTCTATAATTTAATACAAAATTCTGATGCCTCCATAGTCTGTCTACCTCTGCAGAGTGTGACGGCATGAAGAGCTCAGTGTGTAGAGGGGTGGGCGGGGCTTTAGGCTGCGTGGACACTTCACGGACCTGCTGCTTTTATGAACAAAATGTGCGCACAAGATCAGCTAAAACTATGCTAAATAAAGGTCCGACTTTATGTTTGATAATTTTTGGGGGTTTATCGTAAGTACCTTATATTTATTGGACACTTAAATGTTTTAGGTACATTCTGTAATGGATGGGAAGTTATAAGGTGACATTTCAATGCTGTTAAATGGACACAGGATCAAGCCACAGGATCAAGCCAGGGAGCAATGGCCGCGGTGCAGGAATGCCAAGAATGTTCAGATCTGAGAGGGGGCATGTTCAGACCCGAGAGGGGGCGTGAGAGGGGGCGTCTCCCTGCATGAAGCCAAGTTGCAGCAACCAATCGGTGGCAACGAAGCAATGACGACGCGTTCCAGAGCCTTTTTTAGCAAGGCCGCCCCCTTTTTCCCACAAACAGAGAGTCCCTGACCAAATCACGCCCCGTTACGCCCCTTTTTCGCCTAAGCCACCTCCCCTCTTTATATACCTCGAGAGGTTAACTCCCACATACCTCATATGCCTTTGATCTCTCTGTATAGAGGACGGCTCGCTTCGCTTGAGCCGTCCTAAAAATGCGGCCATGGAAGAAAGGTGTGAGAAGAAGATTTTGCATTCTCTAATTTTACCTACACCTTGTGATAATACCAAATTAAGGACATGTGCATAACAATGTATGAAAAGCGCCTGGGGAATCTTTTCCTTCACTTTGGCTTGGACCCCATTCAGTCCCGATGCCATAACGGGAGCACCATCGTAGCACTGGGCTACAAGTTTGTCTGTGCATCCATATTCCTCCAAGAATCCAAGGGCCAGGGCTGCTACGTGTTCTGCCCGTTTGTTCCCCGACACATCCACAAATTTAACGAACCTCTCTTGTACGCCACTGTCTGTTATGTAACGAAGAACAACCGATAGCTGCGCAGCATTGCTCACATCAGATGTTTCATCCAGCATAAGAGCTACAAATGATGCTTTATTTATTTCTTCTTTAATGGCATCATCCATCACACCACCAACAGCACTTATCAAGTCGTTCTGTATTTGACTTTCCAATAAAGTGTTCCAATAAACACTTTGGAAGTGGTCAGATGGTAGTGCAAATCTGGATCATATTCTGCTAAGTATGATAAAATCTCCAGGTAATTACCGCGATTCAATGATGTTCTGCTCTCATCATGGCCCCTAAAAGCCAACTCCTGTTTGCCTAGGAAAATGACAGAGTGTATGAGACGTTTCAAAAGATCCCTATTTTTTTTCACTTTTTCGTTGTGCATTGTAGTGTCTCTCCGTCTCTGTTCATCCAGCTGTAAATCAATCCTTGTGTCTCCAAAGGTTTTCAAACTAATAGTTGCCTTAAGGTGACTTGCTGAGCCTTCATGTTTTTGTGCAGCTTTGGTTAAACTGCTAAGGTTATCGTAACCTCTCCAGTTCCACGCACCCTTATCGGTCCCAAACAACAAGCATTCCCAGCAGTACAGCTTCTTATTAAGAACCGAGCCTGTAAGCCACGGGTATCGTTCCCAATTGCTTCCCTGAAAATGACGCTCGTAGCCGGCTTTTGAAGGCTGGTTGATCTCCAGTTTATCCGGTGTTGGGCGGCCTTTTTTAACAATGTCCATCTTTTCATTAAAGGGTCGTCTTGAAAAGGGCACTGATAATAAATCCACAACGACATCATCATTTGCAACGGTATTAACTTCACTTTCTGCCATGTTGCGTCGCGTTTGTTTACATACAATCACAGTCTGTGTGACCCCGTGACAGTCTGGCGCTTTCCCGTAGGTGAGTGGGTGTACCAAACACTCGCCCCAAAACACAATCACCCCGGGGAAAATCCGCCAGTATTCACCTAGTATTCCTAAACGTAACCTCAGGCAAGCGGGTTTTGGTGCGCGACTTCCTCTACCTTCTAGAATACCCTGAACTCTGAAAGACTACGCCCATTTACTACACCTCGAAATATGATTGGTTGCTTAAACTGTCAATCCACACCTAGGCTACTATTGAGCGCAATGGACGGTGGGTATGCTCGAATACCCACGATGGCGAATGTTCTGCCCAGAGACTATGTACAAAAATCCTCTGATTGGCTGTTATTGTTCCCAACACAAACACACTCAAATACACAGTGCATGGCGCAAAAACAAATAAAATAAGTATGGCGAGCGAAACAGTGCAGTTTAAAAGATTAGCACAAAAAAAATTACTTGATAAAAAAAAAAAAATTATATAAAAAAAAAATAAAAAACATTTTTTATAGAATTTTTATTTTCTTTCATCTGAGGATCCCAGGGCCTTCTCTGAATACCCTGAAGGTCCTGAAAATTCGCCACTGCTAATAATAGTGCGTTCTCACTCCTATCCCTCTGTAAACATTATTTTTTTGTCATAGAGAGAATTCCAACAACAAACAGTTGCAGGATATCACTGAGCAATCCAAAGCAACAATTTGTAACAGTTTGACACAATATTTAAATGTTTGAATACTACTAGGCTATAACCTAATTAGACATTAGATCTCATCAAAATGAGAGCATAGTAAAATGTATAATTGTTAACTGCCTGTAGCTTGTTACTTGCATGGTTAAACTCTTACATTATTTCTAGAGCAGTGGTTGCCAACCATTCCTGGATCAGGGTCCACTTGAAATCCCGTAAAGCAGGCTCTCAAACTTTGTTCATGTCAAGGAACCCCAAATGTATTTGGCCACTGACCCCCATATGAATGGGTTTCGTGCCAGGGACCCACAGAAGAGAAGATTAATGTTTTTAAAAAAAATCAAAATGATTACATTTTTTCAAAACATTTTAACTACTTTAGCTAGTTTGAGAACCAATGCTCTAAAGCTGATCTATTTGAATGATCAATCAATCGATTGTGTTCTTACTTGGATCAAAGTAACTAACGTAGTACACTTGAAGTTCCTTAGTACCGTAGCATCGTTCAAGGTTTGAAAGAAAGAATACTATGCCTTTTTGTTTTACGTTCATATTTATACCATCAAATTAATGCTATATCATCAAATATAATAATATAAAATCTTAGTTATTTGGGGGGCCCACTCCCAACATCCTGATGGCCCACCGGAGGGTTGAGAATCGCTGGTCCTAGAAGACCCTTCTGTTCTAGTGTAGGCCTTAGCTCTTTTTGCTGGGTTTTGTCCAGCACCGCATGTCAAGGTCGATGATTATAATCCAGGCTATTCATGCTCATCTCAAACATGGATGCCTTTCATGTGAGAGGAGAGGAGAGGAGAGGAGAGGAGAGGAGAGGGGTGGTGGAAGGACGATTGATTAGGGAGATACTTTTGCTGATTAGACCCATCACTCAGTGTCACAATTATCTGTGTCATCAGCTCGTCTGCAATGCATTTTTCTCATGTCCTGAAACAGACCAGAACCCCTGTGTGTGTGTGTGTGTGTGTGTGTGTGTGTGTGTGTGTGTGTGTGTGTGTGTGTGTGTGTGTGTGTGTGTGTGTGTGTGTGTGTGTGTGTGTGTGTGTGTGTGTGTGTGTGTGTGTGTGTGATTCCACCCATGTGTCTAGAGCCTCACACATCTCCCATTCTCCCAATTACACTACCTGATTGAATATATGCAAATTGGACCGAAATTAAAAGCCACCTGCAAGGGACCCCTCATGGGACACTTTTGTACACACACACACACACACACGCACACGCACACGCACACACACAAGCACAGCTGCAATTCCCCAGACCGTAACCTTCAGCTGTCCCAGTGGTGGTCATGTCTCCTGTCATTGTCATTGTCATTGGACAGATCTGAGCACAGATGTGAGCAGTAGGTGACAGGCCTTCATTTATGGTCTTGGTCATATCCATATGAACACAGGACACTGCAGTAGGGCTGCAACAGTTAATCGAACCAATCAATTTAATTGATTATAAAAATACATAAATAATCGATCATTTGATAAAAGAATCAATTAACAATCGATCCCTATTTTGATCCTTATGGGCAAAAAGTGAATGCAAAACTTGTGAAAATATCAGATTCACCAGCTCAGCTATTTTCACTACTTTTGCATGACGCCATTGTGCAAGGAAGTATCAAATAATAATCAATTTGTTGATATGTAAAGAAAAATAAGAAAAATGTGCTTCTTGATTATTCGATTAATCGGGAAAGTAATCAATAGAATATTCTCTAAGAAAATAATTTATAATTGCAGCCCTACATTGCAGGAAGGTAGTCTTTCAGCCCACTGCACATCATGCATGCTTTTAGAAGATACTCCACGCTTTCTTTTAGGGTTGTTTTTCTAACCCGTTTTTGATTAATGTTTTTGTGATGTTATAATTCCAATTAAAACATTTTATTCATGAGCACCTTGCAGGTCACCCGAGTACACCATACAAATCCAGATAAAACTACAGTTGGTAGAACAACAATGACAGCAACTAAATATAATATAGCCTACTGTATATTCATAGACAGAAAAACACTTAATACAAAAAAAGTTATAATGTACTGTATAGGCTATACATTACAAAGCACCAGGAAAGGCTAGTGTATAGCCCTAACCCTAACCCTAACCCATGTAAACAGGTGAGTTTTCCGTTTTGACTTAAAAGAAGCAACTGATTGTTTCAGATCCTTAGGAATGATAGTCCAGAGATTATGGGGCCAGCCATACTGAAAGTCCTGTCTCACACAGTGCGAAGCCTGGAGAGGGAAGTGGAGAGTAGATCCACATCAGAGGAGCATAGTGAGTGGATTTGATAGGTAGGGAGGTGCCAAGCCATGGAGTGATTATAAACCAAGAGAAGTACAGTACCTTAAAACAGAGGCAGTATTTAACTGTGAGCCAATGCTGCAGAAGGGTATGGGGTGATGTGCTCCCAGCCCTGCACGTGGCAGAGAACACTTGCAGCTGAGTTCTAGACATATTTGTGTCTTTTCATAACCCCCGAGTTGGTAGGTACACCAAAGCAGAAGGGCATTACAGTAATCTATAGGGATGTAATAAAGGCTTAAGAGAGGGTCATAGTCTGAACATGCTCTTCAGGTGGAAGAAGGTAGTGTTATGTTGGTTGCGAATGATTCATTGAAGTAACCGGTTCTTTTTATGAACGAAATGAACGACACTGAACGGTGAACGAATCATTTGAACTAATCATTTTTTGTGAACTGAACAAAATGATTAGAGTCATTGAAATACACAATTCCTATCACTTAAGAAGGCCTTTTTGGTGATGTTTTTCAGACATGTACGTGTGTCAAAACAGAGGGCGGAGTCTAAAGTTGCACAAAATGTGTTGACCTAAGCAATCGAGGATGTTATCTTTCTCTTTCCATCTACCTATCTCTCTCTCTCTCTCTCTCTCTCTCTCCTACAGTACATATATCTATGCGTCCATCGTCTTCTCTCTGTGGTCAGCTTCCCCAGCTACGATACAAAGAACTACCACCCCACTGTGATCAGCAGGCTGCTCCTCTCCTTTGCTTGCGCTGCACTCTTCTCTCATCACAGTGTTTTTTTTCATGCGATTACACCAGTGAAATAATATTCCTTCTCTTCTCTTCTCTTCTCTTCTCTTCTCTTCTCTTCTCTTCTCTTCTCTTCTCTTCTCTTCTCTTCTCTTCTCTTCTCTTCTCCTCATCTAGTGTATCGGTATAGAGGTGAAATCTCTCTTTTCTCTCTCCCGTAGGTAACCCCAGTAAATCTCTAAAGCTTCGCACTCCCCCGCCGTACCTTTAGATTGAAGGCCACCTCCACAGGTCACTGAGCTGAACTGATCCCCTGCATTCTCTCCATCCACCCCCAAAGCCTGGATGAGATTGGAGAGGAGGGGTGGCGGCGAGCCTGAACGGAAGGCAGGTGAGCCCATGGGTGGTTGGAGGGAGCAAAGACATGGGCAGGGAACAATCTGTCCAGAGAAATGTGACATTCAGCATTCTTTAAGCTGCCTTTAGAAACCGTGGCATTTTTTATTATTTGTTTACCCCTTTTAACCACTTAAAACCTGTATACAGTGCCCCTCCTTTTTTCCCTCCACATCAAACCTGTTTGGCCCAAATAGCCGATCTTAAGCTCACAATGCATCACATTGCGACACTATTTTTTACCCCAGAAGGGACGCTATAGGGTTAAAGCGGTTTCAATCAGCACATTACAAGGCTGGTGTGGCCATGTTTTTTCCTGTCCTCACTTTTAAAAATGGAGAAAGTCAGTCATGTCATATTGTGCCTGGATCACTGTAATGCCATCACTTGCCGTACCATGAATTCACACCAGCAACAATTACATCTACTTGATCCACTCTTTTCTCCCCTCTAAACCAAACCCCTTTGCCAAAACAGCCGATCTACAAGCTGACTCATCCAGAATGCATCAGAAACCATATTTTCTCCCTGCTTTGCACACTATGATGCACTTTAGGCCAGTTTGTGAGTTTCATTTTCAATTTTCAGTTTTGGCCCGTTTTGCTGTACTCTACATCTTTTATTATTTTTCTGTATTGATTGTTTTGATTCGTATTTGTTTTGCTGTTGCTGTGAAAGGCATACAGATATACAGTAGGTGCATTATTATGTATAGATAAATGCTACAGTAGATAGACTTTCTTGCTGTATATTTTATCTGATGAGGATGTACAGCACACTACAGACAGGAGCTGGAGAAAGGATGCAAGCATGCAGCGGTATAGAAAGTAACAAAATAAATGTACTTAGTTACTTGCATACAATTTTGAGGTACTTTTACTTTGCTTGCGTACTGTACCGTATGTCCTTTTTTCAATACTTTATACTTTACTACATCTCAGAGCTCAGCTCAGTGAGCTTTGTGGTTACAGTCAGTGTTCAATTCCCCGGCCGGGTCATACCAAAGACTATAGAAATACATTTACGATCACTTCACTCATTTTCAACCGTATCTTCATATACAGTACTTGATCCTCAATATTAATGTTCATTATAAGATGCCACTATTTCGGTCTGTTGACTGTTTTTTTTTTATCAGATTTTTTTTTAATGAATATTAATGAGGATCACTTCTATGAAGATAAGTTGAAAGTGGATGAAGTGTTCCTTTAAGCCCTACGAGTATGTCTACTCAAAAATATAACGCATTGTGACTTTGTAGATCGGCTATTTTCGAAAGATTTTGAAACATTTGGAAAAGATTAGAAAAACCTTGTGAGACATTCTGCAAAATGAAATATATTTTGATGGCAATACTTTTGTACATGTAGTTAAGTCAAGTTTTGAATACAGGACTTTCACTCAATATTTGTACAGTTAAAAGAAAGTTAAAAAAATGGTTTACAGAAAAAAGTCTTCCACCACTGCTGAATAGATGAAATAGAATTAAAAAGCATGGCCTTGCTTTTGTGTTGGTATTAGCTTTGCTTATGTAAGAGGCTTGGGGTAAAGAGGTTGCTGTCTGCCTGTCTGTCTGTCTGTCTGTCTGTCTGTACGGCTGGCTGGCTGAGAGTGGGTGGCTGTCTGTCTGTACGGCTGGCTGGCTGGCAGGGGCGGATTAAGACTTTGTGGTTCCCGGTGCTTGGACCCGTTTTGTCAACGGGGGGGGCGAGTCGAAAAAGAATGACGCTTCACCGGCGCGTTTCAATGTGGTAGCGCTCCTTTAGCAGCCCCGCTTCTACATTTCGGTGTTCTTCGCCTAATTTTTTTTTTCTCACGCCCCCCCCCCCCCCCCCCCCCCAAGGTTGGTGCCCTGTGCTTCAGCACCTAAAGCCCGTTGGATAAGCCACCACTGCCTGGGTGGCTGGCTGGCTGGCTGGGTGGCTGGCTGGGTGGCTGGCTGGCGGTTGAGGCTGACAAACACTAGAGAGCAGTATCAGAGCCTGAGAACTTTGTGTGTGCGCATGCCTTGCGCTCATTCCTGCACAGTGGTACACACACGCACAGTGGTGTACACACACACACACACACACACACACACTCATGCACGCACGCGAGCACACACTCACATGCACAGCACAGGCAACCACACATCAACACAAATCTGTACGTATTCATTTCAGACTCTAGTGTTCTGGCCTTGCTTGTGGAGTGTAATGTACCTATAAGTGCGTAAGCCTTGCTGTTCCACGTCAGTTGTTAAATGGCTGTGTCTGCCTTTCTATCTCCAACAAGCAGTGGTGGACAGTGACTAGTAAACATACATTTACTTGACTACTGTACTCAAGTACATTTTTGGAGTATTTGTTTTCTTTGCAAGCACATTATGACTTTTACTCTGTTACATTTCAAATAGAAATATTGTACTTTTGATTCCACTACATTTCTAGGATGTTGTTCTGCTGTTGCTGTGCTTATTATTGTATTTGGTTGACTTACCTTTCACTGTGTGAAAGTATGAGTATGTACACTGTGTGTCAGTGGCGCAGCCAGAACGCTAGTATAGGCTGGGCCTGTGTGTGTGTGTGTGTGTGTGTGTGTGTGTGTGTGTGTGTGTGTGTGTGTGTGTGTGTGTGTGTGTGTGTGTGTGTGTGTGTGTGTGTGTGTGTGTGTGTGTGTGTGTGTGTGTGTGTGTGTGTGTGTGTGTGTGTGTGTGTGTGTGTGTGTGTGTGTGTGTGTGTGTGTGTGTGTGCGTGCGCGCGTGCGTGCACACGTAATTCATACTATACTTGTGAGGGCCAAATTGTCCCCACCGTGAAATATACATTTTGAGGACAATGTTCCTGGTACTCACAAGATAATTGTTTTTTTTTATGGTAACATTTTTAGAGTTAGGCTTACGATTAATGTTGGGGTAAGGATTAGGCGTTTAGAGGTTAGGGTTGGAATTATGCCGGGTTTTCACTTAGTGGCTCTCTGGTGTCATGCACCGAAAATATGAGATGTACGAGCTCACAACGCAGTGCAGCAAGTAAGTTGTGTGTGTGTGAGCTTGTAGATTACTTCCCGTGTGCGACACCTGTGCATAACTAAGTATAACTCAGTCTTTATGATAACTCAGTCTTTATGGTTAGGGCTAAAATGGCAATAAATCAATGAAAAATTGCATTTATAAAATTGCTAAAATGTTTATGGCCTCACAGGTATAGTAATACAAATGTGTGTGTGGGTGTATGTGTGGGTGTGTCATTTGTTCATTCTTGCCCTTCAGTTTTTCACTGCAATATATTCCCCAGATTGAAGCTAACAACATGGCTTATTACATGCACACTTCAATCCATCTCTGTCCTTTCCTGTCTCCACGTCTCCTGCACAGAGAGCGAACGCCATCTCACCACTGTAATTTTGCTCGGTAATGAAAGTTCCTCTGCCCATCAGCGGCTGCAAATTATAGTGGAAATATTAATAAGGGAGCCCTTTTTAACCAAATTACATTTTATCAGAGGCGAGATTAAATTAGGAATCGCCAAGGTGTGTAGGTACAAAGCTAATGGAATTGGATGACAGCACCCGTCAATCAACGGATGATAGAGGTCATTTGCCGTGTGACCCTGTCCCGCCCACTCTTATCAATCTCACACGTCAGTCATGATATCAGTCACTGCAGCACAATGCCATGTCCAACAATGCACATGTTGGACATGAGGGAAGCTCTTTAGACAACCCTTATAGAATCTGCCAATGTCATACATGCAAGTCTTAGTGCATTAAAAGAAACACACACACGCACGCATATTTGCACGCACGCACGCACACACACACGCGCACACACATTCAGACAAACCTGGTCTCATGTCACAATTCAACGTGTGTCTAAGCATGTTCAAAGATTTGCACAAAATAATGTTCAAGATTTTTCAAAAATAGCAGATCTACAAGCTCATAGCGCGGCACTCGGTGCTGCGCTATGAGCTTGTAGATCTTTAGCTTGTAGATATTTATGAATAGACAAAGAAATCGAAAATGACACAGATGCGTTCCCGGCGCGCGCGCACACACACACACACACATTTGGACAAACCTGGTCTCATGTCACAATTCAACGTTTGTCCAAGCCATGACATATGTCAATATTTGACGTAAAAAAATATATTTTGATGTATGCTGCAACATCTCTGGCAAAGTCGCCAGAACTTGCCATTTATCAATATGTCAATATTTGACAAATGTAGACCATGTGGAATCACTGCCATCCATCTGGTTTTGACATTAAACTAACCGTAACCAAACACCTTACACTAACCTTGACCACACCAACAGTGCCTAACCTTAACCCACAAAATATCAGTGGCTAACCTTAACCTAACCTTAAAGGACTAGTTCACCCCAAAAAAACATATTTTCTATTAATTACACCCCATGAAGCCTTGAATTCATGGATATTTTTTTGTTTTTGTCGCATTCCTAAGCCAATAATTTGATGACCTGGCGGAGTCTATCTATCTATTGAGTAGGAGACTCAAAGAGTCTCCTACTCAAAGAGTCTCCGCTGAGCAGCCACCCAGTAATCGAATTATTGACTATTGACAAAAACAAAAAAATCTCCATGAATTCAAGGCTACTCTTCAACTACTCCTTTAATGTGTGAGAGGTTTTTATGTGCTACCGATGATGCCCACCCATGGCACTACAGTTGTAAAACATAGTCTCTGCCCCCCGGCCTTCCGGCCAGGTGGAGATAATTGTCTCTTGCTAGCTGTGGTGCTATACATTTATTGTGAATTGTCCCTCCCGCTGCATAAAATAACATAATAACAGTGCAAACATTAACCAAAATAACGGTGCCTATAACTTTGCCCAAAATAACAAAGCTTAACCGTAACCTAAATAATAGTGCCTAACCTTAATCAAACAAGTTCCACATTTCAGACTGGAAATCAAAATGACATTTTCACTTCAAATATTGACCTTTTTCTGGTTTCGACAAATCGAAACGTGATGGCTTTGGCAAGAGATCACGTTCTTCAGACATGCACATTTGAACACCAAGTAATCGGATTCTTGGAGAACAGTGCGTTTACTGCAAAAGATAAGTTCAATGTCATGGTCGACCCATGGAGTTTTACTCAGACACCCAGGCAGGGTGTGGATGTGCTGCATGTTTTATTTGATATCTCTAAAGAACACACATAGATACAGCCAATCTGATGCCTACAGGATATTACACAGGTTCGCTCCACTGAAGTAGATCAAACAGAGCTAGTGATGGGTTTTTTGGAGCCAGAGTAATGCAGACAGGTCCAGCGATAGAGGTGTGTGTGTGTGTGTGTGTGTGTGTGTGTGTGTGTGTGTGTGTGTGTGTGTGTGCGTGTGCGCGTACGTGCGCGTATGTGTTTATTCCCTGTGTAAAGACATTCTGGGATGAAGGTGTATCTATCAGATAATAAGGAGAGTGAATCGAGCATTCAGAACAAATCTTTGTTCTTAAATGTCGTTTGATACAGGTTCTTTATCTCAGGATGAACATATGTGTTGCCTTCATTCCTGTTATCTCTCTCTCTCTCTCTCTCTCTCTCTCTCTCTCTCTCTCTCTCTCTCTCTCTCTCTCTCTCTCTCTCTCTCTCTCTCTCTCTCTCTCTCTCTCTCTCTCTCTCTGGCGCGCACACGCACACACACGTTTGGACTCACCAGGTGTGCATCAGTCCAGGTGTAGGTCTTCATGGGAGCTCATCACTTCTCTAATGAGAATGATCACAGCTCATCTGTCTTCATCCACGCCCAGCAGAGAGCACCTGCTACTGGCTGTACTGTGTGTGTGTGTGTGTGTGTGTGTGTGTGTGTGTGTGTGTGTGTGTGTGTGTGTGTGTGTGTGTGTGTGTGTGTGTGTGTGTGTGTGTGTGTGTGTGTGTGTGAAAGATAATGAGTGAGAGAGAATTCTAACGTGTTTTGTGCATGCAAGTTGTGTTACTATTATGTATTATTGCAAGTTGTAGTAATATCATCTCTGTTGGGTGAATACCTTGTATCTCCATATATTTGTTTTTAATTATTGTTTATAGATCGAGTAATTGGTCACATTTTGTACCACTTTATACTGTACATCTCCCTGTGGGTTTTACAAATTACTTAACCACTAGACTAGATGCGTGTTGATCTCGTAGGTCTGCTATTTTTGCTCTATTTGAACATTTCTGAAAGTATAAGATATGATAAGTCCTGTATAAGATAGAGAGTATAGGAATGCACTAGTGAAAATAGCAGATCTACGAGCTCAAGGCGCGTCAAGAAACTGCCGCGGTGAACGAGATGGTAATTCCTGCTGGGATTTCCTGACGGAGGAGTTGGCTGAGATTATACAGCAGATGCTCCTGGCCCTCGGTAGGCTGCCGTTCTATGAACCGTTGAAGGTCCCCTTTTCGCACTTTGTGTCTCCTGGCCGAAAATACTATACCACACCACCCACAGCAAGCAAGTTTTGCAGCCAAGTTTGGTCCATGTTTGGTGTGTTGAGTTCCTACAGCTCTGAGGTTGTTTGGAGTATAGCCGTTCAGCATGCAGTGGAACTTAGGGCTGTAACTATCTATTATTTTCTATTTTTTCCGATGAATCGAATAACCGAGAAGTGCTTTTGATTAAAAATCTAATCGAATGTAACAAATTAAAACGAATTGATTAACCTCTTTTAAGCCCTATTTCATACTTTGTCGCACAACAGTGTTGTGCAAAAGTAGTGAAAATAATCATTAATCGATCATTACATTTTTTTGTAATAGATTAAATTGATTAGTTCAATTAACTGTTGCATCCCTAGTGGAACAGTAACTTTTGCTTATTGGGCAGCTGACCAATAAGGTTGTGCTGATGGGTGATGGCATTGCATATTGGCGATTGCACTGCTGAACGTCAACAGTTTTTTTCCCCCTCAGCTGATGCTATCGCTCCAGCCATGCCCAGGTTCATATTATTCCATGGTGCAATGAAAATAGTGGATCTACAAGCTCACAAACGCATCGTGAGGTTGTAGATCTGTTATTTTGTGGGTCTTTTTTGTGACACCAGCGGTAGCTACCTGGCCATTTCAGCAATATGTTGTAACTGTGATTCCCAGAAGTCCATTTTAAATGAAAGTAGTCTCACTACTGTTTGAGCTGATTGCCTGGCTCAGAGTCCACTGGTGGACATGTCACTCCACCAGATCAGAAACAAAAGTAAGAGTAAACTGACAAATGATATAAATTGTTCACAAAGTGCACTGCAAGTATAGCAGTATGTTCACAACTGTACTGCTACAGTAAAGCGAAATTTATACTCCGTAGTACAACATGCCTTTTATCATCCATCACAATAGGCAAAAAGGCTGGGTATATTTGTCCAATTGCAACATGTTTCAAGAACAATGCATAGAAACTTAATCTGGCTTTTTTTGGGCTAGTTAGAAAATATTGAATGTGCAAAAAGTACTGAAAAGAACTTTGGCAAGGGAATGCGTTCATTTTCTCTGCAATCACGTAATTTTGTTCTTATGACATCGGCTCGCTTAAGACTGATGAATACGAAGACGATGATGAGAAATCTGCACTGTACACAGAATCCCTGGCTCAGATCCCTGCAAAGTGTATGGGGTGAATGCGATTGAGTAATGCACTGCCTTCCCTTAACAACAACCCCAGCTATGCCCTTGAGGAAGGCACTGTGAATTAGCCATAGTGAGCAACAGTAAAATGTGGTCTCTCTCTGAGGTGTACAATAAATAAAAGTTAGGAAAGAACAAAGCAGTGAAGCTAGAAGACTGTATAGAAAAGACGATATACCTGCCGATAGTTGAAAGTAGTGCTTACTAAAGGGGACCTTCACGGACCCCTGCCTGTCTCCCACCCGTCAATGTGAGACAGTCTCTAAACATATCTGTAAGCTTGCTGTATCTGAAGGGATTTACACTTGGATCCATCTCTGATACGGTGATGCGCTATACCTCGACTTTGAGAACTATATCACTCTGTCCTCAGGAAACCTGTGTGTGTGCGTGTGCGTGTGCGTGTGCGTGTGTGTGCGTGTGCGCGTGTGTGTGCGCAAAATGTGGTGGGAGTGGGTTTGTAATGATTACATCGTTCCTACCAATTTCATTCAAGAAGCATAGTGGGACTTCTTTTGTTCTTTGTTTTTGTTGACTCCCACTCATCTGGGCATCATGCCTTGGAAAGATGTTTGCTTAAAACTGAGAGAGAGAGAGAGAGAGAGAGAGAGAGAGAGAGAGAGAGAGAGAGAGAGAGAGAGAGAGAGAGAGAGAGAGAGAGAGAGAGAGAGAGAGAGAGAGAGAGAGAGAGAGAGAGAGAGAGAGAGAGAGAGAGAGAGAGAGAGAGAGAGAGAGAGAGAGAGAGAGAGAGAGAGAGAGAGAGAGAGAGAGAGAACAGAGACTGCATTTACCCCCCAATGGTCGCTCAAATGGTTATTGTCAAAGTCTAAGTAGATTTTATGTAAAACTCCCAATCCATGCTGCTAGTATTGACCAAATGACAAAAGTGCTTGTTCATTTTTTCCCCCCAATCCAATTACTTCTCTTGTGGCTTTTTGACAGCTCGTTAATATCTGTGAGTGAGTGGCTTGTGTTGAAGGGGTAATTGCGCAGTTCGTTGGGTGTTTGGTGGCGCGTGTGTGTGTGTGTGTGTGTGTGTGTGTGTGTGTGTGTGTGTGTGTGTGCGTGTGTGTGTGTACACCGTACCTGTGTTTTAAAGGATTTAAATTGCTGTTGTATGCAATGTCACTGTATGTTCAAAACCGTTACTTTACAGGAAATGGAGAAAAATAAGTTGTTTTTTAATGGATCCAATGTAGTTATTATTTAGTCACAAGCTCTTGTTAACACTTTTGATTTTGGTCAAATATCTATAAAACACAAAGCCAAACTTAACCACTTTCAACCTGGCATCCCTATTTTGGGCACGCCATTAGAGGGGGAATATAGCAAAACATAGCAGCTGTACAAGCTCACAATGTGCTGTGATGCATTGAAACTGAAACGAAAAACAAACAAACACACATAAAAACATGAAATATGGAGATACAAGGTTTTGGCCCTTCAGCATATTGTTGCTGGAGTCTGTGTTGTGTTGGATACTAGCTCCATAGTTCAATGAAGCACAGATCACTTCACAGAAAAATGGGATGTTTCTTAATCTTTACAGATAAAAATGTTCTGCATTTCTATAGCGCCTTTATCCAAAGCGATTTACAAC
Source organism: Gymnoscopelus microlampas (assembly GCF_963454915.1). Taxonomy (NCBI): domain Eukaryota; kingdom Metazoa; phylum Chordata; class Actinopteri; order Myctophiformes; family Myctophidae; genus Gymnoscopelus; species Gymnoscopelus microlampas. Next base: position 18,927,069 of record NC_139955.1, on the reverse strand, counting down.
GTGCGTTGCATTCGCTTATTCACACATACACACGCACATTCACACACCAATGGGCAGAGGCAACCATGGAAGGCACCAACCTCTCATTTCTGCTCAGGGTCAGTGCTATGAATCAGACACATGTTCGTGACTTGAATTCACAGGACACAAGCATAGGCAAGTTGTGTTGCTACTCGAAGCCATATGCCAAATCCTAATATATGTTTTTTCCTTGAATCAAGGATTTCTCCTGTGGGGTAATTGACGGGGCTGGTCGAGGGACATACATAGGATACAGAGGCCTTCATGTTATATGTAAATAGACACGAGCACTGACTTTTGCAGATGATTTATAATAATCTATAGCGGGCAATTCAGATGCGACACTTGTTATTGTTGCTTGTTATTTGAATACATACTTCAATACTTGCTTCCCTTACTTGTTAAATACCACTTAAACCATATATACGTCATTCAACACGTTGCAGCGCTTTGTGAGCTTGAAAAAGAGCAATTTAACAAAATGTTTGCCCAAGAATATATTGGGGACACTAGGGTTCATGTGGTCAAATAATGAGATGTTGATGAACAAAGTATTTTCCTGGAGATCTCCTGTGTGGAATACACATGTAACCCATAGGCGCATCTCAAATTGGCTTCCCCAGATAATAAAGCGTGTCAAATTCCTGTCTAATTTGTCAATGTCCACCAATCAGCTGACACTACAGAGAATGGTGGTATCATGTTCACTCAAAAGGTTGCTGGCCCTGTGTCTGTCAACATGCTGTCTGTGTGTTTCTGGTTAGCGGCTGTCCTCGCGGTAGACTGTGTCTGCTTGAGAGATAGAAGTGATGGGTGGTGACAGTGATGGAAAAGGTCAGCTATGACACCATGAATTGCATTGAGCACTTTGGCATTTCTGACCTGTAAAAACATACATTGCATGTCAATGAGATTCCTCGATACTGCTGGCTCTGCTAAACACTGTATAGGGCAAATTACACTGCTTAGAAACAAAGGCAGAGGAAGCACTTCCATGTAGATAACTGGCTTCTGGAGTAGGGTGAAGCCGCTAGTACAGTCTGAAGGACACAATGCCTCCATTTTGCTGTGTCTGGTCTCTGGAGTTGCAAAGTTCAAGCTCGTAAAGGTGGGTTTTTGTGTTTTCGATTCCTCTCTGAGAAGAACTGCAAACTTTTTTTTGTCAGCTTTAATGTCAAATTCTGTAAACCGAGGTGATGATAGTCAAATACAATGTATCTTTTACCATTTGATCGCCTCGATGCATCTCTTGCTAATTGGAATAATATCGTAACATAAGTAGAATTTCTTTGGTAACTATCTCTAAAGCATGGTTTAATTATACTTTAGTTTTTTACACGTCAGTCTTACATTAAATTAAAACACACACTAAAATGTGTTAAACCTTACATCAAATATCATCAAATATCATAAGAACCTTACGTTGAATATCATAAAATAAGAACCTTACATTGAACATCATAAAACATCATAAAAATGCATATTTCCGTGTTAGTATCGGGACAAATGCAGTGGTGGAGGCCCTTACTGGACTATGGACATTCTTGTCATAACAGGCGCTCAGAGGTCGGCCAGCAGTTGCAGCCCATCACTGTCTCACCCACCCAAAGGTCACCATGTGCACGTCTCATGCAAACCCAGTGCACACAAATTAGATTTTGCTTCACAAAACAACCAGAACGAGAACAATCACATTGACATGATTAACCCATTCAATCCGGGAACGCATCTGTGTCACTTTAGAGCTATTAAAAAATAGCATAAATACAAGCTCATAGCTACAAGCTTGTAGATCAGCTATTTTTGAAAGAAATTGTGAAAATGTGTGCAACTCTTTGAATATAATTTCTTCTTTTTTGTGTGAACATGTGTCAACAAAATATTTAGAGATGGGGGGGGGGGTCCTTGGCCAAATACATAATTTTGGGGGTCCTTGACATAAAAAAAACTTTTGTTCCAGGGACCGCCAGAAGTAAAGAGTTTTAAAAAATGTATTCAAAGTTTTGCACAAATGTTAACGATTTTTAAAAAAATAGCAGATCTACAAGCACGTAGTGCGGCACTCAGTGCCGCTCTATGAGCTTGTAGATCTGCTATTTTTTCATAGCCAAAGTATAAAATAATGGTTAAAGCTCAAATCTAAAATGACACAGATGCGTTCTCGGATGGAATGGGTTAAGTTTATGGACTGTCACTGTGGAGTATTTGCTTATACAGTATTCGCTCCGTATTTGTGTGTATTACTAATGTGTATGCAGTGCATTCTGCCTCCTGTCAGAGTGAGTTGAACCCCGGGCCGGCTGCCGCTGTGCAGGCTCTGGATGTGAGGTCCAACAGGGTCCCCCTGTCCTGTCAACCCGTGGCCTCCATCTCCCACCAAGCCACTGCCGGGGCCACGAGCAGCCATTAAAGAAGCAATTAACTGCGGCCATTAAGAAATGATGAAGCAGAGAGGAGAGACTGATAGAGTGCCGGAGCAAAGCTGAAGGCACTGCAGCGGAAGAAAGGCTATTTGGTCACACACACACACACACACACACACACACACACACACACACACACACACACACACACACACACACACACACACACGCATACAGTTTAGTATATAAGAGTGAACCATCAGCAATTAATGCATATTGTCGGTGTCGGACAGAAACCTTTTTGTGTGTGTTTTTTTTCCTTCTAATTAACGCCCTACACCATACTACAGCATTACACAAAAGCATCAAAAGTAGCACAAGGCTTGCAGATGTGGTACTTTTGCTACTTTGGAATATAAATCCTGAAAAGTAGTCTGGGACATATTCCATCCGACAGAGACGATATGTCATATTGTTAGGGACAAATCAAGGACAAAAACTCTTTGTCATAACGTTATGTGAAATATGCACAAGTAAAGAATAGTCCATGCATAACTACTTTATTCCACTTTAACCTTGGCATCCCAATTTTGGGCATCTAGGCGAAAAATATATTTTAAAATAAATAATAACAAAACATTGTGCTGCGACAAGCTTTTAGATTTAGATTTTATTTTCAAAATAATTTAGAATTATTTTGTGGTTAACTGGTTGAAAAAATAATTTGTTTACATAATTTAGCCATTGAGTCACGTTTATTTGAATAGCAACAAGGCAAGTCAAAGTTCTTTACACAAAACACTAAGAGCATTAACATAAATAACAATAAACACATTATAAACGGACACATGAATACAATTTAAATACGTATTAAAGAGTTAAGAGATGTAGGGGAAAAAAGAATGAGATAAAAATAAAACGGGTAAAAAAATATGAGAATAAAGTTACAGTGCAGCACCAGGAATTAATAATAAAAAAAACTCCGTAAAAGGCAACAGCAAACAGAAAGGTCTTCAGCTTTGATTTAAACTGAGAGTTGCACTGTAGCAGACCCGCAGTTTTCTGGGAGTTTGTTCCAGACGGGGGGTGCATATAAACTGAGCTGCTTCACCATGTTGAAAATAGCACCATGAAAGCACCACTTAGAGATCCATTGATCTTGTTCTCCTCGTCCTTCTCTCTCAAGTGTCCTTCTCACAGCAGGGGTCCTGTGGTTTGTTCCGAAAGGGCCCTTTCAGCTGATGAGGAAAATGTGGAAGCTGTGTTGTCTTACGCAACACACACTGAAGCTGAGCCTTTTTAGGTCTGCTGAGGACATGGTATCAGACCTGTCGCGTGTGTGCGTGCGTGCGTGCGTATGTACAGTACATACGTGTGTGCACACACATACACGCAAAGTAACTAAATAACGAATCAGAAGGTCTAGAAACCTGCAAAAGATGATACAGTTGTAGCAGATCTCAAGTCATCAGGAAGCTTGTTCCATAGTAGTGACTAAATGCACCTTCTCCAGATTAGAATTTGATCATATGTAGAGTCAGGAGACCAGTGTGATCAGGTCAGGTCAGAGATATATTCAGGAGCTAAACCATTCAGAGAACCCCCCCCACGCACGCACACACGCACGCACGCACGCACGCACGCACGCACGCACGCACGCACGCACGCACGCACGCACGCACGCACGCACGCACACACACACACACACACACACACACACACACACACACACACACACACACACACACACACACACACACACACACTCTCATGACACCTTCACCTAATTAGAACCTGTTTTAAACCCTGTCTCACGGAGACAAGAATGAAGAGAGAGAGAGAGAGAGATGGAGAGAGAGAGAGAGTAAAGGCAGACGGGCACAGCGGTGCACCCTTGGACTCAATCGAGATGGACAGAAAGCTCGGGAGGGCAGAATTGTGCCAGAGAGGAAACAAATTATAAACAGAAATTCAGAATCTCAGCAGGGAAAAGGTCAGGAAGTGCGTCAGCTTGGCACATTCGAAAGTTTGTTCAAGTTCACTAAATAATGAACGGGTACAGAATGAAGAGATGCGATGAAGGAAGGAATAGTGAGAGGAAAGAGCAGAGCACTTGAGAGAGAGAGATAGAGAGAGATTGTTGGTCAGAGAAACACAGCATAAATGGGTTGGATGCAGAAAATAAAGGAGAAGAAAAGAGCTTGAGCGTGATCTCTTTCACCCAGAGCCCATGCTTTCTGGCACTTGAGTGTCAAACTAAGAGGAAGTCATTTCAGTCTCTCTTCTGATGCTTTCTAACCATTATGTCCTTCTGATGATGTTGACTGTGTGTGGGCTTGGGTTGTAGTATGTGTTAATTTATTTTTCGAGGAACGGTTGTCAGACTCACTCATTAATGGGAGTACACAGGACAACAATGTAATGTTGATAATTACTTTATTAAACAATACTACAGCTTCAATCACACTAGAATGTAATGAAAATCTGACAATGCAGTGAAAACAAGGCAGTAGAATAAACGCATGAACAGTCTATTCAATCTATTAATGAGTAGCTGAAGTCAGTGCAGTAAACCATTGATGAATGCCTACAATCACAAACCAATAAAAGAAAAGTCAAGAATAGCTTTTCATGATCAATGCAATGAAGGGAATATAAAATAGGGGATGATATGGGATTTGAAACTGTTAGAGGAAAAGGGGTAAAAGGATGCAGTAAAGGTTCAAAATAATTTACTCTTAGGGAAAGGGGGAAATGGGGAAATTTAACTACTGTTAAACTACTCATTAAACAATCTAATTTCGTGGGCATGAGATAGATTTGCTGAGGTGGCCTGTTGCTGGTTCTGGCTGATCTCAACCCATTGGGTGCGGACCAAACCAACCAAGATTCTGGACGTTGGAGTTCTTGAAGGGATGTGAGTGGCCGTGATGGCTTTGCTTTTGAGGGTTTTCGTGGGCCGTTGGATCGGTGAGGTGGCAGGGAACACAGTGTAGATTTGATGGCACAGACTGATGTTCGTAGAGCTTAACCCCTGCAATGGCTCTGGCTGACTTCTCACACTGGGTACGCAGTGGCGTCAGTTCAGCAAAAGCTAGGGTATGGCAACATGCACGCGACCTCATGCACGCGCGCGCAGCGCGCGTGCATGAGGTCATCCCCGAAATTTTTGTGCGGTTCTGGGCGGGTTGGGTTTGTTTTTTTCCAGTTTTTGGTTACTTTATTTCGGTTTTAGGGTTAGGATTCGGGTTAGGTTAGAGTTATGTTATTTAATTCTTATTTTTGCCTGATTTTCCCCATTTATTATCAAAAAAGTACTTCTTTTTTTTTTCTCCCCTGGAGCCAGGGTATGGCAGCTGCAATAGCCTGCCATACCCAATTGACGCCCCTGTGGGTACGATTGTCTGAAATTGGACTTAGGTGACGGTGGAGTCGACACCAAGATATGGCAATTCTTGGCATCTCAATTCTAGTAGTTGGTAGAATAGTATATAACAACCTGCTGAAGTAAGGTGGAAGAGAATCCTTGTTTCAAGAGTTAATCGGAAGTGTGGTAGAGCATCTCCAGTTGAAGTTAAAATGTCTTGGTCCGATGTTCAACTTAGTTTGGTCCGCACATAACTTACAAAAGCAATCTATCACATCAGTCTAGCAGGGAACATTAGTTGCCTATAGGTTACACAGACTCTGTGATAGTACAAAGAAAAAACAATAGAGAGTTTCCTTGAAATTGACCTCAGTTTTAACACTTCCTCCAGTGTTGAGAGGAGCTGGTAATTTGCATAAAGGCCTGTCGGCTATTTCTCGGGGCAGAACCAAAATCTGAGATAACCACCCTCAGGCTGGTAATACTTACACTACTCTAACTTTGTCTAGGGGGAGGATTTTAAATAGCTAAAGCCATCTTTGAATTCACCATGAAAAAAAGCATATAACACGATATGAAAATCATAACAAAACTAGAAAAAGTGCTCCTCGGTGCATAGGTCTCCGCCAGGTCAGGTATAGGTTATTGTGGGCCAGCAATGTTTGGAATTTGCCAGGATCAGGATGGAATATGAAAGATCGGACGGATCCGTCTTGATCACTTGACTATAGAGATAATTTGTACCGATTTGCGTGATGTTTGTACAAAATTTGTAGGAGTAATATTAAAAAAAATGTTTTTCAAAAATGCCTCCTGGTGGCGCTATAATAGGAAAAAGGTTAAAAGGACAATCAGGATGGAATATGAAAAATTGAACAGGTCTTGATCACATGACTATAGAGATCATGTGTACCAATTTGCGTGACATTTTTATAAAATCTGAAGGAGTAATAATAAAATAGATTTTTACTTAAGACCTCCTGGAGCCACTATAAAAGGCAGATGTATCTAATTTGCTTGTTGTTTCCTTGTTTAAATGTATGGTCTTTGGTTAAACATTAATATTGCTTCATAACAATACTTTCCACAGTTTTTCATGCTTTGATCATGATGCTGATGATGTCCAACATTAGCCCATTTAGACCTGAGGCTGATTCTAAAATTGCCTTCTAAATCCTGATCTAAGTTTTCTGAAAAACTTCAAATATTTATTATATTTATATACTGTACATAGCAACAACAACCCCAAAAGTGGTTCCCGGATTGAAAGGTATAGTTATGTATAGGGGTTCCCGGTCTAAATCGGTTAAAGTAAAAACATCTGATTTAGTTTGGGTCCTGTTGGAGTCCTCTGTTATGTTGTATAAATATGAATTCCTTTTTATATATTATACTGCTATGTACTGTTCAGGAACAGGCCATACGGGCTAATAAAACTCATGACACCTATATTGTATGGAATTATAATTTCCTCTTGAATATGAAACCTTTGTTTCACACATTATATATTGTGGTGTTGCTGTACTGTAAATAAATACAGTATCTTATATGTTTCATTATTATTACTACACATTTACATAATCCAGCCGCAGTTTCATAAGTAATACGCTTGTTATAAATACCGGTTTTGATGGCTGTGTCTTTGCAGTGAACAGGCTGAATAGACAAACGGCATCTGAGATTCTTCAGTCTGTCTAAGGCAGTGGTTCTCAACCTGTGGGTCTAGAGGATTTTTGGGGGGTCCCCAGATGACAGCAAAGTGACAATTTAAGGACTTTTAAGCCCTTTTTAATGCCTAAAAAAAGTTAAAATACCATTACTGCATCAAAAGTAATCAACAAACTATAGTATAAAAACTTGTGAAACATTTTTAAAAGAGCCGATCGGCTATTTTCACAACTTTTATCTATGGAACCGAGTCAAACAAAATGTAATGCCTGAACTCCTACATTTCCAAGTGCTTATCAGACTGGGGGGTCCCAAGTTCAAATATGATTATTTTGGGGGGTCCCCACTCCCCAGTTCAAATGTGATTATTTTGGGGGTACACGGCCTGAAAAGGTTGAGAACCACTGGTCTAAGGTCTGAGTTGAATAAATGAATTCACAGCACATCAGTAACAGAGCAGTTCTTTAACGTAGTTCTCTGTCCAAGGCAGAGAAACCAGACCTTATATATACTAATACTAATAGATATACCTTTATTGAGTCTTTGGGGAAAATGCAGGTGTTCTAGCAGCAACAGCAGTAAGCGTGAAACAATACTTTGGGCATGTAAGTAAAAAATATAAGTAAACTAGAAAAAGTGCTCCTCGGAGCACAGGTCTCCGCCAGGTCACGTCGTTATTGTGGCCTCCTGGTGGCGCTATAATAGGACAATGTGAAAAGGGTGGCATTTCTTCCTCTGCCTAGTGGGAATGAGCGTGCATTCATGATTTGAGGCATTTTGTTGCAAAAATGTGTTATGCTAAATTAGACCTGCTGGTGGCGCTATAACAGGGCAATGTGAAAAGGTGGTCATTGCGTCCTTGGCCTAGTGGGAATGTGTGTGCAAATTTTCACGGAAATCACACACTGCGTTCATGATTTGAGACATTTTGTTCAAAACGGACCAATCCTGCCAACTTTGGAAGCCAACCTTAGCCAATCAGGATGTAATATGAAATATCGGACAGATCCGTCTTGATCACATGACTATAGAGATACTGTGTACCGATTTGCGTGATATTTGGATAAAATCTGTAGGAGTAATATCCAAAAATGTGTTTTGCACAAATCGGCCTCCTGGTGGCGCTATAACAGGCCCATGTGAAAAATTTGGGGCAGAGGTTCTGCTGTGGCATCGAGGGAGTGTGTGTGTGCAGTTTCACAGCGACTGGGGCAACGGTGGCGGAGATTAGCTGGTAACAGACAGAAGGACGGACGGACGGACGGACGGACACACGGACGGACGGACGGAGGGTAAAACATACTCTCTCGCCATGCCTTCGGCCTGGCGGAGACAAAAACAAAGAATACAAATAAAATAAATAAAGACTGAGTTAACATATATTCTATTATCGATAAACAAGTATAATGTGTACAATATATCCCCATGAACATGAGAAAAATCTATCGCTGATTAATGCACATAGGCCTACCATCATAACTTCTTGACATTGCACAGGGGTATAGTATATAATTGTCTCCGCCAGGCCGAAAGGCATGGCGAGAGAGTATGTTTTACCCCCTGTCCGTCCGTCCGTGTGTCCGTGTGTCCGTGTGTCATTCGATCTGTCTGTGTACAGCTAATCTCCGGCACCGTTGGCTTGCTCGCAGCCAAACTGTGCACACACAGTCCCTGGATACCAGAGCAGAACCTCTGCCCCAAATTTTTCACAGGGGCCTGTTATAGCGCCACCAGGAGGCCGATTTGTGCAAAACACATTTTTTGACAGTACTCCTACAGATTTTGTCAAAAAATCCCACAAATCGGTACACAGTATCTCTACAGTCATTAAACGAAACGGGTCTTTCAGATTTCTCATATTCCATCCTGATTGGCTAAAAATGTCTTCCAAAGTTTGCAGGAGTGCTCCGTTTTGAACAAAATGCCTCAAATCATGAACACAGCATGCACTTTCCGAGAAATTTTGCAAGCACATTCCCATTAGGCCGAGGAAGAACTACCATTTGAACATTTTTAAATCAGCCTCATGGTGGCGCTATAACAGGCCGATTCGTGTTTTTACCTATAATTGCACCGATCTGTGTAAAACTTTGTATGCACACTCCCTAGAGGTCAAGGAAAAACCTTTGCCCTGCATTTTTCACATTTGCCTTTTATAGCGCCACCAGGAGGCCGACTTGTGTAAAACACATTTTTTTATACTACTCCTTCCAATTGTATCCAAATTTCACGCAAATCGGTACACATGATCTCTATAGTCATGTGATCACGACGGATGTGTTTGATTTTTCATACTCCATACTGATTGGCTAAGATTGACATCTAAAGTTTGCATTATTGGCTTGTTTTGAACAAAATTCTGCAAATCATGAACGCACCGTCCAATTGCGGCACTGTTGGCTTGATCGCAGCGAAACTGTGAACACACACTCCCTGAATGCCAATTCAGAACCTCTGCCCCAAATCTTTCCCATTGGTCTGTTATAGCGCCACCAGGAGGCCGCTTTTTGCTAAACAATTTTTTTGACAGTACTCTTACAGATTTTGTCCAAACATCACGCAAATCGGTACACAGTATCTCAATAGTCATTAAACGAAACCGGTCTTTCAGATTTTTCATATTCCATCCTGATTGGCTAAAAATGGCTTCCAAATTTGCAGGCGTACTCCGTTTTGAACAAAATGCCTCATATCATGAACACAGCATGCAATTTCCGTGCAATCTTGCAGGCACATTCCCACTAGGCCGAGGAATAAATGCTACTTGAACATTTTCTAATCAGCCTCATGGTGGTGCTATATCAGGCCGATTCGTGTTTTTACCTATAACTAAGCCAAAAATGATTGGCTAAAATTGACATCTAAAGTTTGCAGGAGTGGCTTGTTTTGAACAAAATGCCACAAATCATAAACGCAGCGTCCTATTGTGGTGAAACTTTGCACGCACATTCGCACTACGTTGAGGAACAAATGCCACCCTTTTAACATTGCCCTATCATAGCGCCACCAGGAGGCCGATTTTTGCAAAACATTTTCTTTTATATTATTCCCACAAATGTTGTCCAAACATCACTCAAATCGGTACACATCTATAGTCAAGTGTATCAAGACGGATCCGTCCGATTTTCCGATTTTTCATATTCCATTCCTGATTGGCGAATTCCGAACATTGCTGGGCCACAATAACCTTCCGGACCTGGCGGAGACCTGTGCTCTGAGGAGCACTTTTTCTAGTTGTATTTGTGAGCTACTGGCGATAGAAGTCATCATAGTGCATCATAATACAAAGTTACAGTGTGTGTGTGTGTGTGTGTGTGTGTGTGTGTGTGTGTGTGTGCGTGTGCGTGCGTGTGTGTGGAAGAGACTTCAAGAGAGCAAACAACTGGAAAACTGAATTAATTAAAGGCAGGTTATTTATTGAGTTAACGTGCTATTACTGACAGTAGCCCAATATGGACAAGTTGAACTTGGTGACGTTTATGTAATGAAATGCATGTAATTTAAAAGTTTTAGAAGTGGAGCTAATTTGTTAGTTTTTGTACAGTTGTTGTTGTTGAAATCGGTGGCTGTTGACCTTATCTCATGTATATAATGAAGTTGGTTTCATTTGTCAGCATATTCCTTAAGAAGGCTTTTGACTGAAAAATCGGCTATACAAAGTACTGTTTATTAAGCAACTGAAGACGGTGTGTAGCGGTTTATGATTCTTTGTATTGCACGTGTCTACTCCACCAACGCAGCACACAAAGATTTGTATTATTAATTGGTGCCAGTGATCTCTCCTGTTGGTTAACTACCATATATTCTCCTCCATGAAGACACATTTGTGATTTCACATTATTGCTAAGCATTTATTTTGAACCAATACTCTATCTTTAATGAAACCATGAATAAAAACTTTAAAAAGGTACATACATTAAAATATACAACAATACAACACCAAGCTGAGATTGTAGAGCTGCGTCCTGTCTACCCTGCTATATGGTTCTGGATGTTAGAGAACGACAGAAAATGATCTCCACAAACTGTCAACCTTCCACACCAAAAGCCTACGGAAAATACAGAGAATATTCTGGCCCAAAACCATCTCTATTCAACACCTTCTTAGCCTTTGTAAACAGGACAACATGGCCGCCGTCCTTATGAGAAGGCGGTGGAAATGGATTGGGCATGTCATCTATAGAGAGCAGGACAACATCACCCAAACTGCCCTTCACACCAGACGGTAAACGTAAAAGAGGCCGACCCAAGAACACCTGGCGCAGGACAGTGGAGGGAGCGCTGAAGACCCTGCATCACACGTGGGGTAGCCTGATTATCAGCCTGAAGCTGCGTGGAGCTTCAGTCTGACATTGGCTGCAGTGTCCGTGATTACCAGGGGGAGGGGATTCAAATTTCCCTAAACCAATCACAAGAGATCCACGGATCCGCCTACATCTGACGTCATCGCACAGCTTGTTTTACCAGATATTCGCTGATTGGCTTGTCGTTAGACCACTCCCACCTCCGACTCTGATTTGACAGGTTTTTCGTCGACCGTGAAAAGCCATAGGCTCACATACCAGACCAAGAGGAGCAGTCCACTCCAGAGAGTGGGCGGGGTCTATGGTCTGGAACCAGGCTACACGTGGGGTTCTATAAAGACGCTGGTCCAGAACAGACAGGAGTGGAGATCCTTTGTTGCTGCCCTACATGCCAGCCGGCTTACATTGGTACATGGGGGTGTGGATTCGGTTGGGTTAGTTTTAGATCAACTTAGTTTTACATTATTATTGGATTATGGGTTAGGGTATTCATACAAAAACAATCTATTACATAATAATAAGGGTAATAATAATAATGATAATAATAATAATAAGGGTAATGATAATGATAATAATAAAAACATATATTGAATATATATATATTCACAGTTAAAACTGGCACAGCAAAAAAAATATTTAAGATAGATTATTATGTATGACATAAAATGTCAAAGACAAACTTTTCTCTACAATCTTTATTTATTTTAGATAGTTTTGAAAACATATAATACTGTTTGAGTTATTGGAACAGCTTCATTTGATTGTTATTTCGGTTCACAAAAAAATCCCATCTAGTTTTCATTATTTCTTTTGTTTGAGTTAACTATTATTACATTGGTTGGATGTCGTTGCTGTCGGTTGGAAACTTCATATGTCCAAAACTGTTACTTTTCAGAATTAAAATGAAAAAAAAAAGCTAAAATAGATCTACAAGCTCAAAACGTGTCGCACCGCCATGCGTTTTGAGCTTGTAGATCTGCAAGTTTTGTGTGACGCCGTGGTAGGATGAAGTATAGGGCATTAGTTTAGGAAAAAACATAACAAGTTAAAATATGGAGATAAGAGTTTTCTGGCCGACAGCAACGATGTGCAGTATGCCGTTAGAGTCAGATGGATGTCCAGTTGCCATGGAGAAGACAGTGAACAAAGCAATCAAAGGTGCAGGTTTAAACTAAGCTCTGGCTGTCACCACTGTGACGCCTACAGAGGAATGGTAAATGTCTCTATTCCTAGAGCTTTGCAATGTGCATTAAATTCAACCATTCATGTTCATACACTGACGGCAGAGGAAACCTTGCAAGACACCAACCTGCTCATCGGCAGTGGTGGACAAAGTATCACAGCTCCGTTACGTGAGTTAATAAGGCTATGTATAGGACTTAAATAATGAGACACTTTCACGCATGCTGCTGAAACACTCTTATTCAGGGACGTGCACAGATAGACTCTAGGTGGTGCTAGAGCACCTGCCCTTTGCCCTCTTGACCAAAAGTGCCCTTTTTTTTCAGTTTACAGCAGGGGTCTTCAACAGGGGGTCCGGGACCCATAGGGGGTCCTCAGAGTTACTACAGGGGGTCTGCCAAATCTTTATGTGATATGATTTTTCTTTTTACCTTAACCACTCGAAACCTAGCATCCCTTTTCTGAGGAGAACTTTAGCCAAAAATAGCAGATCTACCAGCTCACAACGCCTCGCGCTGCGGGCTTGTAGATCGGCTATTTTTGGCAAAGAGGTATAGGTGTAGAGGGAAAAAAAGAGCAGACCAAGTAAACAAAAAAAGTATAATTTACTTGAGCACCTGCCCCTCAAAATATCTGTGCACGCCACTGACTCACAGTCAGTATAAGTAAATAAATACATACACATACATACGTATATATACATACATCTGTAAATCTATGCACGTTCATATTATGAAACACTTTTCAGTCAAAGCATTAGTATTTGCTTTAAAAAATACTTAAATGTTCAACTGTATATTTTCTTTTTAACATCAATGCATTGTTTTCACAATGCATTTACAGAACCTTGTAACTCTGAAACCACCTAATGAATGCCCTGATGACTTGCTTAGAAACCACTATGCTACACAAAGCCTATAGAAACGCCTATAAAAGACCTCAGGATAGAAATGCAATGAAATCAAATCGACACAAAGGGCAGCCATCGCCATGTATCACATCAGGCTAATTGAGAAGCTTGTGAACATTCAGGTAGATCAAAGAATCACACTTCTTGATAGCCTGGCAGGTTGTCTTTTCTTTCTTCCTGTCACATCTGCTCCTATTCAATTATCTCTGGTGATGGCAGATCATCTTTATGAAGCAGGGCTGGGGAGCTCACCAATAGGGAGGTAAATTGCGCATCAAACGATGAAGCAGCCAAGATGAGGAATAGCCATGTTTTTGTCCGTACTCTTCTGCAGTTTCTGCAGGAGCAGCACACGTCTCATACTGTAGGCTGTTATGTACAGTAGCTGCTAGATTCCATTATGGAGTAGCCTATAACTGGCATCTACTGGTGTAATGTTAATAGCAATTGTAATACTTGACTGGTGCACGTTGGGCGCCGGCCTACTCGGAAACGATGCAAGTCGGGAACAATGCAAGTTGTGAATGCATGCAGTTATGCAATACCCGTTGTACCCCTTGTCAGTGTACCTGTTGTACCCGTCTGTCTGTCTGCCCTTGTCCCTTTTATGCCAATATATGAAGTTCCTTGTCATAATATAGTATCGGCGGTTTTGGTCAACTGGATCTCCATATATTATGCCTATATGCATTTAGGACCATGTGAAGAGCTCTAGTTTCAGTGTTTCTTGCTCAAGGACTCTTAGACATGAAGCCAGGACGAGCCTAAGAAAGAATAGTTCCCAAATGTCTTCCTGAGTCACTGCCACGGGGGGGGGGGGGGGGGAGAGAGAGAGAGCATATAAGATACAGTAGAGCAGGGGTTTATAACGTTTTTTTCAACTTCTAAGGACCCCTTAGCTGAAAGAGAGATGCAGTAGGGACCCCCCCTACATAATTGTATAGAATTGTGTTGCAGATTACAGTTTTTCATAGATAGCTTCATAGACTTGTTTGACAGCACTATCATTGTGTAGCATTGTGTTGGATTCATGTTAATGTGTGTTTGCAGAGATTTAACCACTTAAACCCTCAATCCTTAGAAAACTTGTACTTATGGTCTTCCCTCTACACCAAACCTCATTGCCTTGCGCTGCGAGGCGTTGTGGGCTTGTAGATTGGCTATTTTTGGCTAATGTTCCCCTCAGAATAGGTATGCGAGGGTTGAAGTGGTTAATAAAAATGATAATATATTTTTTTAAAGTTCCTATCACACAAAGACCCCCCCCCCCCCCCCCCCCCCTTTAGTAACTCTGAAGACCCCCTAGGGGTCCCGGACCCCCTGTTGAAGACCCCCGCCTCATGAAGAGAGGCAGAGCATTTAAAATGAAATGTATTAGACAAACTGCAAGCAGTGATAAAAAAGAAAGGAACAGGTCAGGAAAGTGGTGTGTGGTTGAGTGAAATGTGATTAGCCACGCTCAAAGTGACGTGGGATCCCACCTTGGTATTTAATTGATTTCTGCTTTTACCGTGGATGAAATAAAAGGTTATGGTGTTCCAACAATAACCTTTCTATCAGAGTTCCAGACGGGCGCTTTATCAGCCTGTAAAAGACAGAGCGCTCATTCATCATCTCTGCCTGATGTGGAAAACCACAGGAGCTTACTCAGTATAAAGCTGCCATCACACTCACACACCTGTGTGTGTGTGCGTGTGTGTGTGTGTGTGTGTGTGTGTGTGTGTGTGTGTGTGTGTGTGTGTGTGTGTGTGTGTGTGTGTGTGTGTGTGTGTGTGTGTGTGTGTCAGTGTGTGTGTGTGCATCTACATGGTATTAGCTCTCTTTTATGGCTACTGTCTGTGATTAAATTGTCTGTTAAGAAAGTGGTGTGACCACCCCTAAAGCGGTTCATTGTTAACGAGAAGCGAATAACATTATCAGACAGAGTTGTAGTGAAAGCCAAAGCAACAAGGGGTTTGTTGGCCCAAAGTATAACCAGTACCAACCAAATATAAATATCACATAACAGAAAAGAACTTATCCACACCATACTGTAGATGTGCCTGTATGCCTGTGCCAGCCAATTGTAGTTTATACCCGTTTTTGGACAGACTAATTCAGTATACCATTGGTTCTCAAAGTGGGGTCCGGGGACCCCCAGGGGTCCCCAGCAAAATGAGTTAAGTGTTTATACTTTGGCTATTCAAAAGTAGCAGATATACAAGCTCATAGAGCGGCACCGAGTGCCGCTGCCGCACTATGAGCTTGTAGATTTTTGAAAAATCTTGAAAATGTGTGAAAATCTTTAAATCTTTTTTAACACAATTTTTTGCTTCTGGGGGGTCCCTGGTACAACATACTGTATTTTCAGATGGTTGTCTGTGGCCATATACATATCAATTCGGGGGTCCTTGACACAAAAAAGTTTGAGAACCACTGCAGTATACAGTATGTAGTAGATGAATATTTTTCCGTGAGGTCACAGTGCTCTTGATCTTTGACCACAAAATTCTAATCAGTACATCCTTGAGTCCAAGCGGACATTTGTGCCATTATGTAATCAAATTCCCTGAGATTCTTTCTTGATTCTCGATATTGGAGAGCTAATGTAGGCCAGCCAAAATCAACATAAGACAGGGGAGCTCTCTGGGCCAACCACGCAATGGGTAGTCGATCCCAGGGCAATCACCCCTAGCTACTAAACGGAAGGAAAACTAATCCAGCAGACTAAACCAAAGACTAATCTACAGGACACATCTTCCCCTAAACAAGTTCAAAGGAAACACAAAGTAACAACTTGATCAAAGTAACAACTTCACACAAAGTAATTGGTCCAGACTTAACACAACACAGGGGTCAACCACATGGCTGCTGCTAAAACAGCGAGAGAACTGAGGCTTCCTTAGAAGTTCCACTTCCAATCAGCCCTTGGTATTATACAACAGCATTATGTAGCATACAGAGGCCACTTGGAGAGCAGAGGGAAAGTGGGTGGGGTAAGAATGGGGGATTTAAATGGAATTCAATTAGTTTTTCTTAACCCATTCAATCAGGAACCGCATCTGCGTCATTTTAGATTTGAGCTATAACCATTATTTTATACTTTGGCTTTTCGAAAATAGCAGATCTTCACGCTCATAGAGCGGCACCGAGTGTCGCGCTACAAGCTTGTAGATCTGCTATTTAAAAAAAACAAAACAAAACAAAAACATACAGTATTTGCAAAACTTTTAATATATATATATTTAATGCGAACATTTGTAACTCAAATCTTTGCTTCTGGGGGTCCCTGGAACAAAATATTTGACAAGTCGCTTTAAAACAACATGTTCCGCCTCCCCCATGACAGCTGGGGCGCCTGATGGAGGGGAAGGGAACTGGTTGGAATAACGTGTTCCTTCCACGCGCCACGTCCTACCAGGGAAACTTCCCCCTGTCAGGTGACAAGAGCTCGACACACATGAGCTCGGCCCTGGCCTCCCTAGGCTGTGGGGGACTGGTGTAGCGCTGGTGCAGGGCTGGTGTAGCGCCCAGGATCACTTAGGAAATTGGCACCGGGTGAAAAAAAATGGGTTAAAAAAAAACAACATGTTCAAAGATTAGCAAAAAAAAAATCAAGATTTTTTTAAATGGCAGAAGTGCCGCGCTACGAGCTTGTATATCCGCTATTTTTGAATAGCCAAAGAAATCTAAAATGACACAGATGCTTTCCCCGGTCTTAACACATTCCCTGCCAAGGACGACCGCCATTGATGTAGATTTAGTTCTTGAAAATTCCACATGAAGGTGTTCTGACGCAACTTCGCAGTTCCAGTTCCAGTGGATTGACGAGACCCTCCCCCACCCACCGGACACTTTTGTTTACATCCGCGTGCACGTCGTGGCTTCTGCGGCTCTCCAAAGATCTTCAAAACCAGGTAAAAAACGCTGGCACCAGCACAGTATACACATGTAAGCCTACCTTTACAGACCTACGTATAATGTGCATTAGAAAAACAAAGCGTAAAACATGTCAGATTAATTTTCGTCTTTTTTAACTGGAGTAGGCCATATTATGGTGATTGCGAGCGCAACGAGAGCAAAGCAGGTCTGTACTTGTTAGCGCTTTGTGATGTGATTCTCATCATTTAGATTTTATTCTTCCAGACACATCTTATTCATTATGATGTAGTGAACACTTCATTTGCATTACTGAAGACTTATCTTGATGGCGAGGAGGATATGAAGACAGATTTCAGGCTGTCTCATGATGCCATCAACAATTTGATTGCATAACTTGGCACAGTGAGGCCTCGTGGCTGAGAACGTGGAGAAAGTGTTTTAGGTTGGCTCAAGGTGCATCCTATAGCATGATGGGATTTGATGCCAATATTTTTACACTTTTACTCTAGTACAATTTTGTATACAGAACTTGTGGTATTGCTACTTTTACTGAGATAAAAAAAACACTCCACTCCCCGTTCTCCCGCCTTCACTCATTAGCCACTCCCCATTCACAATCACCCGTATCCACTACACCTGCCTCCACTCACCACAGCCAATCCTTGTTGCAATCACCACAGTATAAATACACCTGCGATCTCCCTGGAAACTAAATTGTTCTGCTTCATGGCAGACCAAACATGGTTGTGAGTACTGTGCTTGTAGATCGGCTATTTCTGCTATTCTTTGCTTTCAAGTTCATCGTTGTCCTCCACACCAACCTCCTCCTTCCTCCTCGATTCTCGCTCTTCTTCCTTCTGTCTCCACTTCTCTAGGAATCCAGGGGGGCAGTGACGTGAGCAGAGACGACTGACCGCTCCCCTTGGGTTCCTCATCCGTTCCACATTCATCTCATTACGTTTCAATAAATTGTTAAACTTAATTAAGTAGAGGTGTGGTCTCTTACTAGTGAAAAAAATTGTAAAATGAGTGTGAGAGCAGGCACAGCTGTGTCCATCCACCGCCGCAGATATGCTCCCCGACAACATTCAATTCTCCTGTTATATTATAACCTGCCAACTGTATGTTAAAAACATTGTATGTTACAGATAATAAATTAGCAACAGAACAATCAAGACGTGTCTTTAGAATAAAGTTGCAGTACAGTGATGTAAATGGAAACCCACTAAGCCTCATTGCTTCAGTACTTCTCATTTTTATGAGGAGTCTGTCTCTTAAGACACAATATGAAAACAATCATAGCTATTGAAATGTTTCAAACTTCAAACAACTTTATTAATCCCACTTGGGGCAATTAGTTTCGAGCAGCTTAAAATAGAAACACAGTAAGCGACAAACAAAGAAATTCCAAAGAGCTAAATGTGCAATAAAGTCTTTCTCAACTAAACATTTTATCAAACAACACAACATCAACACAGGCATAGCAAATGAGAAAACGCGAAGTGTTTTGTGTAAAGTAAGATGAATAGCCTACATAGAGCTCTAAATGTTTTACTTTATGACAAATGAGTTGAATATATGAAAGTATTTATGTGTACTACTTTTTACACTTGTACAGTATAGACATGGCATTGCAACAAGTATTGATTAACAAACATACCTTGATCAATGTATTCATTCTCTCCCAAAATATGTATATATTTTGAAAGAAAACAGTAAGCTCAACTCATCAGTCATCTGTTTTATTCTGTATCCTATCTAAAACACCAAAGGAATGTGATGTTATATATAGATGACCCAACATAGACCTTGAAAAATAGTGGTTGAATACGGTTTTGATGGTGGTCATGCTGATGTCAAGCTGGAGAAGGACAACTCCCACACTGATCAAAATGAGGTGCTAAGTGTACTCAAAAGCAGATTGACAACACACGTTTGGGCTCAAAAGGTCATGCAGTCAAAGAAGCCGCTACAGAAAGGTTTTTACAAAACCAAGCATTGCCAAAAACAGGCATTTACAGTAACAACACTGAGGATTTTACTGTGCACCTGCTTTCCAAGGACACTTGTCTGGGTTTGCACAATAGGAATGTTGTGTATTAGATTTGATCTATTCAACATAGCCATGTATCAGCAGAGAGTAACTTATTGAACTCAAGTAAGTCAATCATGTCTAAACACTGTGACTCAGTCATATGAGACAAAAACGAGAGTCAAGGTTTCTGAACAGAGTTTGACAATTTCCTATGCCTTTCCACCACAAAGAAACCTCACTGTTTTCATGACTGGATAGAACCGTCCACCGTAGCCAGAATGGCCCTACCTGTTTCAGTACGGATAGTCAACAGGAGGACTAACATCTATCAAATAAATAAACACTGGCCCCACCCAATAAGTAGCATAATGGACACCTACAGTATTAATGTATTTTCTTGATTACATTTTAGTTACAAACTGCCCAAATCACACCCCTGTGAATTAGTTATAAAAGAAAGCAACATAAAGTAAATGTTAAGAAAAAAAGAAACAAGCAGAATGTTGACTTATTTCCTCTACAGTCATTGTATTATATTTGTGTAACCTCCTGTACTATATGTCTTTGTCACAGGAATGGAACTGTCAGGGGAACTACAGTAGAGTTTTCTTAAAGCCACTAACAGTTGTTGCCCTCATTGTATCAACCTGCAGCTCTACTGTTGTAAATGAGGCAGGTGTAGAGCAACAGAACCAAGTAGGATGCAGTGTGTGTGTGTGTGTGTGTGTGTGTGTGTGTGTGTGTGTGTGTGTGTGTGTGTGTGTGTGTGTGTGTGTGTGTGTGTGTGTGTGTGTGTGTGTGTGTGTGTGTGTGTGTGTGTGTGTGTGTGTGTGTGTGTGCGGGCGCACGTGCATTAACTCTTCCATGGTTACTGTCTGTGATTAAATTGTGTGTGATAGGAGTGGTGTTGTGACCTCGAAAGCGGATCGTTGTTAACGAGAAGTGAATAACATAAACAAGTTCTCAACCTTTTCTTTTTTTCTTTTCAGCCATTCAGCTGCTGTGTTAAATGGTCAGATGGGTTGGCTGTGTGCATTTTAATTTTAATGTTCAATCAATCGATCAATTAATTTTGGTGTTTTGCCAATTATTTAAGGGCCCACTTGCAATACAATCGCGGCTCACCGGCCCACATTTTGAGAATCATTGTTCTAGAGAATGGATGCCAAAGCAACAAGGGTTCATTGAAACAAAATAAATGATATCAACCAACTAGAAGTCAGCGTTACAGTTGTCATTCTGTGTGGGTCCAGACCCATGCAGTAGTGAAGATGTTGAAAGAATTTAATGAATTTATTTTGGTGAGGTCACAAATATTTACCATGACCTTTTGACCAGATGCCAGATAAAATTCCCTCAACGCTTTCTTGAGGTATGTTTGTGCATCCACACATGCAGATTGAGATTCTTGTTATGAAAGACGGACCCGGTGCAAGAGTGTCCCAAAGGCAACTGATGCTTATTTGAAACGGTTGTGGATGTCATGGTCAGTGCTGCAGTCATCTGAGGGGATACTTCCCAGATGCGTGCGTGCGTGCGTGCGTGCGTGCCTGCATACAGTACTTCTTTGAGTGTGAGTGTCTGCTTTTGTGTGAGTACGTGCTTGTGTGTGTATAAGTGCTTTTGCTCTGTATGTGTGTGTGTGTGTGTGTGTGTGTGTGTGTGTGTGTGTGTGTGTGTGTGTGTGTGTGTGTGTGTGTGTGTGTGTGTGTGTGTGTGTGTGTGTGTGTGTGTGTGTGTGTGTGTGTGTCTGTGTCTGTCTAACAAGAGAAAGGAGATCAGAGGTCGACTGCTGAGTTCAGGGACAGTTGATTGTGTGTGAGAGCTTTGAGAAAGGGAGCGGAGAGCATTCTTCCTTCTGAAAGACCAGAGACATGGAGCAGGTGGATGGGAGAATAAATAGAGGGCAACAAGGACGGACATATGGCTTGAATGAAAGGAGAGAGGCAATGGGAGAACTTCTGTGTTAAGATGAGAGACAGGGAGAGAGAAAGAGGGGTGTGGGAGGGGAGTACTGCAGCACCCCCGTACGGAGGAGCAAAACAAATTAAATAACATTTAGTAATACAACTATTTTTTTTATTTTGCTTTGAGGAAGAAAATAGATGTTGAAAAAAAAGTGTTGGCTATAGGGTAGTTTTTAGTGATCACATGACTGCTATAACCAGCTGCTCATTGGAGGAGGAAAAAGAGAGTGAGGTTTATTTAGTTCCCTCAGCCTTATACAGCATTTCCTCGATCAGTGCAAGGTATGTAAAAATAACGTACGAACATCTATGTCATTTTTGTTGGCTGTGAGCCAAACTGCAGCCGTGGAATACATTGGATGACTATGAGAGCCATGGTGGACTAGCTTAGAACAAACACTATTTCTGAATGACTGCAACCTTTGTGAAATACTCGACCCAGGAAAATAAAAGAAGACATACAGTATCACACATTGTTTTCTGCTGTGTTGTGCACACTCACTGTATACGTTTATTGAGCTATCTAAAGAGCACAAAGTACGCTTCTGAACCGCAAGACTGTCCATCATTGACTGCCTGACAACCAAATCTCACGATACTGCCGAGCCAAAAACCACAAACCAGTGTTGCCATGTCCGCTTATTATAAGCGACTTTGGGCTTATTTTTCTGTGAAGTTGCATGCTTGTAAATATTGGTAGCTGTGGGTTGCGTTTTTTTGGGCTTGTTTCTCAATTTTAAAGAATTATTTCAAACAGTGGTTCTCAAATATTTCATGTCATGGACCCCCAAATTGATATGTATTTGTCCATAACCCCCATCTGAAATTGTTTTGGGCCAGAGAGCCTCGACCAGATTTGTGTACTTAGAATGTTTCAAAGATTTTCCAAATATTCCACATTAAATGTGGAATATTTGGAAAATCTTTGAAACATTCTAAGTACACAAAGTACACAAACATTTTTAAAAAATCTGGAAATAACATTTTTATTTCCAGATTTTTTTTAAATCTATAAGCTCACAACGCGTCGCAAATAGTGTTTGTTCACAAGCTGTTCCAGCAGGCTGCCATAGGTTCCAGTTTTGGCTCCCATGCACGCCAATGGCGTCTGCCCGGCTCATAGGCCGACTGTACCTTCTTCATTATAGCCTTGAATCAGTGCCCAGGTGAGACAAGATGGCTGCCCCACTCAGCCAATCACTTCCCCTGATGGGGAAGTGCCAGCCCCAGACAGGCAGAGTGGGAAGAATGTTTGCTTCACTTAACAACACTCCCATTAAAGCTTCACTGTTGGATAGTGTTGCTAAAGATCAAACAACTGCCAGAACCATCCGAGAACTGATATTGAGATTGATTGATATTGAGATTGAAGTCAGTTGTCAAGGACTTCTATTAGAGGCCATGAGCGAGTTATGGAACATTATGATGGAGCAGACATAGTCATTGCCACATTTGGATTCTCAAATAGGTAAGACTGCATCATTTTTAATTATTGGTTAGTGCTGCTGCCGCCGTGCAGAACCTGTGTAGCCTAAAGGTCAATATCATGTTTGTGATATGACATTCTTTACAAATGTCATTCATAATAATCAGGGAGGACAATTTCACATGATTGATATTACACCTGTTGAGGTGCGCAGCGCAGGCCTGGTGATATCCTGAGTTAATGACTTGTTTTCTTATTCAATGTGTTGTGCTGTGAAAACAAGGTGTTTGTGTGTGTAGCTGATATTGACTTATTGGACCTCTGTGTCAAACGATGTCAGTGTGTGCATGGCTAGCTGCTGTTTACATTAATGCATGTCAGCTCTGATGTGTAACGTTCACATTTACCAGCTCTGTATAATTTGCCAGTACAATAAGTAATTCATTTGACTGTAAAATCCATCACACTGTTGGCAAAATATATAACATTATGTCTTTGTAGCCTGTGTGCGTGTGTGAGTGCGAGAGCACCTCTGCACCCTCAATTAATAATGTCTGCCCGACCGTGCGCGCGCGTGTGTGTGTGCATGCACGCGCGTGCGTGCGCATGCATGCACATTGTGTCAACTTGTGTGCGATATAACGTGTAGCATCATGACGTGTTGTGAGCTTGTAAATCTGCATTCCTTGGGTATTTTGGAACATTTTTGAACAATGTAAATGAAAATTTCACCAGGATACCAGGTTGAAAGGGACACCAGGTTGAAAGTAGTTAAAGTGCTGCATGTTCTACCTGTTCAGGCTGTGTCTGCACGCTGTCAGCAAATTTACCTATAAATCATCCATCCTCCTTGGTGGACTGAGCTGTTAGCACTGCTGAGCCTGATTGGCACACAGTGTTTGCCCAGGCCCTCATAAATTATTGCTCTACCGGACCGGTCCCTCTACCCTCTATCCAGCACAGCAGAGAGAGAGAGAGAGAGAGAGAGAGAGAGAGAGAGGGCAAACGGGGCACTGCCTTGTTCTCCTGCTTTCACTTCATAATAGATTGATGGTGTTTGTAAGTGTGCATGTGTGTCCTATAGCAGGAGAGGATGAACAACATGTTTATCTCAGGTTGAGAGGGAAGTGCACTCTTTCACCCTTACTTCTCTCTCGCTTCCACCCCCCTCTCTCTCTCTCTCTCTCTCTCGTCTATGATTCATAACTGAAAGATGAAGGACACATGTTATGTCATGTTCTTGAACAAGGGTTCAGAATGCTTTTCTGATGATATATCACTGTCTCTATCTTTGTTGGGTTAAGTAAAATAAATTGTAACTGAGCCCCATACGTGTTTGTGGTGAAGTTTATTAAGCTTCCAATCTGGGATACCAGAAAAAAAAAAGAAAACTGTGTGTGTGTGTGTGTGTGTGTGTGTGTGTGTTTGTATATATATATATACATATATATATATATATATATATATACATATATATATATATATATATATATATATATATATATATATATATATATATGTATATACATATATACATATATATATATATATATATATATATATATATATATATATATATATATATATATATATATGTATATACATATATACATATATATATATATATATATATATGTATATATATATATATATATATATATATATATATATATATAACTATATAAATGGCGACCAACTTCCGCACCCTCGGTGTCCACACCCCACAGCTCTGTTATCGACTAAACAACGCACCGCCAGACCACATGTCGCCAACTGACTCGCCACGCCGGCCGCGCTGAATTTACGCCTCGCGTAGGGGACATCTCACTGCTCAATACACCTTTTCCACCGCGCAACATAATTAATTCTACTCACCAAATGTCGGACAAAACGGAAGGGGAGGCAGCTTCGTCCCGTTTACCGTGCGCACGACCTCATCACAACAACAGCACGCAGCCGCTGCGGGGGTTTTTTCCTTTTTTTCCAAACTTTTTTTTTGGTCACCATTTTCTCCAGGCACCATTTCTGGTGTAACGTCGGGTGTTTCTTTTCACCAGCCAATCACCTTTCACGTTGCCACGTCCGTTGCCACGTCGCGCTGACGTACGCTAAACAAGCGCTGCCGTGCGCACAATGCAAACGAGCCCAAAGGCGCGCCAAAATCAGCCGACCATTGCTTAGACACAAAGTCAGACCTGGCAACGCAGCCTACGCCAATCATGTGTGAGAGATCTACAAGCTATGGGGCAGAGACGCCACCGTATCTTAGCAACAACTACAGCGCTCACTCTCATTGGTCGTGTCACGCTAAGAGCAGTCTCCAGACAATGGCATCGCAGACAGCTTGCTGTTACTGCTGTAGCCATCACAGGCAGTTGCAGCACGACGGACAGGGCGCTGTGATAGCTGCCATGTCGCTAACGCTAACCTGGTTGTCATGCCTGCAGCGGCTGTGCAATCACTTTGTCAACTATGCACGTTCGTGTGCTGAATGTCTATATTGCTGCTCAGTTCGTCCATTGTAGATGGTGTATGTTTGTGTGTGTCTTCTGGAGAACTATGTCGCTCCACAGCAACTACAGTAACTAACGTAATGGCAGGACCGCCCCGTGCAACAGATGTTAGGCTGCATTATGGTCATGTAGTAATTTCAGATAATTTCGCTCCGATTAGAGCAGTGTTTATCAACCCTTTCACGCCGCCCCCCCCCCCCCCCCCCCCCAAATACACGTACTTGATCTGGGACCCCCCCATTCTGTTTGACTCCGTTCCACAAGTAAATATTGTGAAAATAGCCGATCTACAAGCTCGAAACGCCTCACGTTCACAGGCTTTGTAAGCTTGGAGATCGGCTATTTTCTACATGCTTGCCTCTTTCTTACATTCTTTGCCAATGTGGCCCATGTTTTCATAGCATAGTTTATTGACTACTTCTGTTGCAGAAATGGCCATTTCCTTTACTTTCGGTTTTTTATTGTCTCCGCCAGGCCGAAAGGCATGGCGCAACACTATGTTTCACCCCCTGTCCGTCCGTCTGTGATAGCTAATCTCTCACATCGTTGACTTGATCGCAGCAAAATAACAGCCCGCTGTGGAGAGTCAGTGAGAGCTGGATAAACGACGTAAAATGTGTCAAAAGGAGTCTGTACGGCTGTCGATAAATGAACACATGACGTTGGTGGGAGAGCAGATATTGTGTCTTTTGGACAAACAGCAGCGTGCTGCTGATGTTTGTTGTGTGAAGCAGCTTAATGTCAGAGTGTTTGTGTTGGAGCGCCTCAGTGCGGCTGCAGAGTTCATGTGCAACCTCTTCCAGAGAGACACAGAGACACTAGAAACTCTGCTGGGGAAAAAAAACACTGCTGGGCATTGACTTTCCTATGGACATTGATCTACACACTGCAGGTATATCTGCTACACACACAACATCAAACTACACACTGCAGGTATGATGCAGCGTTTGCATTACAGCCAGCATGCCAGCGTAGTTCCCATATGCTTTCAAGGTGGGCTAAACCATATGGACCCCATGTCAGCAATGTCAGCGGCATCCACTTCAGTCCCAACTGCGATGCCCATGCAGGCTATAAGTAGCTTCTACCTGGCCCTTAGGTGGGCCCCAACTAGCCATGTTTATGTGGGACCAAGGCGGGTCCTAACTGGGTTTGCCCATGCAGGCTTTAACTGGGTTCTACCTGGGCCCTAGGTGTACCCTAACCAACCACAGTGCAGTGCCCATCGCTCCAATTGTTGTGACGTCAGGGCTCTCAATACTGCACATTGGTGGAGGAGGAGGGGCCGCAGGGCGACCGCACACATCGCTGAACCAATGGTAGCCCACGGATGTTTCCTCTGTGGATTTACAATCTGCCCCTCTATGCCACATATCAACCGCACTACAGGGTCTTCACTGACCGAGCCACGGCCCCACTGACCCTCATGACGCTACGCCACTTAAACGTGCGGCAGCATGCGCTGGGTTGCCAGGTTTGCACAGCCTGCGCCAGAAACAAGCAACCACCTTCATGAAAAAAAAAAAAACACCGAAATGGTCCGCAATGTTCCAGGGGTGTCCCCGCGCGTCCCAACACTCCACAGGGGGTCAGTGGACCATCAGGGGGTCCGCGGACCCCCTGTGGACCCCCTGAAACATAACAAATATTATTTCTTCAAATTTTTTCCTTTTTCAAACAAATTTTTCCACAGTTTCACTCCGCCGATTTGGGTCCCCCAATATACACACGGCTGGGCCCCGTGCGCGGCTGGGGTTGAGGGGGGCGTAGCCCCCCGAAACTCTAGTATATATATATATATATATATATATACTGTATATATATATATATATATATATATATGTATATATATATACTGTATATATATACACACACATATAGTGCCCAGATTTCTGCCACTAAGCCAAAGAAAATCACTGCAAACATGATCCATCTGCTAAAAGGCGTTAGAGGTTGATCCATCCAGAAAAGGCCTAGAGAAAGGTCATGGGGCTGAGGCTAAATCCTCTAATTTGTGCTGTGCTAAATGGAGCATTATGTAACGTTTGGCATGCCTAACTGGGGAGCTTTTAGTGAACATCTTGTACCGGATGCTAATCCTGCCAACAGTGAGCGGCCAAGGAGAGAAACACACCCAATATGTAAGCGCACTCTGATACGCAACAAAGGATGGACATGCATTCATATCTGGATATGCAAAGTTAGATACTGGCAGGAACATTGCACCGTATAGCCATGCCACTATTGAGTCCTTCAGTCAAATCTAGGTCTGGTGAGGGTGCATTCAGTCACTGGGGACCTACTCATTGGAGCAGGTTACCTAATGACGATTGCGAAAACTGTAACCTCTTTTAAAGACTTAACTACTTAACCCCTATATACTTAGTCCTACGACAAATAGTGAAAATGTATAAATAATAATACAGTATAGTAAAACTAAAAGGATTCAAACTTTTTTTTAAATAGTGTCCTTGTAGATCGCTATTCATCGTGAAGCTTATTGAGTTTGCACTTGCATGAAATGTTCAGTACTATACAAATAAAATGGACTTGAACTGACTCGAGGAACCCACCGGTGAGAATACGAGAGTCCAAACAAGTCCATGAACCAAAACAACTAAACAAAACAACACATAATCCAAGCTGAGTAACACGCTTACACTTCAGTGCACAAATTTGATGACATTGTTCAACTCATATATCAATTTCTTCCACCGTTGTGAACAAGAAAAATGTTCAAGCTATAAAGCCATATATATCTGTGATGCAAAAGCAATGTGTCGGCAGGGGGGAGGGGGGGGGGGGGGGGGGGGTTTGCAGGGTTTACACTCACCAGAGGCTTCACAGTGGCAAGAGGGTGAAGCATGAAGCACTAGCTGTGCGCTATGCACCGTGCGCTATTCACTGTGCCTCGCCATCCAACCTCTCCCTGCGCTTCCCTCCTCACAACAAACACAGAAAATCTATTATGCCTTTTCATACACTGTGTATATAGCGCACAGTACATTTCTATTAATTTCCGCAAATCCCCTCTTTACAACCACAAAGGGTTACTGGTATGTTAATGGATAATAAATCTATATTTAAGAGAGTGGAAATCCAATTTGAGTCGGGGCTCTCCAGCCGATCCCAGATTTATCCCTATACGTGGAAGGCTGGAGGAGTAATCGGCTTTGTGTAATAAAATGATGATGATGACTTTATCTGACATTTGTAAAAAGGGGGAGTCCTAGATTTCTGTAGGTCTGTATTATCGGAGCCTATCCACCAAGTTAATCCTCTAACTGACAGGAGAGAGAGGGAAGACTGAGGTGGGAGAGAAAGAGACAGAAAGATGTGGGCGGAAGGGAAAAGGAGAGAAAAAGGAAGAGTGAGCGAATGAGAGAGAGAGAGGGAAAGATAATGAGCGGGAAAGAGGGAGGGAGAAGAAATGTTGGTCCTGGGAGTAAATATAGAGGTTATATTGAGTTTGCTGGAGGAATGTGTTTGCTTAGAGGCGTGTGTGTGTGTGTGTGTGTGTGTGTGTGTGTGTGTGTGTGTGTGTGTGTGTGTGTGTGTGTGTGTGTGTGTGTGTGTGTGTGTGTGTGTGTGTGTGTGTGTGTGTGTGTGTGTGTGTGTGTGTGTGTGTGCGCGCGCATATATATAGTCCATATATGTGCTCCTGCGTGCTCTCTGCATGTTCACCGTGAACCTTACCCCCAGCCTCCTCACCTG
Organism: Gymnoscopelus microlampas; assembly: GCF_963454915.1. NCBI lineage: Eukaryota > Metazoa > Chordata > Actinopteri > Myctophiformes > Myctophidae > Gymnoscopelus > Gymnoscopelus microlampas. The sequence goes on along the minus strand of NC_139955.1, from coordinate 18,897,738 downwards.
TACCAGAGAGGAAGATGATTACATTCAAAGAGGTCAGAGTTTTATCTCCATGGAGATCCCAGGAGGAACACGGATATGGAGAAGAAATGCTTAATGTTAATGCCTCAACTACATCTGCAGTAGAGCAGCGAGTGTGTGAGAGAGAGAGAGAGAGAGAGAGAGAAACAGAGAGCCTGGAGAGGTAGTGGGAGAGACAGATAGAAAGGTACACAGAGCTGTAACCAGCTAGTTGTTTATGACACAGGCAAAGGGCTGTCTCATAATGGTGCATTTACACATTAATCCAAGCTGATTCTCCCTAATGATCTGAGGAGCACACGTCACGCCACTGCGCCTCAGCGGCATCAAAACACATCAAATGAAATCTTCCTTTGCTTTTGCCCCAAATCTGCCCTTTTTCTCCTACGCTGTGTTGCACATGCACAGCGCTCCTCCGGCACTTTCTTTCACGAGGCCCGATTCAATTAATGTGGCTGTGAGTTAAGTGGGCCCTCCGGGGTTAAGGCCTGTCACGTCAGATGGATCTGTTTGCTTGGAGGAATGGGAGGATCCCACAGTTGACTAATCCTGCAGAGGCCAAAGAGACTCATCCGAGCTTCAGGTTCTGGGCTTCCCTTCAGAAGCCCACAGCTCAGAGGAATTTAAACTAGGATCCTACAAGTCCCTTATGAATATGAACTCAGAACCTGCCATCCAACCTCCCCGCCGCCCCCTGAACTGGTAAACCGAGATGATATGAAAAATGTATTTTTAACCCCTTTAACCCTCCATATTGTGCACCTATTAAACAATAAGAATAAAATAATGTATATATATATATATACATACAGACACACAAAACTATAAGCTAAACTTTTCCCTGTGAACCTCCCTGAAGTAAGACATTTTATATTTATTGCACTGTGTGACAAATTTAAATTTGGACAAGCGTCTTCCTCAAAATCCTATAATGTTTTCTTTTTGAAAAACAAAATATGACTTATCAATTTAGCTTGAACCAACCCATTTCAATCAATAATATGATATCCACCGATAAATGAATCTTCAACTTGTTATGACACGCCCAATTTTCAACGTGCAAATTAAATTCCTCCTAAAGTTATCCTGCCTGCCTATCCTGTTGCACTAAAAAATACCTCACGGTACGGTTAGATACAGATGCATTAAGATCATATGAAAACGCTGTTTCATCTGGATTCTAAAGCTTCAGCACAAGATGCTCTCTTTTATTTAGGAGAAACTCTGCGATGGAAGTGCATGCGGTTTGAACGTCTCCAGATGGATAATGAAGGCATGTTTAGCCTACTGTTCCATAAAGATCACTGTAGCAACAGCTAAACAATGGGAGATGTACAGGCTGATTCCTGGCTTGTTTGACAGTACCTTTTTTTTTTTGCAAGGGTTGTTCAAGCTGCCTCATTTGTAGAATAACTGTGCGCGGCATAGTGCTAGCTGGCTCTGGCATTGGTGTTATCAGCTGGCGCCAGGCTAATTGATGAGGGCACGGCAGTCAGTTCTTCCAGAGATGACTTGTGCATGAACCCCCGCTATGACATGCCGATCTCTGTTTCTCTTCTTTCAACACAATGCCGACGGCAGGCAGTCCTCCCAAATGAAAAGGCTGTCATACTGCTAGTCGAGACGCTAACAAAATATCAAGGGGCTAGACGCCTACATGTTCAGTGTTGGCATTCAGCACAGCACAGCCATCTTGGAGGGAGGAAAAACATTGTTGTTTCATACCTGCCATATATTTATTTGTGTTCACATTTAACAGCAAATTCTTGAACGTGAACAAGAAACAATAGTAGATGCACAAGCTTGGGAATCTCATCAACAGTGTTTTGTGTCTCAGTTCACACGGGTACAGGAAGCAGTGTTTTATTCCTGCAATCTTCAGGGCAGGCCTCTCTCAACTAGTTTGTGGACATTACCAAGGCTTCCAAATATAAACAGAAACATAGAATGAGTTTATTGCATCATGTACTGTACGTTAATGTTGGCAGCTATGAGGGGTGTGTGTGTGTGTGTGAAGTTAATAAAAAAAGCCAGCTTAGGTTTAGATGTTATAAACCTAACAATGTACAGTATGTGTGCTGCCTGAGGCTCACTTGCTTCGGACACACCCACACACCCGTGCGCAAGCACAACTCTTTCCAAGCTGTTGCTTTGTTGCTGTAGGGTTACTTACTGTAGTAAGTAGAGTGTGAGAGACAATGACCTGTGAAAGAGTGAAGAGAAAGTAAGAGAGAGAGACAGGGAAAGAGAGGCACAAGAATACATTACAGACTTTACAATTACTATTATATGTTTACTTGTAAGAGACCTATTCGTATTCGGATGGAGTGGCTTATTGTCTGTATCAGTCGAGAACAAGGGAATCTATCCCCTTTTCAAATCCCTTGGAGATTTATTGCTGAGGTGGAGCGCAACACAAGTCTTACATCAGCTCTCAGTACTTACTACACATCTTAGTTACCCATGCTGTGCTACAGCACTCATAAGCTGAGTTGGTGGTGTCCAGGATCAAGCCCATGACCCTTGTGGTCCAAAGGCGAGTGCTCTACTGCAGTAAAGCAAAGCAAAGTTTGTTGTTTACCCAGGGTGTCGGACTAAGCACGAAGCTTGTTTCCAGCCGGACCCTGCATGGAAGCCTTGCTCAAGGGCTATTCAGCGGTGATTCATGATTGATGTGATGAATTGGGGAATCGAACTAGGGACCTTCCGGTATCAAGGCCGCCCCTCTAACCACTAGGCCACCGCTGCCACCAGTGGTTCTCAAAGTGGGGTCCAGGGGGTTACAGGGGTTCCCCAGCAAAATTACTTAATATAGAATAATGAATAGTTTTACCACTTTAACCCTATACTTTGGCTATTCGAATATAGCCCAATCTACAAGCTAACATGCGACACGTTGTGAGCTCAGATCTGCTATTTTGAAAATAATAATAATAATAATGACATTTTGAATAATTTTGCAAAGATTTAACAACGTAAATCTTCTCTTTTCAGGTGAGGGTCCATGGCCAAATATATATAAATTTGTGGGTCCTTGACATGAAAATGTTTCAGAACCACTGTTGTACTGTCTGAGCTACCCGAACACAAAGACCAAACTGTACACTATTAAACATAAATGTTGGCATTTGATATATTGTACCAGATTTAGCTTCAGTTAATTTCCATCTGCAGTCCCTTGGCAGGTTACAATTAGTAAAGCATAAAATCTACAATGACTCACTCATAACATAGACTCTGGGGGATATGAAACTAAAGCCATCAAATCAAATGCAATCCAATTATTAGTGATTACATGTTTGTTTAACTTTAATCTCACAACGCATCGTGCTACAACACGTAGTGAGCTTGTAGATTAGCTGTTTTGAGCCAAGATATTTAGTGTAGCGCAAAAACGGGAGGGGGCCTAGTATGGTATGGAACTCCCGTACGTATAGAGTTTAAGTGGTTAAAAGAGAAGGCCGACTGACCACAATTTGGTAGTGCAGTCTGTGCATGGTGTACTAAATTCACAGACAGAAGGGGAGCAAGGGAAAAGGGCAGAGATGGAATGAGGGAGGCAGGAAGTGGAAACAAAACAATATCGGAGTGCAAGCAAAGAATCCCTGAACCTGGCAACCCTAGAAAACTTTACACCTACCTATTCAGCCGTGGCTACAACGCTCCTCTATCCTCGCTCCTCTCTCTTTTTTCCGGCTCCCTGCTGTTATTTGTTTATTCATCCATACATTCACTCTGGCCTCAAGGGCAAATGAGGGCAAAGCCGCCAGCTTATTGAATTAATGCTGCCGGAGCGCATTAAGCAAAGGTCCTCTGCTCGATTTTCCCACTCAATACCGTGGCATTAGGAAGGCCGAGTCAGGGAAAGGTGGTCTGCAGGGTGGTTCAGTTTCAGCCCTTTGAGGGGGGCATGCTGGGAAGACTGGCCCCTGAGAAAGGTCACCGCTGATGCTGTGATCTGACGTGTTGCCCCCCCTAGATGGTCCTACCCTCTGGGCTGCCTGCGGTGATAGAGCCAGGGACACCAAAGCTAGAGCCAAGCCTCGAGGAAAAAGTGTTCTGGGCTGAGGGCAGCCCAGCTGGTAACATCTTATCACGTCTTTTAAATGTTTATCTCATCTTATCATGGTTACACACACACACACACACACACACACACACACACACACACACACACATATATACACAAATGCACAGCCACAGACACATGCACGCATCATCTTTTTGTGCAGGGCAAGGCCTCTCCTTTGGTTCAGTCTCATGAAACCTTGTCACCATGACAACCTAAGAAAAGGCAAAGTACCTCATTAGTAGGGATGTCCGATATTATCGGCCTCCCGATATTATCGGCCGATATTAGCATAAAAATTGATATCGGGAAAATATCGGTATCGGTTTTTGAAAAAAAAAAAAAATTTTTTTTTTTTTTTTTTTTTTTTTGCTTTATAAATAAGTTACAGGAGTTCTTACTGTATATGGTGTGTGTGATATGACATTTGAGCTTACCCTAATCACAATAATCCCCGCATATATCGGTATCGGTTGATATCGGTATCGGTAATTAAGAGTTGGACAATATCGGTATATCGGTTATCGGTAAAAAAGCCAATATCGGACAACCCTACTCATTAGAATGTCCCTGATGATGCCCAGCACCCAATTCCTTCTTTTCTTTGATTATCTTTTCATTCCTCGCTCCCCTAATTAGTGTTTAGCTTTGTTACAACTGTCACAACTAATGATATGTAATTGATAGTAATTGCATGCTTGAACATTTGTATCGACATCTGATATTTGTTTAGACATGATGACCTTATCACTAGGGGTGTGCCGATATATCGTCCCGCGATATATCGCGATACGTTTTCGCGACAATATGTATCGTTTTGGGGGAAAAAAATATCGTTTTTGAAAAAAAAAAAAAAAAGTTTTTTTTTTTTTTTTTTTTTTTTTACAATCATAATAATCAGGCATGGAAACGGCCCCGAAGTGAAAAGAGTGACAACATGTTTTTTTTTCGGGTCAGGTGTCATACTATTTGGATTCAAAACGGCTATTGTAGCTGAAAAGCTACAAGTTTGCATGTCTGAATAATGCAAAAACAGAATTATTTGTTTGCATTTTCTTTTTTTCTCCTCCATATATTTTCATAATAAAAAAAGTGCGTATCGTATCGTATCGAAATCGTATCGAAGTTGTGAGCCAAATATCGTATCGTATCGTTTGGTGAAATTAGTGTATCGGCACACCCCTACTTATCACTGATATACGGAGCACCAGAGTGGCTATAGAGAGGAGTAACTTATGAAAACAACAGAACAAAGCAATGTTCTATTTCATTTTAGAGTTATGTTTGATGTTTTTTTCGCTATGACCTTGCAGTATTTGTATTAATAAAAAGAAAAAGAGAAAAAAACACTATTTACCCACGGAAGGTGCTGAGCACTATGCTCTTTTACAGCAACATCCGGCACACTCACACAGATTAAAACCTGGGAACTGCCCAGTACGACCACAGTCTGTTGGCTTCTAAAACATAGCTTCACTGAGCAGTATGGGGTTCAGTGCCTTGCTTAAGGGCACTTCACTTCACCATTCACTTCCCCTCCCAGATTTGTTCTGCCGGTCCGAGGGGGGTCGGTTACGAACGCGCTCCTCTAACTTTAGGCCACCAAGCCACTCTATTGATCTAAAACTGAGAGCTGATTGTGTGCTTTTTATACAGGATTTGATTGTTTTGTTGTAGTTGTATACTGCACCGTCTATGTCTACACTGGATAGGCTGACAAGATGTTGAAAAACAGTCCCATTCTCATGTGTGCAAGTGCATATACACACAAATTAAAAGATCAAATGGATATTATGATTATTATGGATGAGGGACACTTTGAAGTCAATCCTAAAAAGAAAGATAGTGGCAGTGATAACAGCTGTTGTTGACATTACACAGGGGCCAGAAAGTCATCTTGAGCTCTGAATACACATTCTCTCATCAAAGCCATTGTCGGCCATTTGTGCCAAAGCAAGCATTGTGTGATATTATACACAAATGAAACACCATAGCATAATCACAGGATGATCTCATTACTTAAATCTAAATCTAAAGAAGCTTAGTCACAATTAATGCAGAATAGTTTGTATTTCAAGGGACTGAGCTTCATCCTACATATAATTAAGGAAACCTCTGTGGACAGGATCTGTCTGTTCAGAATCTGTCTGTCCTGCCCGGTTCTCCTCAATGGCTGGAGCAATTGATCTGAATTTGCACACGGCCATTGGCCATTAGCACACCATTGTACACCAAATGACGATGCTCGTTTTTAACTTTCCCAAAATGTAAGCTGTTTATTAGCGCTTTTATGTCACTGGAGATTCGGAGTTTGGGCTATGGGAGCCGTCGCCAATCTTGCCATGGTTATAGCGCCCCAAGCTATGGGATGAATGATCAAACTGCGCACGGTCGCTGTTAGACAGAGAACGCCAAACTAACCCAAACTGCCCATACTTTGGGTGCTCGCATCACCGGATGGGTATGGACTGAGGATAATAAAGCCAACCGCAGATGACACAGATACACTATGAGTACAGTGACAGTCATGATTAATATTAAGAAATAGCATCTGTATTGACATTGTTCATTCTCAATAAGTCATTTCTTGACATTTCACTTGGATAAATAATATGAGATGGAGACTATATAAATAATCACTTCTATTTCAAGATTTTTTAAAGGTATTGGAAAATTCTGAATATTTTCCACCTATAATGGTGGTACTTCTCTGAAGGAAAAGATGAACTACCTAAATGCACTTTTTCTTAGTGTGATTGTGCAGTCCCCCCTATCTGCACAGCTAGTAACTATGTTAGATTTGAAGTTGATGAAACCAGACAAAGAAGGGGGAGCATAATCTTATGAACCAGACATTTGTGTATTTGATGAGGTTCTCTAAGCAGCTTATACGTCTTTAAAATAACTTGACAATGATGAAAACTGAATGGCTTGTTGTCTTAACGTTTTTAAGTGCTTGTTTGTATAATGGTTCAAGGCTGAGTGGTTTCAAGGCTGTAGAGAGTGTCAGAAAGTACTGTATGTGATGTGGGAGAGGTATGTGTCCATACCGTACCATAGACATTAGTGTTTAACACCGGGATTCCCGGGATGCGGGAATCCCGGGAATTCGGGGATTTTTACCATCCCGGGAATTCACTTCGGTTCCCGGGCTTCCCGTTTTTTTTTTTTTTCTTGTTAGAAATGAATACTAATTAGTAGAAAGGCCTATCTACAGCGTGGAGGAATTATTACTATTATAATTAGCCAAGTTACTTGCCGCGTTGCCGACCAGGGCAGGGTCCCATCGTCCCGTTGTGAACCATGGGACGCACTGAATGTAACAGTAAATGAACAAAATAAAACACAAGTGGCCGTGATGCCCCATGCCTGCCCTGCGCACGCTGATTTCACCGTTTCCTCTGCTGTCAATATGGTAGACACCAGTTGACTAGTTCAGATTCAACATCATCAAGTGAAACGCTGCATAAACAGTAGGTAGGTTTGATCGAGCCTATATTCCAGCTTAAAATGCGCACAAGCCAAGCAATGCTTTTGATAGAGAGAGAGGACAGACCGGAGAGCTGGAGAGAGAGAGAGAGAGAGAGCGAGAGAGCGAGAGAGAGAGAGAGAGAGCGAGAGAGCGAGAGAGCGAGAGAGAGAGAGAGAGAGAGAGAGAGAGAGAGAGAGAGAGAGAGAGAGAGAGAGAGAGAGAGAGAGAGAGAGAGAGAGAGAGAGAGAGAGAGAGAGAGAGAGAGAGAGAGAGAGAGAGAGAGAGTATTAGACCGATGTGGTCCGATTTTTTAATCATCATTAATGTAGCCTACCCTACCTACACTTGCATTTTAGAACGTTCAAACTACCATTTTACTAGAACTACCCAGTAGAACAAGTGAACTGCACAACAGCTGTCTGTCTCATTGATTGTCAGTGCTGGCAGCGCATGCATTGCACATCAACATCACACTACAAAACTCCACATTTGATCAACAACAAAATATAGATTAATACAACATACAGCCAACATCCCAAAATGGAGTCTTATATTATCCAGCAAGTAGCCTAATATAAATTAATAACTGCAAACAAATGACAAGTTTAGGCTATCAAATCAATATCCTACAAAAGTAGAGAAAAGCTGTGACCTCACCGGCGCTCTGATGGACAATAAATACATATTCCTTTTGCAAATTCTCTTGTCAATAATGATACAAATGGAACGTTTATTTCAGCAGCTAGAGTTTGACATTGTTTGAGTGCGTTTTGAGCGCAGCTCCTCGTTAAGTTAATTGTCTTCACCCGCTGCGCAACAGGGCAGATCTCCGGCAGGGCACTATAGGCTATTATATTTATATATTATATTTATATGATTTTAAAAAAATCAAATTAAGTAATTATTAGTGCAAGTTCATAGGTGGACACAATAGGGACATTTGGGCACCTCGGTGTAAAATTGGCTATTTAAGTATCTACATAATTGCATTTTAGTGGGCACTTTTTTTTTTTTTTACCCTTTAACGGGAATTCCCGGGAAGCCCGGGAAAAGGTCTGAAAATTCCCGGGAATTAAAATTAGCTATTTCCCGGAAAATGTTAAACCCTAATAGACATCCTTGGCCCTTGACTACTTTTATAACCTCGCTTTCAGATACAGGTCTTATAGAACTGAATTTGTGAGACACTCTGCGCCATGGTAACTATGACACAACAAAATGTTGATTGAGGGCCTGTGCCACATCAGCCAGATTGGTTCAATTGGTTTTGTTATGGTATTGTTTTGATTGTTAATTTTGTACCTGATACCATAGGTTTTGAATTACCATGAGGATTTTCAATGATTGTGATGAGGAAGTCTGCCTTTACTTCCTTAGTTCTCTTATTGCTTATCTTTCTTAGCATGGCAAATGCCTATATGGGACAGCTTTGATTTGGGGGGCTATTTGTAAAGCATTGTCCCACTCTTTGAAGAATGTTTGGACATTATCATTCACCCAGAGGAGAGCCTGTTTTTGCCTTGAAGTCCTCTAATTAGTTTTTTGGGGATGCCAAAGATGGTACTATAATACTATTTAAATGTTTTGATATATACAGTACATGTAAATAGGAGGAGGGGCTCTAATATATAGAAATATAATAAAACATATATTATATTTAATTATATTAAATGCTGTAACCAAAGGTAGACAGAGCAGCAAAAGGAAGTAATATACAGAAATCAACAAAACAGAATAGAACTCAGAAACAAAACCTCCAATAAGGATTACTGGTTTTGTTTTATTTGTTTTATTTTTTGTTTTTGTTTTTTTCTCAGGCACACACATCTTTGCTCCTGGTTTTCTCAATTACAGTAGATAGCAGATTTGCGCTTGTGCTGCGAAACACATTGAGTGCATTTTCTAAATGTGGAACAATGTTGGCGATGAATGGTGACAGCTTTGTGAGAACAGTAACACTACTTCAATTTAGCGAGCATCTCAGCTCACTTGGGAGGTCTGGGCCAACACACCTGCTCCTATCTGTTTCCATCTCTACAACCGTGGAACACTGGTACACTGTGTGTGTGCATTTAGTGTGAACATGGTTTTATAAATGGCTTCCCCTTGTCTCCCACGGCATGGGCGTTTCACTTTACTCTCTTGGTCTTTTATCTATTTATGCATCAGATAGAAAGGGACAGAGGAGCACATTTAGGGGAGTGGAAAGTGTATCCTTAAGAATTTAATAAGAAAAGAGATCTTGATGGATTACAGACCTTCTCCACTTTTCAGACAGTTTCAGAATGATAAATCACAAAGGCCTTTTAAACCCCCCCTCTTTCCTCCTCCCTCGGTCTCTCTTTCTTTACTCTCTATCTGTCTCCCTGTCTTCCCCCTTTCTCTCTCTCTCCCTGTCTCTATCCCTGTCTCTCCCTCTCTCTCCCTCTCTCTCCCTCTCTCTCACTCTTTCTTCATCTTGCCCTCCCTCTCATCTCAGGAGCCTTGGCTTTCAATTGTAAGAGATTACAGGAGCATAGCCAGACTCCGGCCCGTTGAGGATCTGTTATTAATATTTATATGCATATGAAACAAGCTGTGGGCGAACAGCTGAACCCTCTAAACCCATGTGTATATGGGCTGAGACCTATATGTGTGTGTGTGTGTGTGTGTGTGTGTGTGTGTGTGTGTGTGTGTGAGTGTGAGTGCTGGCGTGCCAGCCTGCCTTTATCCACCCATATCTGACACTAAGCACTTAACAGTGCACGGTCCCAGGCCAGCTGATCCAGGGGTGTGTGTGTTGAAACCTCCTGCTGTGTTTTCCACCAGGATCTGATTATTAGAAAGACCTCTGGCTCCCCTGACCGTCAAGGTTAAACAGGATGAGGGCACTCTGTGTGTGTGTGTGTGTGTGTGTGTGGTGGGAGCTGTTGACGGCGGGCGGGGGCCCCTTATAACCAGTAAACACATGTGGAGCCAGGCAGCCAAGGCTATCCGACAGCCAATATCCTGCTGGTGGTCCGACCAGAAGGACAGTAATCCTTCATACATAATAGATAAACGTAATCCTCTGAAACGCAGAGATGCTAGCACCGTGCACCACCGAGGCCCTGCCACTGCTAACGGATCAGACGCCAGGTCTCCCCACCTCTCCACCTTCATTAATACTCAATTACAATGCATGCTCCTCCAGCCCCGGGACCCGTGTCTCAATGCCCCAGTAAACCTGCCCTCTTGTCAGGAGCAGTTATAGCCGGCCCGCACGCACTGATATAATGTCATGTAGTATCAGAGTTAAGTGGAGAGGACCACTTTTCCCGAACAGCGCCTCTCACCGCGGCCACTTGACATCTGTCATGCGAGGAATCAAAAGAGCCGTTGAATGCTTTAGGTCTGAAGGAACTCACTGGTCAAGTGGATGTGTCATGGAATATTGGCGATCAGAAATGAAGAGAGTTTATTCCATAGGCCTTCACATTGTGCACGGCAACATGACACTTTGAACATCAGCTCCTTCAGGTTTGTCATATAAAAGGTTTACAGGTGTAAAGGAGTGGGTGAACATATTTTCAGTACAAGCACCCAATGTTTTGCAGTTAGAAAAATGTAGTTAGAATAGATAACGGAAGAAAGGCAAAAAGGTAGATAATAGGACAACAATATATAATATATGCGTGCTAAAAATATATCAAAACTAGAAAAAGTGCTCCTCGGAGCACAGGTCTCCGCCAGGTCAGGTAGGTTATTGTGGCCTCCTGGTGGCGCTATAATATGCCAATGTGAAAAGGGTGCCATTTCTTCTTAGGCCTTGCACGGCAATCGGACACTGCATTCATGATTTGAGGCATTTTGTTCAAAAAATGTGTTTTGCTAAATTAGACCTGCTGGTGGCGCTATAACAGGCAAATATTAAAAGGGTAGCATTTGTTCCTCAACATAGTGTGAATGTGCGTGCAAAGTCTGACCACAATCGGACGCTGCGTTCATGATTTGCGGCATTTTGTTGAAAACGGGCCACACCTGCAAACTTAAGATGTGAATTTTAGCCAATCGGGATGGAATATGAAAAATAGATCCGCCTTGATCACATGACTATAGAGATCATGTGTACTGATTTGCGTGAAATTTGGATAAAATCGGAAGAAGTAATGTAAAGAAATATGTTTTACATAAGTCTGCCTCCTGGTGGCGCTATAAAAGGCAGATGTGAAAAATGCAGGTCAAAGGTTTTTCCTTGACCTCTAGGGAGTGCACATACAAAGTTTTACACAGATCGGTGCAGTTATAGGTGAAAACACAAAGCAGCCTGTTGTAGCGCCACCATGAGGCTGATTTCAAAATTCTCAAGTGGCAGTTCTTCCTCGGCCTAGTGAGAATGTGCGTGCAAAATTTCACGGAAATTGCATGCTGTGTTCATGATTTGAGGCATTTTGTTCCAAACGGAGCAGTCCTGCAAACTTTGGAAGCCATTTTTAGCCAATCCAGATGGAATATGAGAAATCTGAAAAAGTTGTTTGGTTTAATGACTATAGAGATACTGTGTACCGATTTGTGTGACGTTTGGACACATTTTGTAGGAGTACTGTCATAAAATGTGTTTTAGCAAAAGCGGCCTCCTGGTGGCGCTATAACAAGCCCATGTGAAAATTTTGGGGCAGAGGGTCTGAATTGGCATCCAGGGAGTGTGTGTGCACAGTTTGGCTGCGATCAAGCCAACGGTGGCAGAGATTAGCTGTCCACAGACGGACGGACAGACAGACGGACAGACGGACGGACGGACGGACGGAGGGTAAAACATACTCTCTCGCCATGCCTTCGGCCTGGCGGAGACAATAATAAGCAGTATAAGTGTATAAGAGGTATCCTCTGGATTCATTCATAGTTGTTGCCTCATTATGATCATCATGCTTCATATTGTGAGGCATGGCGGCATCATGGCATGTACTACAATACATGCACATGAGCCAAGAGTTTATATCTCTGCTGTCCGGCAGAAACCAGCTAACTCCAAAATGATAATTTTTCAGGAAATGAAAAAAGTGGAGTTAGGAGGTTTTGTTCATCATTGATAATAAGAACAGCTGAATGGACCAACAATAAGGTTGGAGGTCAAAAGGGGGTGGAGCCTGGAATCAGCAAAACCAGCTAACTCTGGTGGATTTAGCTGGTTAACAGAAAGTTTGTGGATCCAATGGAGTTAGCTGGTTTTGTCAGAAGCACTTTTTAATGCTTTTCATTGGTTCAATATTTATTTTACCAACACACAGAAGTAAAGGGTGTTCAATGGCCCTGATTTATGGAAAAAAATGCAAAAGCGTCAAAATGGAGTTAGCTGGTTTCTGCCTGACAGCAACAAATTATGCTTGTTGCTGTGTTGTTGTGGCGTTCAGAACTCATTCATACTGACAACTCTTCCCATTCCATTCATGTTACTGTGTTAAACATTCCCAAACATTTTTCAGAAGCTAAACCTCCTTTGTTCGTTCACTACATGTACATTAATTGCCTCTGCAGTTTATAGCAGCTTGCTAGAGCTGCTCCAGGAACACACAGAGGAATGTGGGCGTTTCCTTCCTTCTTATAGCCTGTGAGGCAAAAGAGGCGTGGCTTTGGGGGAAATGGGCGTAGCTTTAAACAACGCTAAAAAAGTCCAGATTTACATCTGGTGTCCAAAGAAAATAACTACAGATTTTAAAGTTGGAACATACAAATTCATAGATCTCATAGAATGAAATTCGCTATGTCTCTGAAACAGTGTTTAAAGGAGTTGCATATGTTATTTAATACTGCACTTTTTATTGTTTAGCTTGCCGCAAGCTGCTATAAATTATTACTGTGTAATTGTTTTCTTGTTGAATTCAAAGGGTCATACTGTATTCATTTTTGTAGGTATTTCCCCACTGTGAAAAGCATGTTTTTTTTCTGACAAAGAGCTTTGCTTTGGGCTTGGACAGCAATGCTTTGGACTATTTTTCTCCTTTTTGTTGCTGATATTGGTCTGTTCAGTCAGTGTTCAATGGGCATCACTGCTCCTTGTAGAGCCTGCACATCTATTCAAGTCCACCTTGAAGCAGACATGTCTGGTCATGTGAGTAGGCCTACTAGAAGTCCTTGGGATTGGCTTTCAAAATAGTCAATGCATTTTGCCCTCAATACCCGCCTGACTGAATACCTCCAAAAAGTGAGCGACACCCACAACCACAATACTAGAAGGAGCGTAAACGACGATCTGGTAACATCCGCCTATAGAACAAACATGGGTAAATTCTCCTTCTAGAGCACTGCCACCCAAGTGTGGAATTCCCTGACCCCATCCCCAAAATGTGGTTCACTGGCTTCCTTTAAAACAAGCCTGAAAATCAACCTTTCAGGAGGCCAAAGGGGAAGGTAATTATCACTTCTCCCTCAGACAAGTAATCCCCCCCCCCCCTTTACCCCCATTCCCCCCGAGACCCCTTTTTTTTCTCTACATAGTGTTATTTTTTATATGTTGATGAATTGAATACATTGAATCCTTGCTGTCTTGTTTCCCCAATGGAAACAAGACAGCAAGGACTTTTTGGGTGTTATCCTTTTAGACCAAGTGTTAGACTGTACAATCCTCAGCAAAGTGTCTCAATTATGCAAGCTGTTCACTTACAGACACTGCATGCCCTTTTTCCTTACCTGTAAGGTCAGGCTGGACACAGGAGAAACATATTACTCCTCAGAATTGATTGAGGTGGTGTTTCATGTCCCCATGAACACTTCTACTAGTGTCATCATCATGGCCTAACATGAGTTGTTTGCAAGGAGAACTAAGCATAATTTATTTATACGCAACCATAATATTTGGGAGCAAATGTGGGACCTTGTTTGCAAGAATATACCACACACATATTTCTCATTGATAATCACAAATACACAAATTCGCAAAAATCTCTGAATTACAAGTGAACATTACATTGAAATGAATGAATAATTTAATGTTAACTGGATAATGCTATTTTGTCTTGTGTACGGGTTCAAAGCAGGTAAGGTTAAGGTCCTTCAGGTTTGTTTACAAAAAACACACTCAAGTTTCAGCATCACTAATCTCTCAAGAACAGATTCTGCTCTGCGTTGGAATCTGTCGGTAGCCGTGTTGACAACCCGTGCGCATTGGTTTCCAGTGGGTGTGCCTTCAGATCAGGAAGCAGGCCGCGTTTTACCCAATCAAATGTAGTGGGCGGGATTCACGTGTCCGTCCACCCTTCCCCCCTCGAAACTAACCGAAACTAATTTAACAATAGCGTCCTCGGAGCAGACAAAACCACGGAAAGATATTCACATTTTAACTTACTCTTTCATCATAGAAACAAGTGGGCTTATAACCAAAACCATCCATGTTCTCTGGGAGAAGTGGTGTTAGTGTTCCGTGTAGAAATATTGTTAGTGGGAATGAAAACATAGTCGCACCAACCGGAAGTGATGCGCTGAAGGCAGACACAAACCCCGGTTTCCTTGCGCACTGGTGTTACGTTTGCTTCCTGCCAGACCCAACAGACATATAACAAACAGCAGAGGTCGCTGTTTTTCATTTTCAGTTGGGTCTGGCTACGCGAGACTACAGCATCACTGACTCAACTAAAATGTCCCTACTGAGCACTCTGCCCTTGCATTTTGTGAGTCTCTCTGGATTAGGGCATCTGCTAAAGTTCTGCCCTCATCCAGAGCGACTCACAGAATCATTCAGCAGCTAAACACGCCACGATGCAACGTGTTGTGAGCTTGTAGATCAGCCATTTTTGCAACTTTTACGTGACACACTTTTACGGTGAAGTATAGGGCATTAATAAAGAAAAATAATTGAATTATGGAGATACAAGGTTTCTGCGGGCCGGCAACTATATTTGATATCATTTATAAATAATGGAAACTCACCTAAAAAAAACTCACATAAGTCAAACATGAGACTTATTGACTTCTGACCTGTAGGATGGATTTTCATTTTGAAACTCGCTGCCGTCTTTTCTTCCCCATTTCAAGGTATTTTTTACATCTAAGGCATTTAGCTGATCTGTCATCCAGAGTGACTAACAGCACGTGCAAGTTCCAACTGCACAACCAACAGATCCTTTTATTAAAATTGGCTTAAGGGAGGACCGGCCGGCGGGCCAGCTGGCGGACCTCTGACGTCACGCTCATGTCACCATGACTCAGCCATAACCATATAATAATAATAATAATAATAATAATAAACTTTATTTTGTATAGCACCTTTCATGACATGAAATGCAGCGCAAAGTGCTTTACAGAGCAAGAATACAGTTACAGTTACAACCAATTTAACAATAAAGCAAACAAAAAATAAAATAAAATAAAAGCAAAAGCATAAAACATTAAAATAGGCAATACAGTGAGGACTTAAAAATCAAAATATAAGGAGTTCCCAATGCCGCTACGCCCAAATATAGAGTGTGTTGTCTAACCTCAATGTGCCGTCATGGCATCAGGCGCAAACAGCTCCATATACTGGCACAAAAGGGTGTATGCCCATACAGTACATGATGACATCAGGGATATATGGGCATAAAAGGGACAAGGACTGACAGATACAGAGATCTCCATATATAGGCATATCAGTCAGATCAGCGGCGCAACATAGGTGTGAGGGATGCGTAGCGGCCGGAACCTGTAGTTTATGAAATGTGCTGATAGAAAATATATTCTCTGAAGATGTTGTAAAGTAATGGAAATACTTCCTCTTTTTTTGTGTGTATGTCTAGTATAAGCTACTCTGTCTGCCTGTCCTTCGGTCTGTAAATCACAAAAGCCAAAAAAAAGCTCACAAAAGCAAAAAAGATAAACCTGATTCTATAGGCCTATACATGTATAGTAAAGTCGCAATTGTGAGAAAAATGTACAACCAGCAATCCAAGCCTTTTTTATTTATACTCAGTGGTGGAAATGGGATTCCATACAATTCAATTCAAAGGAGCTTTATTGGCATGAGAAAACATACATTTGCATTGCCAAAGCAAGTGTCAAAATATAATAAAAACAGTTGAAAATGGGGGAAGTATATACAATATGACAGGTTATCACAAATGTATGTGCTTGTTTTTGTATACCTTCTTTTTATATGGGGGGCTTCTGGTGGCTCCATTCATAGTGGGAACACGATGCTCTGGGTTTAAGAGCTAACAATGCTTCCTGTACTGCTCTACTAGCATTGTTCTAATTAGATGACACCTTCTCCTTTCCTTTGTATTCTCTACGCAGCTTTACATTGCCCCATCAAGCCCCATTATATTCTCTCTCTCTCTCTCTCTCTCTCTCTCTCTCTCTCTCTCTCTCTCTCTCTCTCTCTCTCCCGTACTCTTCTCTCCTCCTATAGATGTGCAGCCCATCTGCTACCTTGAGGGCTCTTATGGTTTTTATGGACAGAAATATCTTTACCCAGCAGGTCGCTTAGTTCAAAATTAGTTGTCGCTTAACAGGAACGTGCAAACCCGCTTTGCGTTCTTCGTCTCTCTCTCTCTCTCTCTCTCTCTCTCTCTCTCTCTCTCTCTGGGCTAGGGTCCCAGGGGCCTCCCGGTGTGATCCTCAGGGTGTTTAGCTGTTAATCCGTCAGAGTAATTCGGTGGACAAACACTGCTGTGCTGTGTAATTCCCCAGTCCCTGACAAGAAAGGACAGTGGGGCCAGAGGCCAGCCTGGAGACTGATGAGCCATCCTGGCATAATTAAGGCCAGTGCATCCCCGGGGATGAACCTGCATCATTCCTCTATCTGCTTTTCTCTCTCTCTGTGTCTCTCTCTCTCTCTCTGTATCTCTCTCTCTCTCTCTGTATCTCTCCCTTCTTGTTTTCATCTTCTCTTCCATTTCATTCGGTCTCAGGTGGAACCAGATGAAACATACTATTCGGTGGCAAGTAATGACCAGGAATAAGGGGAGAGGATGACTCCGGTGGTTGAGGAGGTGGGAAAGAGAGTGACAGAGGAGGAAAAAACGGAATCTCTTAAGTCGATTGCTTTCTCAGCGTTTGGTTGATGCGCTTGTTTTGAAATGCATCGAGGTATTAAGAGGTATTTATTGTTCCCCTCTCTGCCACTGAACTAATTGCGTGTTTAATTGTTTTTCACACAATGATGGAGATTTTCCCAGGGACCCTCAGCTGGCTAAGACCACTTTATTTCCACATAATAGCTGTCAATTCCCCATTCAGTGTTTGGCCAGTTAAGGATTAGCCTAGAGAGGGGAAGAGTGGAAAGCAAGAAAGAGACACTTTTGCAGGAAAATGATTACAAATTCTACCATGACAAGTGTTTAAATCCCCTTTTCTATTCATTTGTATTCAAAACTTAATGTTTTAGTGGTTTAATTGTCTCATTGCATTTGTTTCTTTTGTTAGTTTTTTCATTTTACTTTCTTTTGTTTGCTGTATTTCTCAGCATAATTTCCAAGTTGTTTACTGTTTGTTTACGTTTACATGACAAGCAGCCTAATCAACACAATTCCAATTTACTTTAGGACAAAGACAGACAGACAGACAACACAATTCAACAACATGGCAATGCAAAGGGCTTTACACAACATTAAGAAACACATTATAAAATGACATTTGAATACAATTTAAAATAGTTATTAAAGAGTTAAAAGAATAGACAGACAGATACACAAACAAACAGACATACAGTACAGACTGTTCAAGGTGTGTGTGTATGTGTGTGTGTGTGTGTGTGTGTGTGTGTGTGTGTGTGTGTGTGTGTGTGTGTGTGTGTGTGTGTGTGTGTGTGTGTGTGTGTGTGTGTGTGTGTGTGTGTGTGTGTGTGTGTACTGATATGAAGAACACGACGGCCACTCTCCGTGTTATCCTTAAATATGAAGCACGTTAGTGATGTTATAGCATCACCATGTGACAGCTCTGGCTGTGGAGGTGGTTGTTACTGCTGATCCGACTGTGAAACACAGTGCCATGTCCCCTGGCAAGCTGGAAGATATCATCACAACACACACACACACACACACACACACACACACACACACACACACACACACACACCCCCCTCTACAACAGTCTAGCTAGAGAGAGAGAGAGAGAGAGAGAGAGAGAGAGAGAGAGAGAGAGAGAGAGAGAGAGAGGGAAATAGAGAGCCCTCTCTCTCTCCCACCTTAGAGTCCCGTGGGCTGTGTGTAAGAGCACTCTAAACCTTTCTCCATCGAAATATCCTTCTCCTATACCCCATCTCTCCTCTGCACACCTCTCCTCTGCCCCCCCCCCCCCCCCCCCCCTTCTCTCTCTCTGTCTCTCTCTCTATTGTACCTGCGGGCGATGGGTTTGATCTCCCCTCAGTCCTGCCACTCTCTCCTCCCCAAACAAATACTATTGTTGTCTCAACCTACGTGGAGTCTGCATTCTCTCAACAAACTGCAGGCGAACAGAGCGGGCTCCTGTGTGACATAAGCAAGCCAAGATCTGTTTGTAACTGCCTCTAACTCAGGCGAGAGTACATTCTCGCTCGGTACATTCAGAAACGTTTCAAAGGATGGTGTTATTACAGTACTTAAGCTTTGTTCTCTACCAGCATTTCTCCTAGGCCAACTGCTTTGTTGTAATTCCCGGCTGAGATGTTGGGCGGAACAGGGAGGATGTATAACAAAGAAGCCGTCG
Source organism: Gymnoscopelus microlampas (assembly GCF_963454915.1). NCBI lineage: Eukaryota > Metazoa > Chordata > Actinopteri > Myctophiformes > Myctophidae > Gymnoscopelus > Gymnoscopelus microlampas. The sequence continues at coordinate 18,878,566 of NC_139955.1, read as the reverse complement.
CCTTTATAAAGTGATTCCTCACTTTGTGTGAGTTTGAAGTGATCTGTATCAAATAACCTTGCTCACTCACTCACTCACTCAAACAAATGGTGTGAAATAGCACCAAACGTCCTCCTTTGGCTCGCATCATATAGGGGAGCCAAGTATGGATGGGACTATATGAAAATTTCATGTCATGATTATTGTGGCCAAAGAAATTTCGATTAACAATATAATTGCGATAATCAAAATATGCTTAAAACTCTTAAAATGCCACTTTTGCACCCCAGCATCCATATTTCTGGAAGCTACAACAGCCAGTCTTGTTGGCCACTGAACAGCTCCACTGAAGCAGTTGGGGGTACAGGGCCTTTGCTCAAGGGCACTTCAACAGTGGATGTTGAAGGAGGGGTCAGCGTGGGTCAGTCGTTTCCCCAGATTCCACCCGATTTTTTCTACAGGTCTGGGCAATCAAACCAGTGTACCTTTTGGCCACAAGCCCGCTGCTCTAACACTTAGAGCCACGAGAGCCACGTGCGGATGTGCCGCAAGCTGGCAACTTTGCCGCTGCAGTCAGCGCAAGCAGAGAGCTGTGCAGCAAGAAAATAAATGCTGTTCGGCCCAGGGGCCTGTGCTGGGGTTAATGCGTCCCTGGTGTTTGTGCATTCACCGTTCAGTCCAGCCCACTTCTCTAGCCATTGGCTGCGCGTTGAAAGGTCAGCAGCAGTGTCCAAGTTGAATTTGGTGGAACCTGCTATACTCACCGTGACACCAGAGCGCAACCGTACACAGCACTCTTCATTGATGTCAATTAGTTTAACTGTTTTCTTAAAACAATTAAAAGAAAATAGAGATATAGCTAATCCACAAGCTCACAACGTGTCATGTTTGTGAGCTTTTGGATAGACTATTTTAGCTATTTTTGTGTGGCACTTGTATGATTAAGTATAAAATAGGGCTTAAGTAGTTAATTAGACTAATTGATTTCGTTGATTGCAAAAAATCAGTTCGGTTGTGCTTCTTGATTATTCGATTAATCGCTACTGTAGAGCGATGTTTGCTCCGCGGGCTTCGTCGGTTCGTGTGAGGAACAGAGAATTCCCAGGCGGAGAGCTGATTGGCTCCATGGCGTCTCCCGGGTTGAAACGGATCCGGCAGGCTCTGAAATCTGCCGGTTCCCCCTTTTAATGCTGCCTTTCAACGGGGACCCTTGAAACGGCTCTCCTTAGAGACTCTGCCTTTCCCTTTGAACAGTGTTAATGAAACATGTGCAGTTACAGGGCAGAAACATGCTCGCTCCATTCAGCTGCACACACTTTCTCTCTCTCTTTGTCTCTCTTGCTCGCTCACCACACACACACACACACACACACACACACACACACACACGCGCGCAAGAGAAAGCAACCAAGCCTATTTGTTGCCCCTGCCCCTGAGAGAAAAACAAATAATTGTGATTCTATGTGAAAATGCCATTAGTCATCTGGGTGAGCCTCCATCTTTGATAGGAAGCATTATTGTGCGTGTTCCAGCCTCAGCTCGGCTTCTCAAGGGGCTGAGCAGCAGTTGTGTTCGAGAACCTCATTCATTCTGTCCTCGCGAAAACAACAGGGACCCATATGGCATCTCCATGTCTTTGGGTTGTAAAATTATTTCAGAAAAACACGTTTGGTTGAAGACAACAAAGTAATCAAGCAATTAAACCGAGTATGGTCAATTTGAAGCTCCTGATGGCGCTGATCCAGCTAGCGGTGAAGCATCTGTGAAGGCTTATAGCAGTTTAGCAAAGAGAAGAACTGTAGATCTGACTCTCCGGCGTGGGAAACCATCTGAGATGGTGACGTACAGTATACCACATTGTCACTAAATGGCTTCACGTTTGCCACACTTCTTCTTGTAGGGAAAGGAAACACAATTAAAAGTCAACACATGTAGCATATACAGTTAGGTAGGACGTCGGATGAGAGCAGTGCATGGCCACCTGGAAGAGAACAGGATGACAATCTGGCACATGAAGGCAGCGCCTCCCCTGATCTCAACACCCGGAGAACAAAGTGAGTCACTGGCATCTGTCCCTGCTGGTCCATGCAGTATTCATTACTGAGCCACTCAGAGATTCAGCGCCAGACCCGAGCTCAACCCTCAGATCAGCTGTTTCCAAATATTTTAAAGGTTATTTGACCTGAACAAATCACCGACCTAACCTTCAGGACAATGGTTATGCTTTTTTAATCTCCCTGACAAAGCAGCTGGAACAAATAAAAAGAAAATGCGTCATTATCACGGCCGTCCTGCAGCCACTGGACTCGGGGGTGACTTGGGGTCGATAGATTAGGAGAGAGTTAGTCAAACAAATGCGAATTAGCGTAAAAAATTGTTTGATTGGAGACTGTAATCTGTGTGAGTGCTGCATAGAGACAATAACAACTATTATAAATGGTAAACAGTGAATAAAAGGGGCATAATAAGGCTAGCATGATTAGATGAAGAGGGAAAGGTCACAGCAGGTTGATGCATCTGTCTCATTAGCTGCTTTATTTGTGTCCCTTCATTTACCCTTCATTAGCCTGCCTCTTTCATCCTTCTCTCTCTTCTCTCTCTCTCTCTGTCCCTCTCTCTGTAGTGTTCCCTCTCGCTCTCTATGGTCTTTCGTCAGAGGCAGATTCGGCTATGTTTCAACTGTTTAAAATGAAACGGGCCAGAGCCACCCGGGGGCCCCCGCATGGGATTTCCTTTTTAAATGTTCTTTCCCCACAAACAGGGGTCTGCTGAGGTAAAGCAGGTTCTGCACACCAGCTCATCATTAATGGTTTCCTTTACGTCCTATATTACAAACCTAGCCGCATTTGGTTGTAAAGATTGGCCGTTCTGCTCGGAATCTAAGCAGATATGCTACCGTAGCCTACTGTACTTGAACACGGCAAGAATGTTTCACATTGCAGTCATAAGAACATAACAGCACTGTTAGTCATAAACTCACACTGGCGGATGCACATCACGTACACTTAAATGCATGACAAATTAACACAACAATTATTATTTAATAAAAAAAGAAACATCTTTGTGGAGTGTGTGTGTGTGTGTGGGGGGGGGGGGGGGGGGGGTTGGCGGGGGCGGGGGCGGGTGCATAACAGCAGTTTGAAATGGGTCTAAAAATACCTAAATCCACCCCTGTCTCTCGTGCTGGAATGGCTTCCTACAGACAAGTGTCTGTTAATTGGAAATGTCACCGTGATGTACGTGCAAAGTACTGCTTCTGACTTGAGTGCTACAGTATGTACAGCAGGCAGGGCATATAGGATTAATTTGCTGCATGCGCGTGTGTGTGTATTTGTGTGTGCATTGCAGTCTGTGACTGAAGCTCAGCTGACAGCACACAGTGAGCTGTACTCACTGAGGAAAAGTGGGCACTGGGGACAACTTGGCACTAGGAAGAGTGGTGCCCACTAGGAAGAGTGGGCACCAGGAAGACTGGGCACTAGGAAGAGTGGGCTTCCAGGAAAACTGGGCACTAGGTAGAGTGGACACCAGGAAGACTGGGCACCGGGAAAGCTGGGCACTAGGAAGAGTGGGCACCAGGAAGACTGGGCACTAGGTAGAGTGGTCACAGGAAGACTGGGCACTGGGAAAGCTGGGCACTAGGAAGAAGTGGGCACTTGGTGCACTGGTGCACTGCCTGTGAGACTTCATTCCCGTGCTGTCACGCGCTCAGTAGTCCGCTGTTGTTTTCGCCTCAATTTAAATAAGAATAATTGTTTTCATTGGTTGCATAGACGTTAATCATGTTCTGTACCAATAATCAGAAAACATGAACAATGCTTGTATGTAATTCCGACTATGGTCAACTGTGTGTGTAAAGTGTACTGTTTAGCTATGTTTTCTCTTTATTTGTCAAAATAGTAGTACTGTTAAAAAACAGAACAAATTGAGAAAATTGTCACATACCTCAACATTTTAAGCATACCAAAAAATGGTCAAATGATCAATGATCAAATGATCAACAATGATCAACAACAATGATCAACAATGATCAACAATGATCATTTGACCATTTTTTGGTATGCTTAAAATGTTGAGGTATGTGACAATTTTCTCAATTTGTTCTGTTTTTGAGTGCCAGGGGTTTTTCAAAACAGGGTACCTCCAGTGCCTGGAATTTTAACCATTTTTGGACCTTTTTCAAGTAGTCACAAAACATTTTCAGTGATCACCGTCCTCACGGTGATCCCCTCATTACACACATAGAGGTCTCGTACAATCCGGGGAAAAAGATTAAAAACATTCGGTAATCCGTTCCATAGTTGCAGCCAGTTGAAAATAGTCGAAAATACATCGTAAAAACAAAAAGTACACAGGAGCCGAGATACAGGCTTTTGAAGTCATAACTCAACCAGGAGGTGGATTGGAGTCTAAATCTTCGTAAAATGATATCTCCTGTTGCTGTGAAGGAAAAAAAAAAAATAAATAAAAAAAAAAATATATATATATATATATATATTTTTTTTTTCATATTTTTCCCCAAAAACGGCCATAACCGTTTTTGGCACACCATGTTAGGATTATGAAAAACGGTCCGGACCGTTTTTGGCACTCAATGTGTTAACAGTACTACTATTTTGACAAATACACTTTTATATGTACTTTTGAAACTCTGTTATATTGTACTTTAAATATCACTTACCAATAACAACAAAGCTGCATGCTATGTTAGGATACTACAGCGCCAGCGGACTACTGAGCGTGTGACAGACAGTCACACGGGAATGCAGTCTCACAGGCACGCACCACCAGTGCATGTGAAACTATGCAGTGTTTGATGTGCAGGCGTATGCTGAAACAACGGTGAACGCCAGGTCGTAAATAACAGCACTCCGGCAACTGCCAAAGTTTATTTATTATGGTCCCAAGTCTTCCGGGTTCCCAAATTTCCCTAGTGCCCACTCTTCCGGGTTCCCACATTTCCCTAGTGCCTTCCCTAGTGACTCTTCCAGGGTTTTCCCATGTGCCCATAATATTTTGGTGCCCACCATTCCTGTTACCTCACTGAGTCCCTCACTTCCCCTCACTTCTCCTCATGCACTGCAGATCGAAGACAATGCAGGAAGAAAGGAGTGCAAGGGTGAGAGGGAGGAGGAGTAGGAGTAGGAAGGGAGGGTGTAAAGGAAAAGGGAAAGTGATGGATTGTTTTGCAGATGGGAGGGGGGTGGGGGTGGAATAACACTGTAATGCAACTAGGTGCCAAAAGAGGTCATGTGTGTGCAGCACATTCATTAGTTGCACAAGAAATATCTCATAATAATCAGCAATTCGTTTCAAAGAATATTTTGCGTGCGTGGCTTTTATTATTGTAGCTTGATTTGTCTAATTTGTACAATGTCTCGAGTAAACAGTAGGTTATAGTCAAAAGTTTATATAGACAGTTTAATAATAATACATCGAACTTATACAGTGCTTTTCTAGATACGTCTTAGAAAAAACAGACAAATAACTTTATTAACCACTTAAACCCTATACAGTGGTTCTCAAGCCTTTTCATGTCAAGGACCCCTAATTATTATGTATTTGACCGTGGACCCCCATCTGAAAATATTTTGTTCCAGGTACCCATACAAGATTTGTGTTGTTTGTTAAAATGTCAAAAAAATAAAAATCTAATCAAATGTATTTATCATTTTGTCAAGATTTTGTTGATAATAGAGATACAAGCTCACAACGCGTCACATAGCGAGGCTTTATGAGCTTGTAGATCTGATATTTTCAAATAGCCGATGTATATAGGGGTTAAAGTGGTTAAACAGGATGTTGATGCTATATTAACTCATTTTGCTGGGGCCCCCTGGAACCCCCTCGAGACCCCTGGGGGTCCCCGGACCCACTTTGAGAAGTGCTGCCCTATACTTAATTTACCGGAGTCCTCACAGGGGTCTGTACTTGGCCCCCTCTTTTTCCCTCTACACCAAATCTTTTCGCTGAAAATGGCAGATTTCCAATTTCGTAGCTTGCAGATCACAATGAGAGCTAGGATGATGAGGGCCTAGTAGGGTGGTTAGTAGTATTAGTTTTTCAGACATTTTTATTCATAGACTAGCAGCAGGAGAAAGCTGTTTGTTTTTATCTCATTTTACTTTGTCCTGATATCATGCTCTCAGTCTGATGGCTGTGAGACACGCTGTGTGGATATTCCATCATCGCAGAAACAGAACCAGAAATAAGACAGAAGACCAATTTGTGTTTACATTTAGTTTCTTGCATTTTGCAGACAAACTTTGGAGGAGGTCAATGGATTAGAACATACAGTAGATAAACTTTGGACACGTCAGGAGCTGGTAGGAGATGAGTCAATTTTATACTGCCTACATGTAAACCAAAGTTATGTGAGATGGATGCCACTGAACCACAAAAACAAAAAAGTCATGGTTATTCTATCAGCACCTCACATCCAAGAATAATGTTTTATGTCCTTTATGGCTGTGATTTGAACCCGGGTCTCCTGGAGACAACATTTCTGCTGCTCATGCAAGAGGCAATCCCTGCATGGCCATGGGAGATATTGTGCTTATGAGCTTCGGGCTGTGCTACTTGCAACAAGAAGGTGTCCTATCTGATACGCAGGGTCAACATTTCTTAATGGAAGAGAAGGGAGACTACCCTCAATCACTGCAGATGTGCTTATCAGATTGGTTAAAATAAAGTTTTATTCATTAACCTAACCTCTATTAGCTTAAAGGAGTAGTTCACCCAAGAAATTACTTATGTCCTATCAATTACACACCCCATGAAGCATTGAATTCATGGAGATTTTTTTTCGCATTCCTAAGCCAATAATTTGATTACCGGCAGTCTATCCGGTAGGACACACAAAGAGTCTCCTTAGTGTCTCCTACCGGATACATAAGCATCTTTATTATTATCATAAAATGATTGCTTAGGAATGCGACAAAAACAAAGAAATATCCATGAATTAAATTCTTCATGGGGTGTGTAATTGATAGAAAATAAGTATGTTTTGGGTGAACTACTCCTTCAAAGCTCTAAGCTTTATACTTCATTGTATGTTAGTGTCGTGCAAAATTATCAGATCTACAAGCTCACAACGTATCGTGACGTATTGTCAGCTTGTTGAGAAATCATTCTCTACATTTTCGAAAATGATCACCTATACTGACATTCCCAATATGGAACTCCAGCATGAAAATGGTTAAAGTAAGTCGGCTCCGGTACAGAGGTGCAAATTCTCTATCCACACTTTTGTGACCTCGTATACGTAGAGGAGAAAGATCAGCACATACTGTTTGATAGCGATGGAGGCCACCCTGCTCTCTTCTCCTCCGACCGCTTTCCAAACAAACTGTAACCTTTCGGCTCACTGCTTCTGCATTATTAAGGCATTGTTTATACGCTGGGCCAGCTTCTGCCTTATACGTGTGTGTGTGTGCCCATGTGCGCGCGTGTGTGTGTGTGTGTGTGTGTGTGTGTGTGAGCGCGCCCGCCTGCTGGTAATGAGCGCGTTGTCTGAGATAAATAATGGATTGCCGTCATTCACATTATAGAGAAATGACTGTAATGGTACAGACTGTCTGACCGAGAGCCCTCCATCTTCCCCATTAACACCCGGGACAAAGACTGAGAGGAGAGCCGTACAGCGGAAGGAGATGGATAAATGAGGATGATGTAAAATGAGAGAGAGAGAGAGAGAGAGAGAGAGAGAGAGAGAGAGAGAGAGAGAGAGAGAGAGATGAGAGAGAGAGAGAGAGAGAGAGAGAGAGAGAGAGAGAGATGAGAGAGAGAGAGAGAGGAGAGAGAGAGAGAGAGAGAGAGAGAGAGAGAGATGAGAGAGAGAGAGAGAGAGAGAGAGAGAGAGAGAGAGAGAGAGAGAGAGGGGGGGGACATATTAGGGGTGAGGTCATTACGTACAAAACACCTCTTGTCACTTGAGATTGGACGTGGAATGAAGTGCGACAGGAAAGGCAGGAAACGAGCCCCTGACTATTTTGAGGGTGAGAGATGGATGGTGACATCGCCACCACGGTGACTTATGCCAAGAGGAAGCCTCCAGACAAGCCTCCTCCCTGTACACACCTACTCTCCTCTCCCTCTCCCTCTCTCTCTCTCTCTCTCTTTCTCTCTCTCTCTCTCTCTCTCTCTCTCTCTCTCTCTCCCTCCATCCGTTGGCTCTCCCGGGGCATTAGAAGCAGGATGGTCGGAATGTGAGGCTGCAGTGCTGGAGATAAATGGGGTTTGAAGTGCAGGCTAAGGAGTGGCAGTCATTAGACAGTAAGTGAGCCTAGCGAGTTGTTAGGACATGAACAGCACAGAGTCGTTAGGACGGGATGGAGGGATGAAGGGACAGAGCGATAGAGCGAGTGAGGGAGGCCAATGGCTGTTTGTTCTGGGACTTAAGTGCTGGATAATGAGATCAGACTGACATGACCCGGCCCAGAGCTTCGCCATTACACCATTCTCTCTCCCTCGGCCTCTCTTATTCTCTTTCTCATTCTGGCTATATTTTGTTGGTCTCTCTCTCTTAAGCTTGAAGCATACTCCGAAAACAAACTTTTTCCGGCTTCGGCACCTCCAAGATTTTTGAACGAGCTGGAAACCATGCTGGTCAGACACTCAATGCGCTCGTGGTTTAAACCGTTTTATTTCCACAATCTGTCAGCACGTACCATGGAGAGTTTTGAAGAAAAGTTGTCTGACGAGGTGAGGAGGTACAAGCCTCTATAATCCTTCTCTGAGAGACTACAGATGGCAATGAATTAGTGTAGAGAGACAACAAAGTGAGTGCTGTTTGTCTGTGGCCAACACACTGTGAAATCTCTGACACAGATTATGTCAAAGCGTGTTGGAGGTTGATGTAAAGCAACGTCAGGTCCGGGTGGCCAGAAGGTCAGAGTTATAGATTCTTACGGGTCTATAACCCTTACGGGTCTAACGAAATGGACACATAAGGGTCCATTTCATTTGTAATTTGCTTCCATTCATACACTCCCTGAGTTATAAAGAAAAACATCTCATGCTGAAAGTACATATTTTGGATGTTTGTTTTAAAAAGGAAAAAAAGTACCAATCATAAAAAAAAATAAAGAAAAACATCTCATGGATGCACCTGGGACATATCATCAGTGTTGTAACCTGGGGTCGACGGGTGTTTCGGGTCTCGCAACAACATACACCCTCGCCCAGGTGACCCAGCCGGGGTTGATCAAGCCCCGACTTATGTCCCAGTATAGCTACCCACGGTCAGTCCTCTTAGGGAAAGACACTCAATCCGCTTCTCCAGAACTACTCTGCCGGGACTGGGGAGAGGAGAGGCCAGTCTGGCACGTGGAGGGACTAGGCTCTGTGGGTGGCCTCCTGGCCGGGCTCTTCCTTCGTCTCACCAGGTCCAGGACCTGAGCGTTGCACCAGACTCCCCCCGTTCCAAACATTTCCTTCTGGCGTGATGGTTTCTTGGGCTGTGGTGGTACTGCTCCTCCTACTGCAGTTACAGACCTGTAAGGGTCTATTTGGACCCCTGGTGGTCCCCGAACCTGATGTTGAGAAACAGTGATGTAAACAAACAGCAAAGGTCTGTGTAAAATCACTGTTCCACCAGTATACATTAGATCGGTCTAACGTTCCCTGTTTCAACATTCTTTGTCTTTCTCCCTCTGTCTTCGGTCTCACTGTCTCTAAAGCCTTATACTCTGTCAAATGCGTTGCATTAGAGAGTATGCACATGCGTCGCTTTTCCACCGGGACACGCCCCCCTCAGCTAGACTGAGTGGCAAAACATTGAGCAGCATGGAGTGTTGGAGTTTGGAAGGGCTCGTTGGAAATCACTCAACGGTCCTGCGTACCACCTGTTTCGAAATTACACATAATGCAGGAGGCAGCAGGACATTGCGTTATTGAAAACGAGCGCTTCCAAACTCCAACACTAATCACCTGCACGGAATTTATTGACAGAAAGTAGCTCATAACATGTCTATGGCGGATTTTTATGAAACAAAAGTATAGAAAGAAAGAGGATAGTTTAACGTTGTTTAATACAATCAGATAGGACTTTTCCGTTTGGATGTATGGGCTGCCAAGGCCAGAAAGTTATTTTTTGCCACTCAGTAGGCATTCCCACATAACTTTGTCAGAACGTGTGTGTGTGTGTGTGTGTGCCTCTATATGAGGTTTTGACATAGATTATTACTGATTCCCACCCTGTCGGAATGCAACTCAAATGACGCAATCAGCTGCTCGGTGCTTGGTGCTCGCCTAGCAGCTCGCTCAGGCACACCTTTACAAACCTCAAGCCCTTGCTGACTGTCAGCGTGCCTACTTTGTTATTCAGAAGCGTGCATGCTGCTACAGTACGTCCTGCTAAACCACACCCATCCGGGCGAAACACCTCGTTTTTAGTGAGTCCCATAAGAAAGAGCATAAACCTATCCCACCATTGTCACTTACATTGTGCACTTATCACACACAAACAGCCATGTGAACCTCCATGAGTGAGAGTCAGACAGCTGTCTGTGTCGTTCTGTGGAATGCTAGATAAGCGTGGCCTGAGTGGGAGGCTGTATTTGATGCAGCAGGAGGCCTAGTAGAACCTGTCTGTTCTCCACCACTCCCCCCCCCCCCCCCCCCGCCATACACACACACACCTTCTGTAAAGCTCCACTTCAAACATTGCTAGAAGCACACGCGTATTATAAATGCACATGCCTGCACGGCAAAACACATACATTACATTTGCATATGGTATGCACACAAATGCCACCCACACCCACACTCACTTTACCTCGCACCTTTTTTCAAAAGCACCCAGGGGGGATCTGCGTGTTTGTCCCAGACAGAGTTGAAAGAGATGGGAGGAGGCAGTGTTTTTTCAGCACAGGGGGACGGTGATAATCCTGGGACTGAGTCGTGCATGGCGATGAGGGAGTCAGTGTGTGAGTGCTGATGAGAGGACTCAGCAGGGGACCCAAGCAGCAGCTTTAATATTACATGAGCAGCAGCCATGGTGTGTCAGCCATTTGTCTGCCCAAGTTTGCTCTCTTTTTTTCCTTTTGTTGTTTTTTCCCCTGTTTGTCATGCACCCCCTCCCCACCGGCACACCCAGACATGCGTTGTGGCATAAGAAGCTGATTTAAATTCAACGGAAAAATGTCATTGTTGGTGGGGTTTTTTTCTCTCTCTCTCTGCTGTCTCTGAACTGCCATCCCTGGTGGCGAAGAAATTAAAAGACAGCAATGTCTAAATAAAACTCAGTGTGAGAGTTATATTCATCAATGCCAAGTGCGTTTACTGTGCATGTTTATGCACTATATCTTGCACATTATGTATTTGTGTGTGCATGTTCTCTCAGAGTGTGAGACCCATGTTGAGACAGAGTTTTTGATGAAACAACAGGACAAAGGATACAAAAACACTGTTAGTTCTTGACTTTCCTCTTTGAGTTTTAATCTTAATCACTACATTGCCAGATGTTACATCACACATTTTCACAGGTCTCACACTCATATTCATGCTAATGTACACCTGCACCAGTGTTAATAAGCTGAGAAGATGAATGAAAATCTAAAATGGACGTGATGAGAATAAAACTAAAAGAATATCAAAATCTATAATTTCAGGATAGATTTAAACACTGGATAAACGTACATGTACATCATGTGTTCTTTTTCTTTCCTTTCATATCTCAGACAGTTTTACATACATACATCTAAATATTTAATCAAACAAAAGCCAGAGTAGATATAAAAATTACCCCAGTTTTGGGCGGGAACCCCTTTTTGTAACTATACCTTTCAGGACGGGAACCCCTTTCGGGGTTCCTGTTGCTATGTACAGTGTACATAGGATTTAGAAGGCGTTTTTAGAATCGGCCTCAGGTCTAAATGGGTTAAAGTCAAATACCCCTCTAAGTGATTATTTCATAATGTTTTTTTGTAAGTGTGGGTCCCGAGCTGTAAAAGTTTTCGAACCTCTGCTCTAAGGTTACAGTAAAATTGTAAAGCCTTGGTCTTGACCTTCTAGGCGTACTCAAACATTTTTTTCATTCATGTGGTATGGTACATACTGTACATGTTTTAATAATGCAATTCCTTTTATATTAAGCACCACTGAAACGTGGGGCTCTAGGTTGATGGCGCACTCAACTGACAACTACCTTTCTCTGAGTTCTATGCAGGCCAGGCACTAACAAAGCAAAACAAAATATATATTGTGAGCCAAGGGTGATTTATTCTTAGTTGCGCTCTGGAGTTACACACCAAAACAAGCCAATCTACAAACTCACAATGTGTTGCACTGCTTTGTGCATGTAAATCAGTTTTGTTTTTGGTGCTCAAACCCAGCATATAACCTTAGTATAAATAAGCTATAACTGTCGTCTTGGATTCTCAATGTGGATATGTCAGCAATATTCCACTGACAATATGCAACTTTGTGACAGCCGCATCTCACCAGCAAACAAATTTTACCTCCCTCTTCCCCTTTATTTGGAGAACATGTAGACTGGATATGACACACAGGCTAAAAATACAATGGTGAAATAAAATACAATAAAAGCCAGCATTCTTGCGGTGGCTTGTCCCTCTTTTTAGTCCATTAGAGCCGCGTCCGCTGCTGAACCAATCAATTGTGCTGCCGAAGAACATTAACACTTACCGCCCTCAAACTAGAGGTCGAATAGCCTTAATATACTATTTCTGTAGTTCAATTTTTGTCACAAACATAAAATAAAGATACTAAAGCAGGCAGTGCTAATTGCTACATTTCCTGTGGTCTCCAGTTACTCCCGAAACGATGAACTCCATGTCCAGCATGGCATCTGAGTGAGTCGGTCATGCACAGGTCCTTGCCGCAGTCCATTCCCTCTCAGCTGCTTCAAGTTAATGAGTTTCTTGTAAATGTCACGCAACCATCATTTGTACAACAGGGAGCAGTCAATCAGATGTCTTTGATCAAAGAGTCAACAAGTGGCGAACGTCCCGTCTGACTGAAAATGCTAAATATTAGAACACTTATTGTATCCCACTGCTGAAAATTCCCTCTGCAATTTGAAGAACTATGTTTATTTAAGGATCCCGCAGAGGCTCAACGTCCCAAGGAATGTGAGCAAAGTCAACCAAGTGTAATTTCTTTACGTCCTTGATGGAGGACCTGCAGATTGCTTTCCGTAGCCTGCATTCTAATAGTTGCCTTTTGGCAATGGTGAACACTGTGTGTGAGCTTTGGGGTTGCATTCATTCACTCCATTCCACTTCAGGTGAGAGGATTTATACAGACAGACCTCTGACCATGATGGAGTCCTTGCAGTTGTCCTGCAATTCAGGTTTAATAATGAAACTAAGAAAGATCGCGGGAAAAACGGAACTAGTGGAAAACACAATAGTTCAGGGTTTTCGGCAAAGGCTTCATCCGGTGAAGATTTTGCCACTAAAGAAAGGTCAATGAAGGAACAGTGAAGGTTTTCCTACTGTCAGGCACATTACGGGGGATTTTTTTTTACATTTTTTTTTAGTAAAATCGTTTAGAACACATTCAAAGGACTTTAACATGCCACATATTTTGGTAAAACAGAATACAATTTGAAACTGTACCAGACGCCCACAAAATGATATCAATATATGATTAATCTAAAATGTTTTATTATAGACACCATACTTATTAGACTTTAAGATGTAGCCTATACCCAGAGCCATATAAGGAGAGTTGCGTCACCTTCGTCTTCTACAGAGCCTTCCATTGGGAAATAGTGACAAAGCCCTGAACCGGAAGTTTACGGAATGCACTGGAGTTTATGAGCGCTTGTCACTATTTCGAGTTTACAGGAACCACGTGACCGGCGCTGTTTTCTGCCCCCGAGGTGACGCAACTCTCTAATACAAGGCTCTGAGCATACCTAAGAGCTACTGCATGTCTAGGCATACATGGAGTATGAAACTGAAAGCTAATAAAGACCATAATCTGCCATGTTTAATACTTAATGAAATAGATAGTAATAGAGATAAATAGAAAGTGTAAGCAAAGTAAATAACATATGCAGCACTCACGTTTGTTGGATGTGACCACAAAACCTTGACGAAACTCTCTTCTTCTAGACTGCAGTCTGTTTGGCTCATGAGATAGTGAGAACATTGATTTACATACAGTAGCTGTCTTAATTATGTATCGTCACGCAAATTGTATTTTTTCTTTAGCTCATTTACTAACGAGGCCACCGGAAAGGTTCAACACTTCCACACACTGTTGTTTCTGTTTCATAGCCATGTTTGTCTTCAAACTTTAAAACACTTTAGCGCTGAGATGACAATGCCAAAAATATGTACGTATTCATTTTACTTTTAAAGCAACCCTTTATCATCATTTTTACTTGTCTTTGTATTTATTCTTTCACTGGAAAGCAATTTTGAGACGACAGCTTTTTCATTTTGACATTATTGTAAGAACAGGAGACATATATTTGTGCATGATTCAGCCACAATTTCTCACACATGAATACAGAAACAATCAAAACGGACCATGTGACACTAACGGGATAATGGGTATGCATTTTTGTCTTCGTGACTCTTTTTGTTTTTTTGTTTTTTTGTCATCTCTTCATCTCTCTGTCTGTCTGTCCATCCGTCTTCTTTTCCTCACCCTGGTTTGTCAGTGTTCATGTCCATCTGTCTGTCCGTCGATGTCTCTCCTCTCCCCCTCCGTCTCTTGACGTCTCACATTCATTACAGTGTGGCCTTGGCTCAGTCTGCTCTCTTCCCTTCTGCGGTGCTCAATTACTTTGTCTTCCTGGGGCAAGCGCTGGTGTCAAGCCACTGTAATGGCTTTCTGATTATCTGTCTTTGCGTGATGAATGAGATGGAAATGTCCTGCCGCGGCCAAACAGGAGGCTGGCACCGTGCCAAGCTGCCACGCCATAGGCAGGGTGCATGGGACACTTTGGGACTGGGGGGAAGGAAGGGGCAGGTGACAACACAAATAATATTGGATTTTAATACAGATGGAATTGTTGTTCTCTGTGTCAGCTAAAGCAGTAACTCTGAGGGACGTGACAAACTCTGCTGTTCATTTCACGCCTCAGTTGTCATTATCGTGATCTTTAAAGTCATTGGCGGGTGCTGTCTTCAAAGTCAACTATCTGGTGACTAATTCGGTCAGGCCAGGAACAAATGAAAAGCGGTCAGTTGTTGGTTCAGAAACAAAACAAGTGTTAAGAGTCCCTGGACCGAAGTGAAGTCTATGTTGCAGATGAATGTGACGCAGGCTTAACCTTGTGTTGGACGGACGTGGTCTGTGTGCTGATTTCATATCTTCGACCCCTGATAATAGGAAAAAAACAACAGCTCTCATCAAGGATAAAATGAGCCACCATCTTATAGCTTCTTAACTGACGTGGCTCGCAGCATGTGAAGTGGTTGTTGATGTCTGACTTTGACCTTCTTAAACATCCTTATTGATTTCCTTTCCCTCTTTCTTCCCAATGAGAGTGTTGATGTGTGTTTGTTCTCTAATGTGTCGGAGGTGAAAAAGCTGTGGTTGATGTAGCCGTGGTTAGCCGTGATGCCAAGCCCCGATGCCATCCGATAGCATTCAGACACCTGAGAGAGGGCAGGCCCGGGTCCAACACGCCACTCACCCCCCTCTCCACTTCTATTATTCATTCCGCTTTCAGATGCCTTTTATGCTGCTCAATTACCCCTCCAGTGGGCCCGGTGTGGACAGTGTAATGACATTCTGGTTATCAGTCTGTAAATGAGAAATGAAATGAGTGTGTGATGCTGTGCCAGAGGGAAGAGGAGAAGAGCGGCTAGAAGCCTTTCTAAAGACGGTTGGGGGGGGGGGGGGGGGGGCGGGTCTGAAGTACTCAGATTTTTTACTTGAGTAAAAGTAGCAATAGCAAAATATACAAATACTCTGTTACAACTAAAATACCTGTATTAAAAAAGTCAAATGACTTACTTGACTTAAACCCTTTTGCTCTTTGGGGAGCACAGGTCATTTATGAATTTCCTTCAGCTGGTTCGGTGTTGGGTGATCTTCTCTGCTTCCTTCCAAGATGTTCCTTTTTCCCTGAGTTCCGCCTCGACACACCGTTTCCAGCTGTTTCTGGGTCTTCTTGGTTTTATTTTCCTTTGTGTACAAGGATTCAACCGGAAGTCGATCGGACCACCTCCCACTTATTTTGTTTTCCCCTACTTCCCGAACGCAAAGGTCGCACAGGTATGACAGTGGACCTAGAGTGCTGCAAGTGCAGTACTGTTGCTCCAATCTGCACCACACTTGGCACAAACACTGTTCAGGGATCTGCCATAATAGTCATACCAACGGACCTGTCAGGGTCCCCCGTGGGCCACAGGCACACTGTTGCTCCAATCATCACCTGGCACAAATCAATCATCACCTGGCACAAATGCTGTTCAGGGATCTGCCATGACAATAATCACACCAAACAAATATAAACAATTGCACACCTGTGGGGCACTACAGCAGTGTTACAGCAGTTTCTAACATTTCAAATGACCATAACTCTGTGAACATTGCTCTGATCATCGCAATATAGGACTGGATTTGAAGGATGCGACCTGAAAATCTAGAACTGTCAAATAATTGTATTGTAAAAAGTACAATATTTGCCTCTGAGATGCAGTGGAGTAGGTTATAAGTTTAAAGTAAAAAAATGGAAATAATGAAGTAAATGTACCTCAAAATTGTTCTTAAGTACAGTAGATGAGTACTTACGTTAGTTACTTTCCACCACTGTGAGTGCAGCACTCTGGCTTCCGTCGACAAGATGTTAACATGACAGAACATTTCATGACACACTGCAAATGTATGAAATTACACATTCCAATTTAATTGCCCCCTATTCACGAGCTTGATTTGAGCTTTAACAATGCAGGGAAGATCCTTTATATTTTCGAACAATCAGTCGGGTGGAAAGGCGCCCTGTTACAAATGAAAATATTTCAAATCTTGTAAAAGGAGCTTGAATTGCAGATATCCATTTTACAGGCTGAATACTAACTCATGAAAAAGAAAAGAATTGGACGCCAATTGTTCATTATTTGTCAGTGCTCACTACTTCAATGTCAAGACATTGTAGGCTAACCTATTCAAATATTCTAAAAGTCTTCCAGCTAAAAGGAAATAGCACTACCTTGAGATAAGACATTGTTGAAACAAATTTACCGCACTCTAAAAAGAAGACACTCATAGAGTTTACACAGCCAATCTGCAAATGAGAATGGAAGCGCCTCACTGTACCTCAACTATGAGTGTCAGTGAGTTTAATTAAAAATAAATGTTGATTTAAGTCATAGTCTCAGTGAAGGATCCTATGACAAACATCGCATATAGAATGTGTGACAACAGTCTTGACAAAACCAGAGCCTGGGTCTTCTAAGTGTCTGAAAATGACTTTGATACCTGATCCTCCAGGCACGGTTAAAAGTACTGCAAGTGTTTTCTTGTCTGGTAGGTGTGTGTGTTAAAGGATCTATAGTAATCTATAGTGTGTTTGTTCAGTAACAGAGATCTCCCTGTCTCTGCAACTCTTCAGTAAACAGAAAATGCATTTTCATATCAGGATACCAATTTTATCCAATCAGGGGAGAGAACTCATACAGGATAAACATGTGAAATCGAAAGTGATGAAACAAAGAAATGAGCAGACACATTTGGATCTAGAACACTATAAAATGTAAGCTGATAAATGGGTACTCTCTCCTGATTGGAGGAACCCACCTGAAATGTTCTTTTATTTTTATTAATGAGCTGGAGAGACGGGAAGACCCCTGTTACTGAACACTCTATAGCAATGATTACTATATAGAGCTTTAAGGTTTTAACAATAAACGTTTTGATCTAACCATGAACATCACTTACACTACCTTTGACTTGGATGTTGTCAGTCATTACTCTTATTTATGTCTTCATAGATTGCCTTTAATGGGCGATAACCCAGAATGTCTCTTCCCCAAACCACAAAATGCCCTGTGCTTTCACCAGATCTGCAGTCTAAGTGGCCTGCTAATCTACAGTAGCCGAGACTCTGAGAGTCTCCCTCATTCTGCTGCAATCAACAGAGATGCTCTGCAGACCCAGACTGCTGTTTAATAGGATCTTAACATCCTGATCAATCACCTTAATTGATATTTTTTAGGCATTAACGCTCTCAAACTCTAACAGATGTAATTGTCAGATAGGGAGTTGGATCCCCATCGGCAGTAATTGGCCCATTATGGATGCAGGCATGACTGAGAGCTTTAGAATGCCAATGACACGGGAGATAGATAGATCCAGGGCCTGGGTGGGCGGATCTGTAGATCACTCTTGCTCGGGCACCATAGGAACTTCTGCTAAAAGGCTGGCTTAAATTAACCGGGGATGCACTTGGATGCAATTTCCCTCAATCCCTGAGTGTGTGTGTGTGTGTGTGTGTGTGTGTGTGTGTGTGTGTGTGTGTGTGTGTGTGTGCGCGCGCACGCACATTAAGTGTGTTTCCGTGAGTGTGTAAATGCATGCATGCGTCTCCGGCTCTCCGCTCTCCTGTGCCAAAGTGTCGGCCAGGAGGTTCCTGGTGTGTCCGTGGCAATGATGCCATATGGCGGTGTGTGTTGACTGCACCTCTACGTTGTGTGTTGCTCCATTAAGAGCCTGGAGCATAGGAGTGGCTGTGGCATCTTCATTAATCCTGGCTAACTCCTGTGTGCCAGTGAGCCCAGTTTCCGCCACAGCCTCGCTGACGGTTGCACATTTCCACAGCTCACTCCGTCACAAGTCCTATACCTCCTTCCGCGCACAGCAGGGGGGAGGGGGCCGATTGTTTGCAAAATGCCTCTCATTCCTCAGTTGGTTGGGAGCAGTCTGAAGCTAATTTGTGTGAATCGCTGCCACAGCTTATGACGAGAAAACTCCCGATGTGCACTTTCGAAGATTCTCACTTCTAAAGGATGGACGGGGGGAAAGTCTCCATGTTTTTGATATGCAATGGTGAAATAACTTCTTTTTGCAATGCCACAATATAACAATACTCTGTTACAAGTAAAAGGCCCATGTATTCAACATATTACTTGAGTAGAAGTACCAAAATATTGGCGTCAAAATATACTCATAGTATCAAAGTAAACGTAATTTTTTGGGGAAAATATCAGATTTACAAGCTCACAATGCATCGATAGGGCTTAATTGGTTCATGTATGTTGTTTATTCATAATGTAAATCTACAAATTAACTAATGTTTTCAAATAAATTGGGCCTCTGAGATGTAGTGGAGTAGAAGTATGAAGTATTAAACATTTTAATACTAAAAAAATTGTACAGTAGCCTACTTGAGTAATGTACTTAGTTGCTTTGCAGCATTGGATTTATATTAAACTGTATGTTGTCCATTGGAGCTATTAAACATCAGATCTGGCACTGTGTGTTGCAGGTGCAGATCCACAATATAGCGAATAATTAAGCTCTTTAATGGCTGCCACTCAGAAACCTGAAAACTGCAAAGATTATTGTTCAAACTAGACTGCAAGCAGGTAATGCTGTTTGTTCCTGTTGGCAGCAGATACTGCCAGTGTTTGATTTGCTAAACTGACGAAACTGACGTAAATAAATTATATGCATTTACTTTTGGGACCTGTAGACTGTCTGATAATATCACAATTCAACAATTTAATTTAGAATGCATCTTAACCACATACATTTTCCAAAAAAAAAAAAATGTCAACATTAATTTACAAATTAATGTTGACGAAATGTGTCAACATTAGTCCCAAAAAAATGATACAACAAAATAGCAGCTTTTCATGCTCAACATACAGTATGTTGTGACACGACTGGGCAATGAATCTACCAGTCAATGTTTGGTTCTACTCTACTCCTATGGCGTTGTGTATGGTGTAAAAGAATAGTGTTGTCACAAGTCAAGTGAATGTAGTCATGTTGGTTTACAACTAAGAAGACTAGAGTATTGTGATGTATTTTTCTGTGGCTAGATAGCGAAAGAGTGAGGCATCGAGCCAGTACTTTCTGCAATTTTGTAAGGATCACAATCAGCCCAATTTTGTACAGCCCTCCAATCAATATTTGTGATTTATTGTGTCCTGCCCTCTGAATAATCTTAGCCCAAATCCAGACATAGGACATCAATTGCGTGAGAGAGAGAGAGAGAGAGAGATCAACACAGAAATCAGTGTGCTGCTTTGGCAGTTTGGCTTCACTTGTCAAGAACAACACCTCGTACAGTACTTCAGTCAAAACTGCAGTGAGGCGAGAGATACAGAGCGTGTGTGTGTGTGTGTGTGTGTGTGTGTGTGTGTGTGTGTGTGTGTGGGGCCATGTGTTTTGTTGGAGCAAGAACACGCAGGTTGTTTTCTTGCCTTTTCCACTCGATGGTCAACAAGTAGGTAATTAAGGGTTCTATTTTTGGCTGCACTCCAACAGTGGGGCCAGCTCTACAAATGTGTTTGACTATACACATTTGCTGGTTGGCCAAACAGTGAGCAAGCCAATTGTAGAGCAATCATATTCATTTTACTTGCACTAAAAGGTTTGCATGAAATAGTATTCATATAGTGCCATCGTGAGATGTTCATTCTAGTTACCTCACTATTTCAGAAGAAAATAAACCCAGCAAACTACAGTAGTATACCAACAGATTATGAACATTTCTTAGATGTATAGGTTGATATTCAAAGGTTTGATGTTGTCATTCACTTACTGTTAAACCTGTGGCCTGAGGCATCTGGTCCTAATTAGAAAACGTTTTGGGACTACCTTACAAATGTGAGCGCTGTAAGCCAGTGTTGATTTTGACAGCGCATTTTGATATAGTTTTGCGTTCATAGTCTTTTGAATAAAATTACATTTAGTTTTAATCATATTTTAGTCATCTGAAATGTTTTAGTTTTTGTCTAGTTTTAGTCGACTAAATATAACATTTTAGTCGACTAAATCTACAGTTGATTTAGTCGACCAAAATGTATTTTGGCAGACCTTGATGGAGATCTACAAGCTCACAACGCGTCGCAGCGCGGCGCGTTGTGAGCTTTTAGATCTGCTATTTTCAGAGCGCAACACCCGAGCGCCAAACATAAAATTACTTGTCTTTTAGTTCTACTGCATCTCTTCTCCACTAGTCCCTCCCTAACCTTTTAGTCTAGTTTTTATTTGTTGACGAAATTGTCACTATATTTAGTCCTAGTTTTAGTCATCGCAGCTTAGTTTTTCTTTCTTTTTTATTTAGTTTTCGTCAGTGAAAAAAGGTAGTCGACGAACATTTTTCGTCATAGTTTTAGTCGACGAACATTTTTCGTCATAGTTTTAGTCGATGAAATCAACACTGCTGTAAGCTTGCTATCTCCTAAGCAGTTCCCTATAACAATCCACCCTACATTCACAAAACTTCTAAACAATATTTCTCACATGAACTAGGCAGCAATATGACTATGAAACCCCAAACGTTTTTTATTGAAATTTGGCTAAAGGCCTGTCACAGCTAAGAATGTGTTTCAGCAACGTCTGACGGATTTCAGGAAGAACTATGGCACATTATGCAACTATCTACTTAACAGCCGAGCTCAGATAACCAGTCAGGGATGACAGCTTCCTTGTTGCAGCATGCAGGTCGTGGTGTCTGGGACGGAGACAGACGGATCAGTCTGTGCTAGTGCCGCAGGAAACTCCTGTCTGGGACATCATTTTGTGGGACATCATTTGATTGATCAGTTTGCCAGTTGCCTGGGATTGTGGTGCTGCTCAACTGTGCCTCCTTCACAAGCTTTGAGTACGTTTCCTTTCTTCCGACGACTGTGTCGATTAAAGAGGCATTGTTACACTGGAAAGTAACAGTGGAAGGGGTGATGAATAAAGTGAAAATGATCTTTGTTCTAATTTTAGCAAATCATTGCCATGAAAACTTGCTCTGTTTCCTGTCTCCTTGACGACAGCATTGCAGCTCAGACAGGTTTCATATAATGGCAGGTGAAATCAAAGCTGCACCTCTGTGTGTGTGTGTGTGTGTGTGTGTGTGTGTGTGTGTGTGTGTGTGTGTGTGTGTGTGTGTGTGTGTGTGTGTGTGTGTGTGTGTGTGTGTGTGTGTGTGTGTGTGTGTGTGTGTGTGTGTGTGTGTGTGTGTGTGTGCGTGCGTGCGTGCGTGCGTGCGTGCGTGCGAGCGCGCGTGTGTGTGGGCTATTTATGCCTTTATTGATAGTAGAGTAGGTTGACAGGAAATGGGGAGCGAGAGATGCGGAGTGACACGCAGCAAAGGCCGTCGCGATCGGGACTCGCACACGCAACGCGCTGTTAGGCTACATTGAGCCTAGGTGTTCAGGCCCAGACCGCTACGCCAGCGGTCGGGGCCTGAACCTGATTCTTGCATGCTATGACAGCTTTCTAGACAGAAGTGGTTCATGTATCGCCTACACAGCCCTGCTAGTACGTCCACACATATCAGGCCCTTCTGACGTCATTAATTATTGCATTATATCGTCGATCCATCGGTCACATCGACGTCAGGGCTCAGAGAATAAGGCCCCGACCATGCAGGCAGGAGGGAGGGAGGCTCGGCTGATTCATTAGATGCGCTCCAAACAGGCTTTCCAGAGCAAAGCCCCAATGGATATTGGGAAGGTCCTGACCTCATTGATCTAGCGGAGCGCTATCCTTCTTCGCTCCAGTTTATAGGCCAGCATGCACGGCTAACAAATGGCCTGGGGCTTTCTGACAGATTTCAGCACACAAACAAAACCCACAGGTTGGAGGGAAGGTGTCCAACTATAGATCACTTTGTTAGCCTTCCCCCTGTGTGAGGTGCAGAGAAAGCTAACCGTATCTGGACGTTACCTGTACTCGATGTACTGACGTCTCACCACAAGGGCATGGTGGGTGGGGGGGGTTCGACCTCGGGCTCTGAGCAGAGGGTCAAACAATTATACGTTTTTGCACCATGTGTAGTTTTTTCACTCCAGGCACAAGTTGCTCTGATCCACCGTTCAATCTGTACACAGTATGAGAAGGAGGTTCTGCACACACGCAATGCGAGTTGCTTTAACAATAAAAGCTTTCGGTCAGATAATCTTCATAAGGGCAAGGCCTGAAAAATCTGTACACAGTAAAATCCTTAGTGTTAATTTAACTCAGAAGAATGTAATGGAACCAAATGAACATAACTCGTTTTATTTTTACTTAGAACTGTAGCACTGCTGATATTGTGTATAATATATACTGTACATACTGGCTGATGGATACATATTGGACTGTTCTTTTTCCAATTAATTTCTATTATTATTTTACTTTTACTTTGCATTGCTGTATCTGCAGTCCTCGCAGATACTCCGTATCGTATGCACGCTGTGAGTTAGCAGATCACAGGAATATCCATCAGGATCAATGATTATTATTATATATCAATGTCCCCGGCTCCACTGTCAGTACTAAACCAAATCAATGAATGTATAAACAAAAAGTATATCCCACACATCTCTTTCTCTGTATTCTGCATCATTTTGCCTCTTTGTTTCTCTCTCAAGAGATTCAAGATTCTTTAGTCACAGCATATTTCATTATACAAGTGAAAGAGAGTGAAACTAGAAAAAGTGCTCCTCGGAGCACAAGTCTCCGCCAGGTCAGGTAGATTATTGTGGCCTCCTGGTGGCGCTATAATAGGCCAATGTGAAAAGGGTGCCATTTCTTCTTAGGCCTTGCACGACAATCGGACACTACATTAATGATTTGAGGCATTTTGTTCCAAAAATGTGGTTTGCTAAATTAGACCTGCTGGTGGCGCTATAACAGGCCAATGTGTAAAGGGTGGCATTTCTTCCCCGTCCTAGTGGGAATGTGCGTGCAAATTTTCACGGAAATCGCACACTGCGTTCATGATTTGAGGAATTGTGTTCAAAAGGGACCCATCCTGCAAACTTTGGAAGCCAATGTTAGCCAAGTAGGATGTAATATGAAATATCGGACACATCCATCTTGATCACATGACTATAGAGATACTGTGTACTGATTGGCGTGGTTTTTGGACAGAATCTGAAGGAGTAAGAGCAGAAAATTTGTTTTACAAAACTCAGCCTCCTGGTGGCGCTCTAAAAGGCATATGTGAAAAAATGCAGGGCAAAGGTTTTTCCTTGGCCTATAGGGAGTGTGCGTGCAAAGTTTGACGC
The DNA here is from genome assembly GCF_963454915.1 of Gymnoscopelus microlampas. Lineage (NCBI taxonomy): Eukaryota > Metazoa > Chordata > Actinopteri > Myctophiformes > Myctophidae > Gymnoscopelus > Gymnoscopelus microlampas. The sequence continues at coordinate 18,854,441 of NC_139955.1, read as the reverse complement.
AGATCGGTGCAGTGATAGCTAAAATTTTAATTGGCCTGTTATAGTGCCACCATGAGGCTGATGTGAACGTTTTCAAGTGGCATTTTTTCCTGGGCCAAGCGGGAATCTCTGTGGAAAATTTCACGGAAGTCGCATGCTGCGTGCATGATTTGAGGCATTTTGTTCCAAATGAACCAATCCTGCATACTTGGGAAGCCAATTTTAGCCAATCAGGATGGAATATGGAAAATCAGACAGATCCGTGTTGATCACATGGCTATAGAGATACTGTGTACCGATTTGCGTGTTTTTTGGACAAAATCTGTAGGAATAATAGCAAAAAATGTTAGGCTTAGGGTTAGGGTTAGGTTAAATGTGTGTTTAGCAAAAGTCGGCCTCATGGTGGCGCTATGGCATGTAGAGGTTCTGCTGTGGCATCCAGGGAGTGTGTGTGCACAGTTTCACAGCGACAGGGCCAACGGTGGCGGAGATTAGCTGGTCACAGACAGAAGGACGGACACGGACGGACGGACGGACGGACGGACGGACGGACGGAGGGCAAAACATACTCTCTCGCCATGCCTTTCGGCCTGGCGGAGACAATTGTTGGGTTTTGACTCCTCTACATTGCAGCAACAAGAGAAAATGGCAAAACATCTCTCTCAATACCTCTCCATTGTCTCTGCTGCTTTCACTCATTTTCTCTCACACATCGTCTCTGTCGGGCAGAAACCTTGTGTAGCGGACATGGCGTAATAATTATGGGAAATATTAACGATAATTATGAAAATATTAAAAATATTTTCTGAAAAATCAAAATATTGATTTTCACCAAAAATTAAGGAATTGTGCAAATTAAGGGATTAATTCGCAACACAACCATGAAAAAGGCTACGCAAGAATCTTGGACACAGTAATGATGCATGGGTTCTGGTTAGAAAATGATTGGAAATATATGCGTTGAAATCAATTGGAAAGGACTTCCGTTTATACCAAAATAAAGTGTTTATTAAGATAAATCCTATGTAGATATTAAAACAACCAATGAAATGGGGAAAAGAACAATAGATCAATAACTCAAAAGATGATGAAACTGGTTAAAATCTCAACAAAATACAAAATCACAGATCTACAGTTCAATCAGGTCAAATCAGGAAATGGCCACATTTTGATCTACTAAAGGAGAAAGAGGGATTAAAGTCATAAAAGAAAAGAGAAAGATCAATGACTAAAAATAGCTAATCTACCCTTACACTACACTCAGGTTGCCACACCACATGTGAATGCATTATGCTCGCCTGGTCCATTGGGATAGGAGAGGAGATGATTCCATTGTCTCTGGGGGAGAGACCATGAGGCGTTGGCTAGCAGGTTTGGCTAGCATCCGGCTACCTCACTGCGTCACGCAGTTCTTCTCAGTCTCCACTCAACTTGGATTGAGGAGACAGTATGTGTGGCTTTTGGCCCACGTGTAGAGAGGGAACAGTTGGTCGTGGGCATCTGGTAGCGGTTCAGCAGTCCTCAGTCTCCATTCAAACTCGGATTTGAAGAGACAGGATGTGTGGCCGAGGGCCCACGTGTAGAGTAGAGGGAGCAGGGCGGTTGTTCCGGGTCAGCAGGGCATCTGGCTTTTGCTGGCTGGAGAGCTGGACGTAGGCCGTTGGCTCTTCTCGTTGGGGGGAAGGAGGACTCCGATCCACCCTTGTAGGAGAGAGAGAGGCACGGGGGAATGTTCACCCCGGAGAGATCGTCGTGGGGGGGGACGTGGCTATCGTCTGCCCCTGGGTCCTTTGAGAGCGTTGAACTGGGAGCCACCCAGCATGTAGAGCAGGAAGAGGGGACTTGGTCAACCCTTGGATCGTCGAGAAGCGGTGGAAGAGAGCGGGAGAGGGGACTCCGTCGACCCTCAGGTCATCAAGAGCGCAGTGGAAGAGAGAGAGAGAACTGGCTGAGCAGTTCTTCTTATAGGCAAAAGGAGGGGTCTCCTTCTTGGCCCATTGGGGGGTGTGTTGGAGGCAGCTGGGGTGGCAACCTCCTACCTTACAATATGAAAAACTAAAACTTCTCTGCTAACTATCTTAGGGACTTCCTATTAACACATTTGACTGGATATTGGGAATCACAATGAAATTAGAATTCTCTAGATATTAAACATGACGGCATTATGTCAAATAGAAAGCAGGTAAGCATCAAAGTGTAATTAGCATGGAAGCATTTACATTTTACATCACCAAAGTTCATATTAGTGTTGTGGTCATAATGCAGGACAATAATTATATATTTTGAAGTCACAGAACATAATACATAAGCCAATTTATTCAAAGTTCTTGTTGCTCATTGTCTTGTTCAGTTAGTCTGTGTGTGTGACACAGTGAGCGCATGGCAAGACATTCGTTGCATGTCGTAAAAATTCCATCCTTATCTCTTAAAAGATGCCGGACAGAGAGAGAGGTAGAGAGGAAACCAAAGAGCCTGTGTGTGTGTGTGTGTGTGTTTTCTGAAGACATTCCAATGGCCAATAAAGGTCCTCTTATCTGAAGATGCAGTTCTCTATTAGTGAGCTTGTTGGAGTTTGTTTTCCCTCTGAAAGGAGGGGGGGGGGGGGGTCTTTTATGATGAGCTCCGGGTCCATTTGGTTATGAACTAAAAACAATATTAATTTGCTTTCTATGTTCACACCTGGCGGCCTCGGCATTATCATTACACTTGTATCTCCATATTTCAACTTCTTATGTTTGTTAATGGCCTACAGTACTTCGCCGTACAACAGTGCACACAAAAGCATCAGTACAAAATAGACGATCTACAAGCCCATTGCTATTTTTTTTAATATAAATTAAGTGAAAGTGGTTACGTGTTTTTGTGGGTTTTATACATATTTAACCAATGAAAAGCAATAACAGGAGCTTTTTCCATATCCTGAAAAGTAGGAGTTTTGGACATACAAGTTTTCCACCCGACAGCGACAATGTACTGTACACTGGTGCTGATTGAACCCGTAACCTGTCAATGCGTTTATTTCTACCGACTCGATGAAACCATCACTGAATGTACTGTATGTGATTATCAAACCACGAGTGGCGAGGTTACTGAAATTAATGTGACATTAAGATGCAGCATTCACTCTAAATAAGGGATGAGTAGGTGGTTCGATTAAGTTAGACTGAGGCAGACTCTTCGTATCCATGGAAATGTTTCACACTTGTCCAATATGTGTTAGAGAGAGAGAGAGAGAGAGGCAGTGGAAATTAAGCAGAGAGAGACGATGAGGAAGATACGGTAGGTGAGAAAGATGGAAACAAAGCCAAAGAGGACAAAGGGGATGAGGGGAAATAGAAAGGGAAAATAGGATGAATGAATAGGTAGAGGAGGATAGGAGAAGCATAGGGACTCGGCACACAAAGAGTAGTGATGAGTTCAGCAGATAATCACTAAGTCACCAATGTTGTACTTACTTGGTCAGACGTGATACTGTGTGTGTGTGTGTGTGTGTGTGTGTGTGTGTGTGTGTGTGTGTGTGTGTGTGTGTGTGTGTGTGTGTGTGTGTGTGTGTGTGTGTGTGTGTGTGTGTGTGTGGGGTGCGCGCTCACATGTAAATCACTTGAAGGACAGGAAAGATAAAACAATAATACAATTAAAGGTGACATCAGATGGTTATTGTTTCCTCTGATTCACTCCAGAAACCGATATAATTATATTGCCGACATTGGTTCAGCATTGTCCCTTCATGTTTTTTGACGTCTCCTAACAAAACCTCCAGTTGTCTGGAAAGTTGCACTTTCCTGTCAGCGCAGCGCTTGTTGTCAATTCTTCAGAGATAAGCTCATTTCGTCTGACTGAGGTCATTCTTTTTGAGGATGGCAGACTGGGAGCCTGACTTTGCACATTTGTGATTTGCATTGAGGCACATCAGCAGTTCATCTTGATAATGCAGAAAGGGCTTTGTGAGTGGATTTGGGGACAGATAACCCTTTGTGAATATAATATTGTGTTTGGGGGCCATTGTAGGGGAATGGTGCAAATCAGTAAAATAAAACTAAAGTGATCATCAAACAATTTTATCTCCCTGCACTTTGTACGGATGACCTGCAGTACAAGAACGATGCTTGAGTTCTTCCCAATGACGGTCCGGGACGTGGGGTTATGGGGGAGGGGAAATCAGGACTATTGACAAGATGGTGGCACGTGCAGACACCATAAACCCTAAGGGCGAACATTTTGTGATCTACAAGCTCACCCACTCACTCAGACACTCACCGATCAAAAGCTCACAAGCTCAAGATGCACAAGCTCACAACGCGTTGGGCGCTTGTAGAGGTGGCTGGTTGAAAGGGCGACCGTGTAGTGGGTAGAGAGGCCGTTTTGAGAATCCGAAGGGTACCGGTTCACCTCCCGAACCGCGCCCAGTAATACATGTTGAAGAGTCCCTGAGCAAGACACGAACCCCTAGCAACTATATCCTTTTGTCTGGGAAACCTGACGGTCCTTGAGGAGTTACGGGTCTGTAGCTGAGTATTAATAACACCGCGGATTGTACTGTGTAGACAGTTATCAAACTGGAGGTCGAACTTGAAATTAAAAGAGTTTGAGAATCACTGCTATAGAGTGTTTGTTCATTAACATAGGTCTTCCCGTCTCTCCAGCACTTTTGTAAACAGAACATACATTTCAGGTGGGTTACAAATTGCATCCAATCAGGAGAGAAAACCCAACAAAGCTTGTGTTCCAGTTCCACTTTTGTCTCCTCATTTCTTTATTTCATCACTTCCAATTTCACTTGTTTATCATGTTTCCTGTATGAGTTCTCTCTCCTGATTGGATGAAATTGGTATGCTGAACTCAAAATGTATTTTCTGTTTACTAAAGAGCTGGAGAGATGAGGAGACCCCTGTTATTGAACTTCACCTTTAAGGAGAAGTGGGCAGGTTTAGGTCAAGAAAATAATTGTGTTCTGATAACACAGTAATGCAGTGTTACTTGGATTAATAACTGTAAAATTGTAAGAAGGTACACCACTCATTAGTAGGGAAAGTAATAATATTATAGTAATATATTACTTAGTAAAACGTTAAGGCGGTTACACACCGGCGAATATACGCAAAATTCGGACTCGTTCCGAATAATTAAAAGACGCTTTTTTGCTTCGCTTTTTCGCTCCATGTAAGCTTGCATTGACTTTATAAGGTTTTTTTAAAAAACGTATTATTCGCATGAAAAAAATCGCCCCGGTGTGTAAGGACCTTTACTGCCAAACACTGAAGGGCAGACACATGATATTCTGTCCACCGGTGAAAAATGATTTTGGGCAAGTTCTGGATGAAAAGATGTTCCTTTTTCTATATGGAGAGTGAAGAGCTCTCAATATCTGGGCAGGAAAACAAAAACATGAGGAGGGACAGAAGGTGTATTATTACAATTATCTCCTCAAGATCTATAGTACATTTTCTCACTTGAAGTGGCTGGATGGAACATAGCCGTCAGAGCTTGCATCTTGGATGACAATTACCATGGAAACAGGAAAGAGACTCATCATAACAAAGAGGAAAGACACGCTGCATCTCTATCTTTTCATATGTAGCCTACGTACATCATTTTTGGTAACACTTCAGTTCAAGAGGTGTGCATTAGCACCACTCATGCAGATAAGATGAAAGAGTATTAGAATGGATCAAACCAACAACAGAACTCTACTGAGTAAATGCATTGAACAAATCAACAATTGGATGTGCCAAAATGTTCTTCAATTAAACAAAGACAAAACTGAAGTATTCATTTTTGGAGGCAAGAAAGACAGATTAAAAGTCAGCGCCCAACTCCAATCGGTAATGTTAAAAACCCTACAGCCAAGTAAAAAAAACGCGTAATCAAAGGCATAGGTTAAAGCATCAATCTGCAACTGGTTGGTTGTATGGAAAACACAACAAGAACATAGGTATCATAAAATTTTTTTTTATTATTTTGATTGTAATTTTGTGTCTGTATATTATTTAAAAAAAAGATAATATCTAAACATCATAATTCTGTATATTGTTCTAATTGTTTAGGAACACTGTTAGTGTGGAGTAGACTAGTCTTTCACGTAAATCACACATTTCAGACAGGAGATTTGTTTTTGTTTTAATCCCTGAGCACTACATGTCACCTGATGGCGTGGCACCTACAGTAGGGGATGAGCTGTCTAGAAGAGTTTCTGTGTGATTGTGTCTGTCTGTCCGCAGCTAATCTCACAAACTACTGGTAAAGTAGGCCAAGGAAGTGAATCCCAGGAGGAAGGATGTGAATCTTTTCACATAACTGTCAATGTTTTTCACATTTTGTAGATTCAGATCCACACTGATCCACTGATCAGTCTTGTCCAAATATGGAGTTCCACACTAGCGTCATCAACATGACGTCAGAAATCCACACGGAAGGTCTTTAGACTCTGTCTTGCTCTGTACATCAAGTGACAGTACTCTCATATCATATGGTATGATATTTTTTGCCAGACCCAAGGGGTCTGGCTTACATGAGGCTCTGTACCTGTTTTCTCCATACATGGGCATGCCCCCTTTGTCCTTAGGTTCCAGCCAGAAAAGTCTGTCCCCCTTTCGTCCATACATGGGCATGTTTTGTACCTGTTTTCTCCATACATGGGCAAAAAACAGGGTTTGTCCCCTTTGTCCTTAGGTCCCAGTCAGAAAAGTTTGTCCCCCTTTCGTCCATACATGGGCATGTTTTGTACCTGTTTTCTCCATGGGCAAAAAACAGGTTTTGTCCCCTTTGTCCTTAGGTCCCAGTCAGAAAAGTTTGTCCCCCTTTCGTCCATACATGGGCATGTTTTGTACCTGTTTTCTCCATGGGCAAAAAACAGGTTTTGTCCCCTTTGTCCTTAGGTTCCAGCCAGAAAAGTCTGTCCCCCTTTCGTCCATACATGGGCATGTTTTGTACCTGTTTTCTCCATACATGGGCAAAAAACAGGGTTTGTCCCCTTTGTCCTTAGGTCCCAGCCAGAAAAGTCTGTCCCCCTTTCGTCCATACATGGGCATAGACACAGGCTGACACGTCATGTGAAGTCCGGCTTAGCCTGGGTCTGGCAGAACCAGGTCTCCTGGTCTTGTTAGCATCAAAATGGCATGATACTTTATGACAACAGACATTGTCGTTGCAGCTCCACCATCCACCTGAGTTACAACCATCTTTAAAACCCTATAGTTATTGTTATAGCTATCATTCTTGGTGTGGACAGGTCATTTGAGGTCAAATGCATGTACAATAGCAATGGGGGGAAAAATGAACAAGAAACAAGAAATGAAGCCAGCTCGCCAGCTCATCTTCTTCACAGGTGGTCACCATGGACTCAGATCTCAGCCTGCAGACAACACAGCAGGGTGACAGACAGTACTGTTCAATTCGAGCCCTCTCCACAATAATGACAGGCCTCTCTCTATAATGGTTGTGTGTGTGTGTGTGTGTGTGTGTGTGTGTGTGTGTGTGTGTGTGTGTGTGTGTGTGTGTGTGTGTGTGTGTGTGTGTGTGTGTGTGTGTGTGTGTGTGTGTGCGTGCGTGTGCGTGTGCGCGCGTATGTGTGTGTGTTTCCAGAGTCTACATATACGTACGTGTGTGCACCACTGCTATTAGATGACCACATCGCTGTAGAAAAGCACTTACGCTCCCAGCTCTCTCTCTCTCTCTCTCCGTTCAATCCAGGTACAGAGCATGTGGGGTTTTAGGTGAGGGAGGGCAGAACACAACACTTGAAGTGAGAGATGGAAATGGATTGAGACTGATGAAAAAGAGAGAGAAAGGTTTGGGTGGAAAGTGAGGAAAAACGTTCAATTTGGAAGAGTGGTGCCATGCCATAATAATTTGTGAAGTCAATCCTGTGGTGTTGAATAATGTTGATGAGCACTCTGCTGTTGAGTGGTTAGAACAGAGCTTAGCCTAAACCTAATCTCACAGTAGCCAGACAATTAGATACACTAGACCATACCCGGTGAAGGGCGCAGACGAAAGTAGTTGCAAACTTGGGGTTATTGCACATCCTGTTGCGTGGTTTCTCCCCCGCGCGCGTCCCGTCGTGCGCCCCCCCCCCCCCCCCCCCCCCCCCCCCCCCCCCCGCCCTCCTGCCCCCCGCAGGTCCCGTCGCGGCACCCCCCGCGGTCACCCCTCCCCATGGGCAACCCCCCCTTTGGCCTTGTTTTCATAGACCTTGCTGCTTGTTTCTGGCGCGAAACCTGGCAACGTTATCTCCCATTGTTTGACACATAAACGCTAATAAGAAGCTGAGATTTGATGAAATTGAAAAACGGACTTCGCAGTTAAGTTCAGATGGTAATGGTCAATGGCTATGTGCAAAATCAGAGCAATTGCTCCAGCCACTGAGGAGAACCGGGCAGCTTCACCATGAGACCACTACAAACAAACAGAGGTTAGTCAAATTATAGGAGGATATCTAATGTCTGGACTCTAATGCCTGGGCACAACTATTGAAAAGTGGTTGAACAAAAAATGCTCGGGTCGGGGACCACGGACTTCCATTACATCCCAGCCAAACTGGCAAAACCTGGACGTGATGACCTATGATTCAAACCCTCCATCCCTAGAATGGTTGATGACCTGAATTGATGGGTCTGACCATCATGTGAGACTGATCTAAACCTAGAGGGGGCGTAGGCTTAACCAAGATGCTTCTAACCTGGTTATATAGCCATTTTCAATGCCACGCTCAGTTACTGAGTCCCTGGCAGTCTGACCTATTTACCTGCATGTGAGGGTGCGTGTTTGTTTCACCCATTAACCCATTCAATCCGGGAACGCATCTACAAATGTCTTGTAAATCCTAAAAGTTTTCTAAAAACGTATGCTGCTATAATATCAGTGGTTCTCAAACTTTTTCATGTCAAGAATTTGGTCGCGGACCCCCCCATCTCAAAATATTTTGTTCCAGGGACCCCTAGAAGCAAACATTTGAGTTGTTCACTTTAAAAAAGATGTATTGAAAGACTTGCACAAATTGTCATGATTTAAAAGAAAATGCAGATCTACAAGCTCATAGCGCGGCACAGAGTGCCGCACTATGAGCTTGTAGATCTGCTATTTTTGAATAGCCAAAGTATAAAATAATTAGGCTATGGCTAAAATCTAAAATGACACAGATGCGTTGCCGGATTGAATGGTTTAAGGGATGGGAGGTGCACAGCCACTGAACTTCGGTCAGCTTTCTGTACTCGGTAGATGATGAAGTGAGTCAGCGTGGCTTCAGGCACGTCGGGACATGGAGCTTGGAGAACAGAAGGTGCAACATTCAAGTGTCAGATCAAAGCGCAGAGATGAAAAGGCTGTCGCCATTGATCTGGGAGAAGTGACGACGACACACACATGTACGTGCGTGTGTGTGTGTGCTAACTGTGCTTACACCTACACACTGTCCTGAAAGGCTTCCTGAGCATTAGAGGTAGCTGAGAGGGGAGAGATAAAGAAGGGAAAAGACGATACCCCAGACCTCCTGTAATGTCGTCCAGACATCTTCCATTTTCTGAGACAGACAGATGGGAGACAGACAGATGCCCCACTCGTTGCTCTTTATAGATAATGAGCTGCTGAGTGCTGCTGAGAGAGATGTTTGGAGAGCCAGGAGGCTGAGATTGGAGTTTGCTTGGCTGGCCTGGGCTGGGCTCTAAATTAGTGAGTCTTCTGGATCAATGCAGGCTGTAATTAGCTGCTATTGATCCCAGACAGATCAGCCACTACAGTAGGCCACAGCCAAGCACCTCTCAATGTCCATCAAGCCGCTTCCCCAGCTTGCCCCAGATCCCCTCATAGAGCAAACAAATAACACCACAGCACCCCCACCACCCCTGGTAAGTGGACTGGAGATACACTTCTAATTTCCATTAGTGCACACTGGCATAGATCTTTCTGATTCAGTGTTAAGTCTATGGTGTCTGTGTTTCCATGTTGCATGGCTAGATCCCATCCATTCTATTAAATCCGGCTCTTCTTGTGCAAGGAGTGCAATATAAAATAATTTCCCAATTCCAATCATCTCTCTTCATGTGGCAGCACCGAGAGAGAGAAGCACCAGAGATGATTGTAATGCCACCTGGCATGTGAAACAAGTGATCAAATCTTCCCCAAAATTATGACAATCAACGACTTCTTAAATAATTATCTCATCAAAAGGAACTGGCCGATTTTGCACTTTTGGCTAATGCTAATCAACTAGCTTCTCATTAGGAATGTGATAGTAATTTTCTGTCTTCTGGTGTGTTTATAAGAGGTGAAAGAAGACGAGTGATTGGGAACGAGGAGACTGCTCATGAATGACAATCTTTTGAAATATTTAAATAGTTCACCCCTCTTGAGAATCGTCACTGATACTTAATGGAAAGTTTTTCTTTATTATAATATATAATAATAATCCCCTTGCTTGAATTTGTAATCATAGTAAAGTATACGGTCTGTAATTATAATGGGCCTGCCTGTCAGAGATATGAAGGAGATTTCAAAGCTTGAATTATTCACAAGTCCATTGAACAAATGCAATTTAAACAAAGGCAAAAGGGCTGTGATATGTGATGAAAATTACACATTGCGCACATACTCATTTCTCTTAAAACGCCACTGTCCAAGGGCCTGGTGATTTCACGGCTAATAGAATTGAAATTTCTCCCCGCTCCACTTGGAAATGATCATGCTCAAAATGTTATGTTTCAAAGAGCGGTCTTCAAAGACCAGTAATGACGCATTAAAGATCCAAACCTGCGCGTTCACTTATGAAGCCTTTTATTCACACAAGCCTCCATATCACTGGGACATTCATCCACACAAAGGTATGTAATTAACAGTTTTAACCCTTCTAATGAACACAGTTTTTCCATTTAGCCATGCTTCTTCACAAAGCTGATCCTCACACACTCTGGAGGAAGTTGCAGTAGGCAAACAGCAGGTTCGCAGTAATGATGCAACTTAAATGCATTGTTTTATTTAAAAGCTGCTCAGACTTGCATCCAAATTCACTGTAGGACATGAATAATCGCCTTTGCCTCCGTCTTTCCCGCGCCCTGAACTTATCGAGCTTCTAGAATATCCAATTTCACCGAGTCCAAATGTCCTTTTGCTGCAGTCTGGCTTGGTTAGATTCAATATTGTGGCGGTGTGTGCAATTCCAAGCCCAAATGAATCTTCCAGTGCAAGCCCATCTCGGAAAGATGTGCCAGAGATTGAAGCACAGGAATACCCGGTGGAAGTGAGTGAGAGCAATTTGCACTCTGCAGTTTTAAACCAAACTTTCTCTGATATGAAAAGAAACTTAAATCAGTGCAAAAGAATGCTAAAAGTATTTTTTTTCACACTCATATTTGGAGAGCATTGTTGGTTGGTCCGTCCAACATTTGGTCCTACAAACAAGATATCTTGAAAACTACTGGCTGCATTGCCATGAAATTTACTGTGAACCTTCATGCCCCCTAGACTGTCTAAAGAGGATGAACTGTACTGATTTCGGCGACCCCCTTTCCTCTTGTGGCCCCCCTCAGACCAACACAAGATATCAAAGAATCTTTAAAGAGGTGGTGCCATGGTTTTGCACTTTTTCAGTTTTTCATGTGTCTATGAGGTTGATAGAACTTCATTAAGCCCCCGGTGGTGTTTTTATGGTGTTTTATGTCTTCTCTGACTATTTTGAGTTTCTACCTGGAGGCTGAAACCTTGAGGGTCAAACGTGCCAATAGAAAAACAGCGCTTTAGTGACATAGTAAAAACATACCCTCCCCCTCATTATCATAACACAACAGGTGTGGGCATGAGGAGGAGGAGGGACTAGGACAGGTGGGTGGTGCTAAGGTGGTGGAGGAGGTGCTAAGGTGAGAACCAGGTATACTTAATGAACTGGAGGCGTGTCCACATAAAAACATAATTTTAACAATTTCTGTACACTTTTTTGAAAAATTATATATATATATTATGTATAACCATAATACCTGATGATTATGTTTTGGGGGGGGGGGGGGGGTCACTGAAAATCACGGCACCCCGTCTTTAAGGCAAATTGCAGGATGAACGCTGGCTAGTGATTTCCACTTCTTTCTCTTTTTTTTAAAGGACCATGCCGGTCATTGTCTACTCACAGATTCAGCACAGCCTCTAGGCCCTAGAGGGGATGATTATTTTATCTCTCACCATATCAGATCAAAATAGATATTGATTATATAGAGGACACCCACTCTCCAGCAAATATAACCCCTGCCATTGACCAAAAGCAAATCTTTAGGCACCCACTCAGCATTCAGTTCAAATGGATTATTTACATAATAGCACACTATAACATTTGCATATATAGTTTCTGACCTTACATTATTATAATTTTCTTCATGTAAGATCCTTCATTTCAATATTTTAGTGAAAGCTGCTAACATGCCTCCGCAGTTCCATACCTACCTACCAAGCCTTGTGAAATAACAAGCCTTTTTTTGTTTCGTTTTTTGCCTGTAAGAACATAGTTGGAGTCCAGCCTTGCAGCATTCATTACCCCGATGCAGGTTTATTAGCTATTTCTATAGTCTGTCGGACTTTCAAATGCTCTGTCCAGAACTTATTGTCCAAAAAGCACAATATACATTGAAGTTATTCAAATGGCTCTGCCTGGGTGACTGTGTTTGACATGCTAGCTGTGTTGCTTCCTGTAGAGTCCACTCCAGTCAGCTGCTCAGACGCGCAACGGTGTGTCAGTGGGTCCGACGCGGCTTGTCAGGCATATGTGCTCTGGCTAGCGGCCAGCCCCATCCATTCAGCCCCGCCCACCTCCCACCCACCACACCCCCTGGGATGCACCATAGACAGCCATCACACCCCCAGTCTCAGACCCGCTCTGTCTCACTGTCCTTTAAGTTTCGCCATTGGAGTGTGAACAACATCAGGATTCGGTAAATGACAAGTGGAATTCATGGTGTTGACTTGGCAAATCATCCTCTGGGTCTGTTTTTGACGTGTGGATTTTGGAAAGAAAGGAAAAAGACAAGAAAAACGAGTTTCCCGATGCAAGTTAGTGCTATGGCTTCCGTCACGTTGTTACAAATGAGTTTTGTTTTGTTCCGTGCACTCATTACCACCACAAACATCTCAACGGCCTGTGTTCCAGCAGGTGTCCAATCAAGAGCATTCTTCCTGTAGAGTCCAGGAAATAGAAGCACGCGCTTGATAGGGTCCCATCACTTAATGTTGTTACCACTGGAGGGGAAGCAGTCAAACTGGTGATGAGCTGTGCCACATTACACCAACACTGCTCAGAAATACGGAGTATGAAGTTAACTGTAAAGGAACCTTATGGGTCACTTGTTACACTATCAATGTTAAAGTAACACTCCAGATTTGACTGTGTTGGGTTTGAGCAGAATGCACTCCACAGTGCATCCACCTCACAGCACTCTGTTTTCCTACGATGGCTGCCACAGCATTCCATTCTATTGAGCGATTTCAGGAAATGACTTGAATTCTAAAAAGCGGTAGTGTTGAAAGGCGTCTTCTGTTAAATAACAGCCAGAGACGGTATCCTGTTGCTGTTTTTAGAACTACTGCTTCAGTAAGCATCTGTTCATGTGTGCAGTGGTTTGTGTGCTTTAAGACTGTGAGCAAAGGACTCAGCCAGTCATTAGTTCAGTGTCATCCGGGAAATGAAGTATTTTGCAGAGGCAAATGGGACTGCTCTGTATGCAGCTCTTAGTTTACTTGTTAAGAGCAGCTGTGGCAGCTTGTTGTCACCACCATGATTGTAAATTGTGTTCATTTTACTTTGTATCTTATTCCGCTATGTTGTGTGTGTTACTTTGCATCTTATTTCAGCTTGTTGTATTGTGTTACTTGTATTATATTATTCCAGTACGTTTGTACTTTATTCCAGAATGTTATGCTAGCTCTGGTGCATATAGCGTTAGAGGTGTGTGTTTATTTGAAAAGTGTGTGTGTGTGTGTGTGTGTGTGTGTGTGTGTGTGTGTGTGTGTGTGTGTGTGTGTGTGTGTGTGTGTGTGTGTGTGTGTGTGTGTGTGTGTGTGTGTGTGTGTGTGCGTGCGTGCGTGCGTGCGTGCGTGCGTGCGTGCGTGCGTGCGTGCGTGCGTGCGTGTGTGTGCTGTAAGCAACTAAGCATGTATGTATGTTTGTTACTGTGCATCTTATTACAGTATTTTGTGTCTTACTTAGTATTACATTATGTTGTATTCCGGTGTGTCACTCACAGGGAATGATGTGGTTGCAAAAACATTGGGGAAGTAGCCTACCCAAGCACAGACAACTGGAGGCAGAGCCACTTCAAATACTGTACAATGAGTTTATTTAAAGGGCAGAGGGACATGGCTTACTACAGCTTAGTGAGGCAGGCAGGGGTCAAAACCAGAGAGGAAGTCTTAACAGGCAAACAATTCTAAAGGGGAGCAGGCAATAGTCCAAAGTCCTGAGACAAACTGAAGGTCAAAAACACTGAAGACAGGCAATGCATCTGAGATGGAACTCAAGAAACACCAGTAACATAATTCGCATTGAGGGCTTATACAGTATGAAGGCTAGATTATCCCATTAAAACCGGGAACACATCTGTGTAACCACTTAACCACAATTATTTTATACTTTGGCTATTCAAAAATAGCAGATCTACAAGCTCATAGCGTCTGCAAAAAAAAAAAGTTTTTTTTGCAAAACATTTTTGCAAATCTTTGAATATGTATATCTTTTTTTTAAAGCGAACATTTGCAACTCAAATCTTTGCTTCTGGGAGGGTCTCTGGAACGACATATTTTGAGATGGGGGGGGGGGGGGGGGGTCCGTGGCCAAATACATATAATTTTGGGGGTCCTTGACATGATTCACATTTGTAGAATCGGCCTCAGGTTTTAATGGAATAACTGGCATTGAGGGCTTAGGCTAGTAGCGTGAACACAGGTGAGCAGAAGGGAGTGGGAACAGATGTGTAGATAAGCAGGGAACTACGGGGCTGATGAAGGTAGAGGGAACAGATGTGATGAAGGGAGTGGAAAAGGGTATGTAGATGGGACTGAAGTGAGGTGAATGGAATGTGGGAGTGTTTGGAGGAGAAAGGCGGCAAGACGTTTTTATGTATTTATTTACCTAACCCTAACTTATATATATATATACAGTATATACCCTTATTCAGATATTTTTCATTTGACTTTATATCGTATTCCAGTGTTACTTCATTTCTTATTCCAGTGTGTTGTATGTTACCTACAAGCAGAAAATGATCAGCACTGCCTGTGTCAATCGGCATGTTCAGGTTTTGTTACAAGTAACGGCGCTACCCCAAACACTGGCTATGATGCAAGTCAGCTATGATGGCAGTAATGTGACATCAGGCATGATGTCAGCACTCTGTGTGACTGTGTATATATATCGCATCTTAGCTCATGGTAGCACCAAACAGCATCCTCGGCTGCACTCTCTTCTGAGCACACAAGAGATGTTGCTGCTGGTGTTGGGTGCTGTGCTGCTGCTTTTCTGCAGTCTGGATGTATGGTATTTCGTACGAGGGGCCATCGTGTTCGTCAAGGCATTGTTTCAACCCCGGATATGGGACATTCTAGCCGAGCAAAGTGTGGATGGAATGGTCCTCACCCATGATCTGGATTACATGGGCCACATGAACAACTCCCGGTACTTAAGGGAGTGTGATTTTGCCCGTTTACACCATTACATGCGGAACGGCATATTCATGGCTTCGTACAAACTGGGTGGCAAAATGGTGATAGGGGCTTCCACTATTCGCTACCGGCGCTCATTGGTATTCCGGGAGGCTTTTGAGATTCGGACCAAAGTTGTTAGCTGGGATGAGAAGGCATTTTACTTGGAGCAGCGTTTTGTGTCCAAGAAAGACGGTTTCATCTCAGCGATCATGCTCTGCCGGCAGAACGTGGTGCACAGCAGCCCTGAGAAGATCATAGAGCTTGTGTGCAAAAGGAAGATCCAGTGTCCTGATTTTCCAGAGGAACTGAAATACTGGATTAGTTTCAACTCAGCCAGCAGCCAGGCCCTAAGAGCAGAAGGTGGACTGGTTGAGAAGAACAATCTAGAAAAGTGTGCAGAGATCAGCCAGGCCGGGTTGCCTACCCAGGGCTGTGTCAGTCGTAGGGTGCAGCTGTCGGGACACGAGGAACCTGCAGGGGAAATAGTTTGTACGACAGCAACTGTTCGTGTTTGTGGCGGCCCCTCCGGGCAGATATGAAAGTGGTTTTGGAAGTGTGCTCTGTAAAGGTCCCTCAACATTAGCTATTCAAATTTGGGTATGATTTGATCTTGCGTTCATGATATACAAATGGCTTTTTTTTTTTTTGAAAAAATAAATGTTTGATTCAAATTTGCGGCAGATCGTTCATGATTTGTGACCTTTAGCATTTTCTTCCTTTTGCTACTACTACAGATTGTGTCCAAAACCCACTTAATTTGGTGCACTGCATGATCTCTGTGGAGTCATGTCAATCATAGTTAATCAGAATAGAATCTCTGTGGAGTCATGCCAATCATAGTTCATCAGAATAGAATCTGAAAAATTTGACTAATACATCGTGATTACATGACTACACAGAGATCATGTGCACCGAATGAAGTGGGTTTTGGACAAAATCTGTAGGAGTAGTAGCAAAAAGAAGAAAATGCGATATCCCGGAAAATATTGTCAGGCAGAATTGGGCAGGGCCGATATGGGGCGTTGCGTCATCATTGAAGGAATACAGAGAAAAAAATGTGAAAGGAATGTGTGAGATCATCTGCTCACAGTTGCACACGCACACACACACATGTGCGGAGATAATGAGTCCTCAGAAAGCACTTCGTCATCACTGGTCACAACGTATTGCACACATGTATGCAGCACACAGTACGTCATCCACACAGTGTAGGATTCTAGGTTTTTTTCAGTTGATTTACAGAATGTCTCGTAGCATTTAGTAAACCTTACGCATTTTTGATTTATATGGCATGAGCAGTAACACCTTTGGATAGGTAAATATGAAACTTTGAATAAATTGTGCAGTGCCTATTAAAGGCCAGTCCACACCAATGCAACTCCTTGCAACATGCAACTACTTGCAACCATTATCCCCAAATGCAGTTGCAAGGAGTTGCATTGTGGACTGGCCTTCAGGCGGTAGAGCAGGGCAGCAGGCCATTTTGGAATCAGAAGGTTCGATCCCTGGCTCCTCCTGGCTGTGTGTCAAAGTGTCCTTGAGAAAGACACTAGTCTGAAGTGCTTTGCATGGTTTCATCCGCCATTGGTGTGTGGATGAATGTGAAATACATTTTAAAGTGCTTCGGAGAACGGTGCTATATAAATGCAATCCATTCCCTGTACAGAATATATGGGTACCCATTGCCCAGCATTGCAATTTGTTTCAATGAGAAAGCCTATAAGCACAATGGAGAGACCATTGGAGAAGAACTTGGTGGCAAATTGCAGGAAAATATATCATGGAACAGTTAAACATAACTGCACCAGAAGCTTATCATTTGGACCAGAAGGAAAGCCAGACACATGCTCTGCCTAGGTTATACTCTATAGTACGTACAATAGTGTCACTTAACAAAAATAGCATGTACAAGCTTACACCATCACTCGTCTGTCCTGACTACATTCTGTTTGTTGGTAAGGTGACACCCTTGGGTGATGGAGTATAAATTATGCTTTTGCTACACCCTGTTTCAACCCTGTTTCCATCACTTTATCACAGTGCAGGTGGAAACAGGGTGTAGCGATTATTATGGACAGTAAAATGTAACATTCGACTGGTAAATTAGAATCGTCTCGTTGGCCGGCCAAAAAAAGAAGCCAAGTGGAAACGCTGACAGTTATAATCAAATACGATTGATATTTGTCAATCACAAATTTGTTTTAGGAAAACACAATACAACACAATAGTATACACAACTAAAGATAGTGCAGGCAGGGACGCATGCACGCGCATGCACACGCACGCGCGCGCACACACACAAAACAACAAGGATACTGTTGTTAGGATACGGTCCAGCTGCTACTCAGGCAGCTCTTTAGTGAGGACTTAATGTTAACCATTGAGTCAATGGACTTGTCTTGAGGCTTGTGGGTAACCCATTCCACATGACTGCTGCCGAGTATAAAAACGTGTTCTCTCTTACCCATACAGATTAGAAATGTAATTGACTAGATATTTGGGTACCTCATTGTCCCCTGAACCATGCACATTTTAACATGAAATACTCCTCCACTCTTAGCCACTTGATGTGATGGGCTGGAGATTAACTAAATTTGAGCACTAGCATCATAATATCGCCAAATAAACTGCACCTCTGTGTAATGTGATTATTCATATTCAGACCTACATTTATTCTTAGGAGTTCAGGCATTCATCCACTCAAGTGACAACATGCTGTCTGTGGTTCAGCAAGATGGGTCAGTCCAGAACAGTCAGTCAAAACACCATTTTACTTTATTATGTTTTCTTTAAATGTCACTTGCAATTACAGTTTTCTTGCGCTGGATTCTGTCTATTTTCTGGGGAATTTATTGTCAGGCCAGCAATTCATATAAATAACAAAAAAAATCACACCCAGTATGAAGTGGGCGGTGTGGTCACAGTGGTCATCACAGTGGGTTAGGGTTGCACATGTGTCATGTGTTTCACTAGCCAATCACAGTCCTGAATAGAGTCAACCAGTGTACAATGGTGGCCAATCACGGTGCAGGGTTAGGGGGTACAATGGTGGCCAATCACAGCGCAGGGTTGGGGGGGTGCAATGGGTGGGGGTCCAAACCTCACATATAGGGGCGGTTGCACCGCCCAAAAAAATCTAGAGCATCACCGTGACCTTTTGAGTGGTGTGGGCAGAGTGAGAAAGTCCTCAGCTGGAGTCACTTCTATACCACTGCCTTGTAGAGCATCCTCAGTCTGTCTCTTGAGTTCTGTAATGTCCCCCCGCCCCCTCGTAGGGTGGCCTCATGAACGGGGACTGAGTGGACTGAGCTACAGTCCCCTAGAATGCAGACTCCTCCCCATGGCCTCTTCCAATAACTCACTAGAGGACACCACACGTCCGCTCTCTAGTGTCACCGACTCACCCGCTTTCAGGTGCCCATAAAGTGGTCCTGGCTTCAGGCCCAGTCCCTGAAGCAGTTGAGTGTTCAGTCTCCCTGGCCTATCCTGCTCCTGAATGGAGAAGCCAAAGGATGTGACGCAGTGGAACAACCTTAAGGCCTTGACAACAAACCTCTTGTCCTCTTGAAGGTGGTAACAGTCAGTGGAGGCATCCAGGAAAATGGAAATGACAACATTATGTTGTCATTTCAATGCTGAGCTGTCCTTCTGGTGGACTCCGATCTGGGGTTGGTTCCAGTTCAAGAAGATGGGTTGTGGCCAAGAGTCGCCCTGTGGAAGTGCCTAAGGCGCATGTCCAAATATGGGCAAACCAGGCATGGCCATTATGGACCCACTGACCCACATAAAGACAAGACAACTTGAACTTTATATACCTGTAGATCTTATTTAGGGCAGCGGTTGCTCAGGCGGTACAGTACAGCGGCCATCTGGGAATCGGAAGGTCTCCGACTGGGTCCTCAGCTTCAGCAGTCTTGGTGTCAAGGTGTCCCTTAACAAGACACTGAACCCCTAATTGCTCCCAGTGCGCTCAGTTGGAGCAACACACTGTTGGGTCAAATGCAGATGAGTTGCTTCCCCTCAGGGATCACTGCAAATACCCTTTTTCCCAACATGTCTAATTTCAGTATGTTGTATGGTATTGTGCTTTTATTGTGATATGGATCTCCCTTGGGTCTGAAATAAAGATTCAATTGACTTGAATTACTGTGTACCTTCTTCCAGTCGCACAAAATAAGAAAAAAATATATCTTTGAAACATCTGTCTCTTCATTGCAAGATGGCAACACTGTTGACTTGTAATGTAATTAAGATTTAAAGAATATTCTGGCAATTACCTGTCTAATGGGGCGTTGATCCAGCCCTCATTGTACAAGCTGTCGCTCTCTTCTGGATCGCACGCTGGGAGACAGGCAGAGGCAAACATAATGGCAAGCCTGCAATATAGAGGAACAAGAGCGAGATGGAGCCAGCAGGACAATAGTCATTTAGCACAATAGTCTGTTCTTATAGAGCACGGATATATCGGCCATTATTGGCAATTATGTGGCTGAAGTGTCCTGACATAATGTCTGTATTTTGGGCATGTCAGTGTAGGTGAAACTTTCCATATAATGTATATATATATATATATATATATGTATATATATATATATATATATATATATATATATATATATATATATATATATATATATATATATATATATATATATATATATATATATATATATATATACATACACACACACACACACACATTTAAAAAATCACACCCAGTGTGAAGTGGGCGGTGTTATTTAGCAACAACAGTGGTCATCACAGTGATGGAAGCTCACTTTTTTTTTTAAATGATTTTTTTGAAGTGCGTGGTGATATTTATAGGTTATTATTTCATCATGCGTCTTGCAAGCCAATCAAAGCAAAGGGTCTGAATAGAGTCAGCCAATCACGGTACGGCGAAAAGGGTGTGAATAGAGTCAGCCAATCACAGTACAGGGAAAGACGAATTCCCAACCCCACTTATAGGAGCGGCTATACACTGCTCAAAAACAATTATAATGGGAAGACATAAAAAATTGGGATCGGCATCGGATCAAAAAATGTGGCCTCTAGTATTTTATCCTCTTCTGTCATTCCCTGAGGAAGCCCACATCTGCTAACTGAGAGGACGGGTGCGGGGTGAGCAGATATATGTCAGGTATACCACCGGGTGGTTCTCGATCACAACTGGCCACAAACTGAAGCGAAAACCTGCTGCCTGTTTGTGTCACTTCAACATGATGGCTGAACGGACTGGGAGAGTAACCACATGGAACCATTCATATTCAGGGGTAGATACCTTCCTACCATATACCTTCCTGGCATCACCAGTGGCACCTGAAAGACATGCTGTGGCAGCGTTGCCGTGACAACAGATGTGAGCCCCTGGGCGTGAGGTCAGTGTTGAGTGACATCCCGTCTCCCTGTCTTCTCTGCTCCAGTGGCCGGTGCAGAGTGATTGTGACACTGTAGCGTGTGTGTGTGTGTGTGTGTGTGTGTGTGTGTGTGTGTGTGTGTGTGTGTGTGTGTGTGTGTGTGTGTGTGAGCACGTTACCCCCCCCCCCACAGGGTACAGGGGCTGGTAGGGGTTAATAGGGGTTAAAAGGGTCTCAAAAGAGGGGAGGGGGTTTAAATAAATGAGAGTGGTCAGGGTGAAAGAGTGATGAAGTGAGTTACACTGAGGTTGAATCGTTTTCTGTCCGGGGCCTCAGAACTGCATTCATGACTTTGATATTCTAATGCCTGAGGGGATTCATTCACGTAATATAAAACACATTGCTTTGTGCACTAAAGATCAATCAAGAGGAATGTATTTGACTCTTACTCATACATGGTACATGCAGTGCAATGTTGGTTACTCGTTCTGCTGATTGCAGTGAGATATCAATTACGATGTGATTCCTCCTCTGAAGATGGAGCAACACTGCAGGAACACACACACACACACACACACACACACACACACACACACACACACACACACACACACACACACACACACACACACACACACACACACACACACACACACACACACACACACACACAGAAAGGACACGGCAGGGTTTCTAACAATTATAGTGATTGTCACTTTTTGAGGAAATGGAGAGAGCATTGAAAGCAGCTGTGGTGTTGGCCTGACTTTGATGGAGGTTTTATGGAGCCTGACTTCCATGACTCTGGACTGCAGCTAGGGTCTGGGAAAGGCCCCCTTGATCTTGTTGGCATTTTACGCAGATAATGAAGGGGCTCTGCCTCAGGGGTCCTATACACAGGTTGAATAACCCCATCTTGAATCTAATCACATCTATGTTCCGCCTTACAAGAATACACACACACACACACGCGCGCGCGCGCATGCACTCACACTCGCGCACGCGTACGTATGTGAGTTACCTCTCTTAGTGCCAAGGTACTGAAGGTAGCCTACTTGTGGCACAGGAGCAGGAAGTAGAGAGGCCATTTGGTCAAGTGCCCTTGACCAATTGGTCATGGACACGGCCACTAACTGCTCCCGATGAACAGGTGGTACCTTGAATAAAAACAGTTTTGTTTTGTTTTTTGCTGCTCAAATCTATGTCAATTTGGATGCCGGTATCATTACGGGACCACACACTATAGGAGAGCTCAAAAATAATGTCTGATCTCCCTGTTACAGTAGTTAGATCACAAAGCCTCTGTTACTTCAACAGGGGTCTTCAACGTTTTTCAGCCCAAAAGGACCCCCTCGATGAGAGAGAGATGAAGCAGGGACCCCCCCACTACATATTGTATAAAATTGTGTTGCAGATTAAACTTTTTCATCGATTTCATCTGCGAGGCGTTGTGGGCTTGTAGATCGGCTATTTTCAGCTAAAGTTCTCCTCAGAATAGTGATGTTCAAGTGGTTAATGTAAAACAAATGATCCTATAACACAAAGATTTGGTAGCCCCCTTGTTGAAGACTCCTGTGTTACTCTACCAAGTATCACAAATCCCATGAGGAACTGTAAACTTAAAAACAAGAAACATGAAATTCTCCAACTGAGAGGCACAGAATTTCTATTGCAGTACTAGTAGCTTATTTGACACAACTGCATAGGCTGTACAATTTACTATGACCATTGACCGTCAAGATTAAAAAAAATACAAAATGTTTTTTATTAAACAATTAGACAATGAGAAATTTGATTAAATTAGGCAACCAGAAAACCCATAACTTTATACAAATAGAAAGTGACTCTCAGTTCTAGTTTTAAGTTTAGATGCACTAAAATGACATTAACAGGCAACGCTGTAGTGTTACCATAGCAACCACACTAGCTAGACTCAATTTATATAGACCTTGTCCATGGAATTGTGTTGCTAGGGAACCATTTCCAAGTTTGTTTCCTTTCAGCTACCGATACTTTTTAAAAAAAGCAACAGGAAATAAACTTGAACCCATTTAAAATGTTTATTTTGTCAAGTGTGAAAAGGTCAATATTGCTAAAGTGGTGGAAGTGAACAGTGAGGCTGAGCCTACAGCCTTTCGCTGTACAGTAAATAGACTGAGATATTAACATTTTCAAAATAAATATTTGAATACAGGTGAACATCTCCATACCTGTGGTAATAAATACAGATGCACAAAGGCATCGGCTGTGTGTGTGCATGAGAGGGAGAGAGAGAGAGAGAAAATAAATACAACTAGAAAAAGTGCTCCTCGGAGCACAAGTCTCCGCCAGGTCAGGTAGATTATTATGGCCTCCTGGTGGCGCTATAATAGGCCAATGTGAAAAGGGTGCCATTCATTCCTAGGCCGTGCACAGCAATCGGACACTGCATGCATGATTTGAGATATTTTGTTCTAAAAATGTGTTTTGCTAAATTTGACCTGCTGGTGGCGCTACATGCCAATGTTAAAAGGGTGGCATTTGTTCCTCGACGTAGTGCAAATGTGCATTCAAAGTTTCACCGCAATCGGACACTGCGTTCATGATTTGCGGCATTTTGTTCAAAACGGGCCACTCCTGCAAACATTACATGTCAATGTTAGCCAATCAGGATGGAATATGAAAAATCAAACAGATCCGTCTTGATCACATAACTATAAAGATCATGTGTACCGATTTGCGTGAAATTTGGATCAAATCTGAAGGCTTAATATCAAAAAAATTGTTTTACATAAGTCTGCCTCCTGGTGGCGCTATAAAAGGAAAATGTGAAAAATGCAGGGCAAAGGTTTTTCCTTGGCCTCTAGAGAGTGTGCATACAAAGTTTTACACTGATCGGTGCAGTTATAGGTAAAAACACGAATCGGCCTGTTACAGCGCCACCATGAGGCTGATTTAAACATTTTCAAATGGCATTTCTTCCTCGGCCCAATGTGTGTGCAAAATTTCACAGAAATTGCATGCTGTGTTCATGATTTGAGGCATTTTGTTTGAAACGGAGTACTCCTGCAAACTTTGAAAGACAATTTTTGCCAATCGGGATGGAATATGAAAAATCTGAAATGAGCCGTTTCTTTTAATGACTATAGAGATACTGTGTACCGATTTGGGGGATTTTTGGCCAAAATCTGTAGGAGTACTGTTCAAAAATGTGTTTTGCACAAATCGGCCTCCTGGTGGCGCTATAAAAGGCCCATGTAAAAAATTTGGAGCAGAGGTTCTGCTCTGGCATCCAGGGAGTTTGTGTGCACAGTTTCGCTAAGATCAAGCCAACGGTGCCAGAGATTAGCTGTTCACAGACACACGGACGGACACACACACGGACGGACGGACAGGGGGCAAAACATACTCTCTCAGAACTAGAAAAACTGCTCCTCGAAGCACAAGTCTCCGCCAGGTCAGGTAGGTTATTATGGCCACCTGGAGGTGCTATAATAGGCCAATGTAGAAAGGGTTCCATTTCTTCTTAGACTTTTCACAGCAATCGGACACTGCATTCATGATTTTGTTTCAAAAATGTGGTTTGCTAAATTAGACCTGCTGCTGCAAACTTTGTACGGCAATGTTATGCAAGTAGGATGGAATATGAAATATCGGACACATCCATCTTGATCACAAGACTATAGAGATACTTTGTACCGATTTGCGTATTTTTTGGACAGAATCTGAAGGAGTAAGAAGAAAACATTTGTTTTACAAAAGTCAGCCTCCTGGTGGCTCTCTAAAAGGCAGATGTGAAAAATGCAGGGCAAAGGTTTTTCCTTGGCCTCTAGGGAGTGTGCGTGCAAAGTTTCACGCAGATCGGTGCAGATATAGGTAAAACCGTGAATCGGCCTGTTATAGCACCACCATGAGGCTGATGTGAATGTTTTCAAGTGGCATTTCTTCCTGGGCCAAGTGGGAATCTACGTGGTAAATTTCACGGAAATCGCATGCTGCGTTCATGATTTGAGGCATTTTGTTCAAAATGAACCAATCCTGCAAACTTTGGAAGCCAATCTTAGCCAATCAGGATGGAATAAGGAAAATGGGACAGATCCGTGTTGACATGACTATAGAGATACTGTATACCAATTTGCGTGTTGTTTGGACCAAATCTGTTGAAGTAATATCCAAAAATGTGTTTTGCAAAAGTCGGCCTCATGGTGGCCCTTTGACAGGCTGATCTGAAAAATGTGGGGCAGAGGTTCTGCTGTGGCATCCAGGGAGTGTGTGTGCGCAGTTTCACAGCGACCGGGCAAACGGTGGCGGAGATTAGCTGCTCGCAGACAGAAGGACGGACGGACACACGGACACACGGACACACGGACGGAAAGGGGGCAAAACATACTCTCTCGCCATGCCTTTCGGCCTGGCGGAGACAATTAGTGAGGAAAGTCAATGTTTGTCTTGCTAACCAGGTCGAACTAAGTTGGGTTAGCAATCTCAGATCTTGACAGGATCTACACAGAATTGAAGTTTGTATAAACATTTATCAAGCAGAGTTTGACTCGACTCAGCCTACCCTAGTTGTGTCTGTTGGAAAAGGCTTGGCCTGGAGATTCACTTTGTGGTTTATTTACAGTATCCTACACATGAGCAAGGAACAGGCTGCAATTGTATAGTGTACCGAACTGATGTAGGGTTACTTCCACTGTTAACCAGAGCCCTGCCAGCCTGCAGGCCCATGGACATAAGCCCACCCGACCCCCCCCCCCCCCCCTTGCCCCGATGTTAATCCGCCCCTGGTGAGGGAATGCATCCACGCTCTCCCCTCCTTATTTTCCTGTTGCAGTATTGAGAGTGGCAGAGCTTCCGGTACACATTTTCTTAAGTACATATTTTAGTACTTTTTCAACATAATCCTAATTATTTTTATAGTGACGGATACCAAGATGTGAGCTAGGCCCAGATCCTTTGTTTACGTGCAGGAGGATCACCTAGCAGCATGAGGCAAGGCTACGCCCTAGGAATTGAAGAGGTTGTATTGAAGATGCAGAGCTGGAGTGAAGCGAACGGCAAGCAGATGGAAACTCAAGCCCTTTCCACCGTCGATTGTCATGGGGAACGTGAATTCACTGGCTAACGAGCTTGAGGAGTTTGCTGCACCGCTGATGAATCAGAAAGTTTATCATGAGTGCAGTCTAATGTGCCTCACAGAGACTTGGCTGAACGACAGCACACCGGATTTCTGTGGATACCTGGCTTTGTGACTGTGCGGACGGACAGGAATGCTAGAGTGAGCGGTGAGAACAGACGGGGGGGCTTGAAATGTTCATGAACAACAGATGGTGTAATCCAGGGCATGTTGCTGTGAAAGAGAAGATCTGTTGCCCAGACATAGAACTGCTAGCTGTCGGTTTAAGACCACACTACCTACTGGGAGAGATATCTCATGCCATTGTGGTCAATGTTTACATCTCGCCGCAGGCTGATACTGCGTCTGCGTGACACCATTTAAAGCACTATCAGCTTCAGACTCAACATGCTGATGCCTTTATCGTGATATCTGGGGATTTTAACCACATGTGACTCTCAACTCCACTTTCACTGGCTTCTTTCAGTTTGTGTATTGCCGCACCAGGAACAATCCTATAAGACGCTAGACCTCCTTTATTGACTATACATCCAGCTGTTAAAATCCATTTGTATTAGTCACTGTTGTTAAAAGACTCTTGTATTTGGTTGCAGGGAAAGGATAGAATACCTTTTCAAAATAAAGATGTTTGTTTATTTGCTTCTTGCCTTTACAAAGTTTGTGTAAATAAAATGAAAACACTAAAGATATAATAATGAATAAAAGATGCAAAATAAGCAGGTTAGCCACATCATGCAAGCCACACAAGGTCTGTAATATTCTCTTCAGTCTGCCACACCTCTTGTATGCAGGCCCTTTCATGTTGGAGAATTTGACCTGCCAGGTTTGCACATACTCAAAGCCATTAATACACACAATAGAAAAAGCCCAATAAATTAATGAACATATATTAATAAATATAAACTAAGGAATTGGCTCCTTCACCTCAGGTATGCTAATGTCAAGAGCCATAAGTGGCTTTTCCATTGCATATAACCGGCTACTCTACTTTACTTGCCTTTTTTCTTTTTCCATAGTATTCCATCTCCATCAAGGCTCCAAGCGAGCTGAAAATAAAGAGACATGAAAACACTGCAGACTACAGGTTCATCAGAGAGAATTGTCGAGAGAATTGTCACTAGCATCATTGTGTCCTGTCACACTGGACTCCCCTAGACAATTATTCGGACCCTCCCCCAGGGCAGCACCATTGCTCCTGTCTCTGTGTGCTGCTATCTCATACTACCTCGCGTCTTGCTAATGTCCCGTTAGCAAGAGCAGCTAGCTTGCGTTGATACACAACACTACAAGTTTTAGTTATGTTGGGGTACCGCTCATAATTCCGACATCCCACTACTCCGACTACGTGGCTTCCGCGTTTGGTGAGGGTTAGGGTTAGGGTTAGGTATAGGGTTAGTAACCGTCGGAAAGGCGACATGTCGGCTTCCCGACATGTAACCAAATTGGGGAGTGCATCGCTGTGGCTACACGCGGAGACGACTGAATTATGGACTACACTACAGTCTATCTAAACTTTAATCCCTGTTAAAACTGTATGCTGCTACCCCAACAACAAAGCCTGGATCACCAGCAACATCAAGGGCCTCAACCACAAGGAGAAGCTGAAGGAGGTTAAGGAGGATTACAGGAGGAAGACGGAGCAGAAGCCGTAGCAGAACAACGGGAGGTGTGGAGTGGGAGGAGGAACATCACTGGCTTTAAGACAGTCTGGACATGAGCTTACACGTTCAACCAGTTCTACAAAACCCAGTGTATGGCTGGGCAATGTGCAGAATTGTGGGTATTTTGTTGGAGGGATAGTCAGATAAACAAAAGAATAGAAATGTAGTTGGAAGAGCAACACTTTCCAGAAAATCACATTATAGACACTCATCCCTGTAAATGATTGCCCATGAAACTTGATCACTCTGTCACTCAGACAGTATATGTCATATACATATAGTTTTGTTACCCAGCCAGAAATTTCAATAAAGTCAGTCTTTCATGCAAATGTGCGTTAAAATTGCAAAGTCAATCCTCGATATTTCTGTAATGTCAAGTCTGAATTTAAACAGTTAACCATTAAAAAAATATATAAAACTATCCTACTTTTGAAACTAAAACCATCAGTTTTGTTCTTCGGGGAGGTGAAACATGGATAGGAGGACGTTGTGGTATCTGAGGCGTCTAAAAGGGAGTACAGTACTGTGTGCCAGTGTGGTAAAAGTAGATGAGATGGATTACAGACTATGCTTGGTTGAGTGAATAGTTTGTTATTCGTTATAGACTTGGGGCCAGATTTACGTACATCAAAGTGCTTTTTGTGCTCACAAGGTGCATGGATTTAATGTCTGATTTACTAAGCCAGCAGCTAATTATACAGTCAGCGAATGGGGCCGCCATCTAGTCGCATTCTGTGTTTGAAGCAGAGCTTAAAAGGTGCAGTGGATTGGTGGGAACTGCTCAAAAAGAAAAGGAAAAGCTAAATTCAGTGATTCAGGGATGATTCAGTGATCCTTGGACATATTCCAGGTGCAGAGCCAGGCTTCGGCTTGAGTTGCAAAGAGCTTGATTGTTGCTGGGACGGCATATGGGTCATCTTTGATTTCATAGAGTAAATGTGTGACTGCTTAACCACTTTTAACCTGGTGTTTCTATTTTGGGCATGCCATTAGGCAAAAATATTAGTGAGTAGTGGAAACTACAAAGTAGCCTAGTGGAAATACTGTAGAAAATGTGCCTGCAAAACCAACCCTCAAACTGTTGTGCTCTCCTCCTATTATGTATTTATTATATTGTACACAATCCTCCTTTTAAATACAAATTCATTAAGGAGGGAGGTGCATTCGTGATGACACACAAAGTGTGCTTAAAATCACAAGGAACCTGTAATTTCAGGCATGTGCACCTGTCATTTTGGATGCAGAATGCATCCAAAATGAGAAACAAAAGGCTTAAAAAATGTGGCCTCTCTGACTTTTGTAGGTAGATTTCGTAACAACATTATACAGCCGGCCACTTAACCACAGACTGCCTGCTTCTCTGCAAACAAAAGGCCGTTTTCTCACCTTGTGCTTGAGGTATTAAATGGCATGAATTCTGGGATAGGGGTCTGGCTAGAGATTAGTGAGTACACAGGGGCATTAGCGTATGCATGCATCTCTTGCAGACCTGTGCACATCGGCATATGCTGAAATGCACAAAAGGCACCCTTGGCCACGTGGATTGATCCATGAGTAGTGGTTGATTAATTTAAGTGTCTCTACGGTGACCTCAGGATAGTGGTTGGCAGATTATAACCACCCTAATTGATTGATCCATCTTTATTAGTGGTATAATGGAATTACCTATTGATGAGCCAAGCATACTGTTGTGATCAATAGACACTGGTAGTAGGTGTCTGGGCGGTATAGACGTTGCCCACCACGGCAGAGGCCCAGGTTCAATTTCTGGCAGCGGTGCCTCTGGTTTGGCTGCGCGCTCAATAATTAGAATGCTTGAGCATACATTGAATAACAATGGTAAAGAACTTCTAAATTATTTACAACCGTTGGCTCCAAATGTAAAGATAATTAACGATATAAAGACACAAAAGTAGGCAGAGATGGCCAGAAACAATATGCAATGTACACTATAGCAATTTAATGGCAATATACGGCGAAAATTTCGAAAACTGTTACTTTTCACGAAATGAAAAAATGAACATTGTGTTCTAATGGATCCAATGTAGTTATTATTTCATCACAAGCTCTTGTTATACTTTTGATTTGTTAAATATTTATAAAACCCATATAGACACTCATAACAGGCTCATAACACTGACTCTGCTGTCACTCAAGTCAATTTCAATACTTGGCTCCTGTTTCTTTGCTTCAGGAATCTGCTAATGGGGACCTTGCCTGAGGCAAGGTCACACCCAGTAAGTATCAGTGAGAGGGAGCGAGACAAGGCCGTGATACGGCCCTGAATTGAAAAACAACAACACTGGGGGAAAAAAGCATTAGTCATTAGAAATGGGATCTCTCTACACTTCTATAGTCAAGATGATGGCTGTGTATTAGTGGTTATGGGGACCTCTCTGGCGAAGTTGGAAACAAAACAGGCTGTTTAACATGTGACAATACTGTGTGTAGCAAACACAGGGGACAGAATCACAGCATCGACTGCAGCACACAGTCCACTTCTCCTCCAACTGCTCTCACACTGACCTAGTTAGTAACACTCTCTCTCTCTCTCTCTCTCTCTCTCTCTCTCTCTCACACACGCACACAGAAATGTCCACAAATACAGTATTATGTACACACATTGCGTGCAGGAATGCACACAAGGCAAAAGGAAATATCCACTGTGGAATTTTCTGGCATTTCAGGAGTAACAACTGGGTTATTCTCTCTCTCTCTCTCTCTCTTTCTCGCACGCACGCACGCACGCACGCACGCACGCACGCACGCACGCACGCACGTACGCACGCACGCACACTCACAGGTTCTCTTATTTCAGCAGGTACTCAAAGGTACTAAAACACTATTATGTGTATATGTCTAAATTCGTCACTATATCAATATTGAGGTATATGGTCATAATGTATTTTGTCCATATCACCCAGTCCTCTGTTGTACTCTGTTGCTGACGACCCGTCCCGCTTATCCAGTCCGTCGAATAGGCGGTTGCCCAGAACCGCAGATCCGACTGAGCTCCATACATGGGCATAAAGGGACACAGACAGATTATACAGAAATATCCATATATGGGCATAAAAGGGACGCAGACAGACAGACAGACAGGTACAGCGGGTACTCTGACTACATGTACAACGGGTATTGCATAAGTGGGTTGGGCATGTTTTTCTAACTTGCATCGTTCCCGAGTAGTTCCTGAGTAGTAGTAGTAGTTAAGTACACAACGGGCATATGGTTTTCTGCAGCTGCAGCCGAAACAAGTCATAGTGTACACACTCTTTATTGTTGCTCCATGCTGCTGTGCTGGTGGTCAGCTGTCAGAGAATTGGATAAATTGCTTTCTGAAGCAGCCATCGGCAATGTTTTTCTGTTTTGTGTCGGGGTTTGTTTTCTATTACAGTTTTTGGCCCTGTGTCGTCGTTGTGCAGGAGATATTATGTGTACCACATACATTATCGGCAGAGAGGAAAGGAATGTTGCTCGTATCGCGTTGCGTACATGTAACTGGACGCAACGGCATTTGCATTCATGTACATGGAGGGTGTGAGTGAGCACAGCTACTTGGGGGATCAGCTAAGGGGCGTATTGTTAGAACAATCTGTCCACGCGCTGTCAAACATGCGTCTGTCGTCTGTAATAGGAGTAAATGGGCTGTTTATGGCTCCAGTTCCAGGCAGACAGAATATAGAGGGGCTGTACCCTGGAGGCCAGGGTCTGCCTGGAGCTCAGGTCAATGAAAAAAAAGCCTGGGCAAGGGGAGGGTCGGCGAGGGATGGGGGAGGCGGCTGGGGGGACGGATCAGGCCAGACGTCGGTCTACCCCAAGGCACGAAACCTGGATCCAGCAGTACTTAATTTTCCATGTTACACTTTAATTTTACAAGTTCCATAACACGCATCATTTTACATTGCATGTTGTTTTATTCATCAGCACAGTGTGACCTGTGGGTCTGCAGGGCTGGGGGCCGGATGAGAGTTTTAAATGTATGTGTGTGGCGCACAGGGCCCTGTGCCATGGCTGAGGCAGGTACGGGACAGGGAGCATGGTGTCGAGGTGAAGGGCTGTATAGCAGAGGCCTGCAGCGAGCAGGCACCCAGCCATCATCATCCCCGTCCTGGGCCTGGTGTCGGGGCTGTGGCACTGGCTGCCACTCTGTGCAGCCCGGGGACATCGCCGCATCACTGCTGTCTGCTCCCCTGGCCTCCATTGTGAGACACGCCGCTTCCCCGGAGCTATAGGAGCTGTGGCGTCGTGCCTAGCTGGCCTACCTGTGTCTGCCCCTATCCATCAGCCAGCCGTGTGTGCATCAAATGCATTGCGTGTGCGTGCGTGCGTGCGTGCGTGTGTGTGTGTGTGTGTGTGTGTGTGTGTCAAAGCAGTCAGTGTTTTTTTGTCATTTGTAAAATTCAATGGGATTACCTTATTTTGTGATTTGTTGAGGATTCAACCCCCTTTATTGAGCCAAGCGCACTGTTCAACGAAACCGCAATATTCCAAATGAGAGAGTCTGTAGAACGGCTCGAATGGAGGCTAGCGATTTGCTATTCAAAAGCAGTTTTTTCAGGTGCGAGACAGGCAGGCAATTCATAAGATCATTTAACAAAAGAACATGTCATCCATCAGCCAATTGATTTATAAGAGGCTTTGGAAGTGAAAGCATCCCCCTCCCCAGAGACAGAGAAGCGTCCGGCTGATGCTGGGGGCGTGTTGCATACTGCTCGGCTATGCCAATATCCTTCACCGTGCTGTCTTATCAATATCTTCATTTCAAAAGGATTGCCATTAGACTGTGATACGCCTCTATTTTGACACTAATTACTCATCATTACTCTGGCTGTGCCTGTGTTTAAACAAAAAAGATTTTCTCTCTTTCAGAGCCGCCCTGCTTTTCACACATACAATGACATTCATTAGCAGCAAGGGTTTTTTCCTGTGCAATCACAGGCTGGCCCTGCAAGCTCCATCCCCCTGAAATTTGGGGGTTCAATTTCTTGCTCAGTGACATTATAGCTTACTGAATGAGTTAGAGGTAATGAGTGGTTTGTTTCCCCAGCATGTCAAGGGATTCTAACTCACACACTCCACCAGTCCATTTGTTTGCTCAGTGTCCTAACCAATTCACTTTCAGTCTTGTAAGACTTGTTGATTCTGCCAAAAGTTATTACAGGGAAGGGTAGATTAACTCTTGGGTACCCTGTACATATCCTCACATAAGTTATTTAGATAGAAGTTTTAATTGTATTTCTCTTTTTGGCATCACCAGTTCCCTGTCTTTTTGTTATTTGGCACAATTCATTATTTGTGTTAAACTTAGTTTTTGAATAAACAAACTTTCAGTTCACTTAAACCTCTGTCCGTCTCAATTATGTAATTTGGGTATATGTCATAGTCCCTCCATCCTATAGACCACCAACTGGGACGTAGCAAGTTGAAAAGAGGTGTGCTGTAGTTGTGTAAGTTTACCATCGTGAATCCATCTCATGACCTTCTTATGACCATGGACTTTATGACCATGACCTTGAATCCATCTCATGGCAGAGATGAACTTAAATGTGAAGAAGCAGTTCAGCTTTTATGCACCACATATATCTGGAAACAAAACTCCCAGAAAATGCAGGTCTGCTATACAATTCTCAGTTCTTTTAAATCATAGCTAAAAACGTTTTTGTTTGCTGCAGCCTTTTGAGATTTTTTTTTAATGATTCTTCTCTCTTATTTTTTTGTTTTATTTGTACTTTTTTTTTATTGTATTCAAATGTCCTTTCATATTGTGTTGTTTTGCTCTGTGTCTTGAATAGTTAGTAAAGGAGATAATAACTTATTTTTCCTTCCTTTTTACTGAATTTAGCTGAATTCAACAAAAATGTTTCTTTTTCTTAAGGTTTTATGTAAGCACTTTCAATTGCCTTGTTGGTGAAATGTGCTATACAAATAAACTTGCCTTTGCCTTGCCTTGCTGCTGCTTATCTCTCCTGTCTTTCCCATTTGATTTCACAAAGGCTTTTGTACGCCTTCAGAACTCTGAGAGGAGTCGGAGAGGACCGAGGACTGTTTGCAATTGAAGACTCCTGTCTTCAATTGCAAAGTTACAAGCTCACTACGTGATGCATTGTGACCTTGTAGATAAAGCTATTTAGTTTTTTTTGGAAAGTGGTTAAAGAGGTTTGCATAGTAATGGTTCAGTTGTAGTCGACTTTAGGCGCAAGAAAAGTGAATAAATTCCATCCACTGAGACCTCGTTTGATATGTGGTGGGAACAGCCAAAGTTGTAAATTCAATCACTTTGCAATATGTTTTATGAGCCGTGGGTCCCCCACCCCCATAACAGGGGCAGAGTCGAGGGTGGTCTCCTTAATGCAAGGACTTTAGACTTTAATTTAGCCAAAGTGGTCAGATTTATGCATTTTGAATAATGAACATTGGCATGCGTTACTTTACCTCTTTGCAGAACCTCACACTCATCCTCTCACCCACAAACGTTTACACACACACACACACACACACACACACACACACACACACACACACACACACACACACACACACACACACACACACACACACACACACACACACACACACACACACACACACACACAGTTGATATTGCACTAGACTCGCAAAAACACATATGTTTGAGCAGGTGCACGCACATGGTCTACCTCCTCATAAATACAGTACATTCTCTGGCTCTTGAACACTTAGCTAATGCTAATTTAAAACCCACTTCATCATCCTGTGAAAAAATAAAGGGTTCAGAGACGCAGGAAGTAATTGATGCAGAGCAGAGAGGTGTTGGGGAAATAAAAATGTGTGTTAGACGTCACTGTCGGGCAGAAACCTTGTATCTCCATATTTCAACGTTTTACATGTTGTATTACTGTATTATTAATTATTATTTATATTCATGCCCTACTTCATTATACAAGTGTCGCACAAAAGAAGTGAAAATAGCCGATCTACAAGCTCACAACGTGTCGCATAGTTAGCTTTTAGAATAGCTATTTTCACCATTTATTATTATTTTTTATAGTAGGCTAATAAAAAAAGCAACAGTTTTAATTAGGACATACAAGGTTTTCACCTGACAGCTACGATATGGAATACATAATAGAGGGTATTGTCGTGTCTTTTAGCTGCTGTCTCTAACAAATTAAAAACAGACGCTGATCATGCCACACCTTGGTTAGCCACCCACAAGGTGTCAGGGAAGCTGATGATTTTAAAAGAAAAAATAAAGAAACTAATTAATTTTCTTTCTTCATACCATTGAGCCATTGAGAAACGGTACTCCTGAAACGTGAGTCCGTTTTTTTCTATTTTCTTTTTTTCTGTCTGTCTATACTTTGATAATTGCAAAGCACCTGTTAACCTATATGGTGATGTACAGTAAATTGTCCTGCTCCGGTGGGAAACCTTGCATGTCCAAAACTCATTTCCATATTTGGGAGGGGAAAAAAAACACAGCCCCACTTAACCACTTTCAACCTGGCTTACCTATTTTAGTCATTATAGGTTATACATTTTCTTTCAAATTTTCTTTTATTTTTCAAAAGTAGCGAGCTGGTAGATCATCTATAACACATTTTTCATGACACTGTCTAATGATGAAATATAAAAAAGGGCATCCATTTATGAAAAAAATCATTCAAACACATACAAAATATGCTACAAGGTTTCTGCCTGACACTGACAGCAATGCGTATTTGATTTAATATTGAAGATCGTACCATGCCATTGTCAGGGAGCAATCATACCCTGCTGGTTTAGTACATTCATACATTGTGTAGAATTTGTGTGCAATTCTCTCCACACACTGGCCTTTATTCACATAGTGTCTC